>NC_056735.1:75599325-75616825 GCF_019279795.1 Protopterus annectens | reverse complement strand
TGCCTGGATGACCCAACATAAGCATGATATTCTCACTGTAACTGGAACTTGGCAACCCAGCAAAAACAACTCTGAAATTACACCTCCACACTATAACATCATCTGTAATAGCTGTATAAAGATGAAAAGTGGTGGTAATGTTTTAATATTTCCCAACAGCTACCACATTTTCCCTTACAACAAACCAATGACAAAATTAATTTCAACAGACATTCTTATTCCTTTCCTGAAATTAACCAATTATAAATAAATATGTATTACTGTTCTTTACATCCCTCCTGGCAACAATACAGCTATACTGGAAGATATCTTACATTGGATAGCCATAACAATTCCACTAGAAAAAATACTACTAGGTGATGTGAATGTCAATTGGTTGGACATAACTCACCTACAGCTATTGTGAACTTATTTGGTTTCACACAACTAATTAATAGCCCCACATGTTATAGCAAGACATCACATTCCCTGTGACAATAGATCTTAGTATCAGACCCTAGCAAACATATCACCACAAGTACAATGTCTGACTTGCCTCAGTGATCATCAACATGCAGCCTTTCCAAGTTTAACCCAACAATTTTCATTACTAGCCTATCATCTTTTAACTGGACCCACCTAAAAATCCTTCCGTTAGATGATGCTGTAAATGAATTCAGTACAACTTTCCTGAATATCCTTAACTGCCTTGCGCCTCTTAAGAGGAAGAGACTAAAAACAAATAATGCGATTTGGTTATCCAAAAAGAGTAGAATGCTAATGTAGGATAGAGAAAAGGCATGGAAAGTACAGCAATAATATAAAACACCAGAATATCTTGAAAACTTCAGCATGTTTTGTAATCATACAAAAAAGCAAATTAATGATGACAAAAAAAACTATACTATAATAGCACTCAAAACAACAGTAAACCTAACCCTAAAAAATTCTGGACAGCCGTTAAAGAAATATTGCATCCCTACCATAACCCCTCTCCCAATAGCTCATCACTCAAAACTGCAATACAATTCAATTATTATTTCACAGAGTACAGCATCTCTAACCAAGGATACTCCAACATCTAATCCTAAACATGCCCAGCAGCCATGTATCACCACATCCACTTTCACATTCAAAGCTGTACTCACATCCTATATAAAACGACTCTTAAACAAACTCAAACCATGCTCTATTTCAGCTGATATCCTTCCCAGTGAATACCTTCAAATAGCAGCTGATAACATTGACAACCCTGTCTCAATCCTTATAAACAGGTCAATCAAGGAATCACATGGTCTCTCTCTCTCTCTCTCTCTGGAAGAAGTCATACATTACAACTCTACATAAAGGAGGAAATTCAACACACATTACTAACTTAGATCTATAACAGTCTTATCCCCCCTCTCCAAAATACATGAAAAATTAATAGAAAAATTATTTCTAAACTATCTCCTACAGGAAGAAAACCTATCCCCCACACAACATGGCTTCCATCCTTCCCATAGTACTAACACTGCACTTCTAAGCTATATAGATATTAAAACAAAGAGTGAGAAGGTCACACAGAAAACCAGTGTCTGTCTTTGTGTCTTTCGGCTTTTCCCGGTTAGGGGTCGCCACAGCGGAACTCCGGTCCACTAATGATTGGCAGTAGATTTTTACGTACTGGCTTGCTGGGCCTAACGCACAGCCTTCAACAAAGGAATACCCATTCACGCATGTTGCTACACAGAAGACGCTCTAACTGAGAATCGAACGGGCAACGTCTAACTGTGAGGTGACAATGCTACAGCAGCACCACCACCACAGTAAACTAAATAAAAACTCCAGACAAACCCCATTAGCTGTGACTCTGATTGTGCTGTGCTGATGAGGCAACATAACGAGGCCAAAATATGCATATCCACAGCTAGTGAGTTTAGCTTTATTGGTCTGAAATTGTCCATTGAAATGACTTAAAAAGAAATAAGTCATGGGCATTCAGAATCGCTATATAGCTGAAACATCTGATGTTCATAGGGGTCATTTGCATATATCCCATGCACCTCTGATATAAGAGGTTTGAGAGGTCACTCAAGGGAAGTTCTAGCTTGGCTGAGTTTTCATTTAGTTTTTAGTGATTTTTTTGTTCTGTGACATTTTCACTCTTTGTTGTAGTTTGTTAGTTGGGATATTTTGCAGTCACCCTAATGGTAATGGACATCAGCTGGGTATAACAGCCCTGTGTTTCTTATGCTTAGCCAAACACTCTGCTTGTGCTGTGCTGATAATGTCATAACAAGACCAAAATATGCATATCTATAGCTAGTGGGGTTTGGCTTTATTGGCCTGAAATTGTCCATTGAAACGACTTAAAAAGAAATACGTCATCAGCATTCAGAATCACCATATAGCTGAAACACCTGATGTTCACAATGGTCATTTGCATATATCCCATGTGCCTCTGATACAAGAGGTTTGAGAGGTCACTCAGTGGAAGTTCTAGCTTTGCTGGAGTTTTTATTTAGTTTTTACTGATTAGCTATAAAGATAATGTCAATAAAGCTAGAGATAATGGCAATCTAGTCTCCTCCTTATTTCTAGACTTCTCAAAAGCCTCCAGCATAGTTCATCACATCAAACTTCTACTTTAAATGTCCTCACTAGATCTCTCTCAGGCCACCCTTCTATGGTTCAAATGCTACCTATACAATAGGTATCAGTCAGTAAAATGGCACTCCACCATCTTTCCATACTTCCCAGTCATCATCAGTGTACCACAAGGCTCTATCCTTGGCCCCCTCCTTTTTAACATTTTCACTAACACCCACCACACATCCACACAATAGGCCTCCCTAATAAAGTATACAGATGACTCCCCACCCACATCTGACAACATGGCACACCTCCAAAAACTTAATCAGGCAATATTAACAACAACTGAAACATGGCTTTGTAACTCAGAACTCATGCTCACCCCTAAAAAAATATTTTTTCCACAAATCCCTCTCTCATGAAAAAACTAAATTTCTTCAATCGATAATGCAGCCATCGAAGTCACTTCTTATAGCCAATTATTAGGGATGATAGTGGATGATAATCTTAAATTCAACCTGCATATACAACACTGGATAAGAAAAACTCATAAAAAACTAAAGATTTATAGAGCCAGAAATATTCTCACCAATATAACTAAAGCTGCACTTGCCACTACTTATCTCTTCCCCACACTTCTTTATGGTGCTCCCACCATCCTTACTAACCTTCAGGCATCACAAAAATCAAACCTTGCACAATGCTCTAACAAAATTGCTAAATTTGAAGCAAATGCCCCTTTCAGAACCCACCACTATGTAGCTCTAAAAAGTCTAAATTGGTTACAACTACCCCATCAACTAACATATACACAGCTTCTTACCACCTATAAAATTATCCAGAATTCATCTGCTTGTTCATCACTAAATAACATTCTACATAACTATGTTCACAGTCGGTCATTACGAGCCAGTAACCAAAAACTCCTGTCTGTCCACAAACCTATCAAATCTGCTAGACATTGCCTGTACTTGTGCCATATTGCTAAGGCCTGGAACTCCTTATCTGTATCCATCAAGTCAATACCCTCCCTCCCTTCCTTCCTTCAAAACCATTCTGAAAGACTTTCTAGCCAAAAGCTTGCTCTGTTCTTGCTCAAAACAAGGAAAAAGTACAATCCTAAATGTGAACAAGTACCTATTCATACCTTACATCTTCTTACTCTCCCTTCTTCACTCGCTTCCTTAGTTCTATCGATTTTTCTCCCATAGTTTTCTCTCTAAATGTACCCATAAGCCTGCTTTTCTCTCACTTCATATTGTAATTCCTGTTTATACTAACTTACCTTTAATTTCTCTATGAACTGGCTAAAATGTATCTATTAAATCTTTGTCATATAATTTTCATCTGTATTAACCAATGTTTTCATATAATGTTTAATTTGGTATAATTATTTAAACTGTATTTTTTTTTGCATTATTTTAAAGACTGTAAAATTTATGTTCTCAAAATGTTTTGTAATACATTGGAACTTTTCTCTCCAGGCCTCCTCTCAAAATAGGCTCCTACTCAGTCAGACCTTCCTGGTAATGAAATGTCAACAAATAAATAAATAAACACTGTCCATATGGCTTATCATTTGGATATGTGTTTTGTTAGCCCGGGGGGGGGTGCCCACCTGGCACCACCTGTTTAGATAGGAAGGGCAAATGTGTTTTTTTTTTGGGGGGGGGGGCGTATTTCAGGCAACCTCTGTATTTATCTCACTTATACGTACTACCACTATCTTCTTCATTTATTTATTTCTCTGCCTATTTCTTCATTCCTAAAATCTTTGCCATCTTTGTTATCTCTTGGTTCAAAGACTGTGTTCAGAAGGCTGGGAGACCCATCAGTAACATGTAAAAAATAATCCCTGTATAACATTCAGGTACCTTCAATAGCATGTGCTTGCACCTTGATTAAGAACTGGATAATGATTAAACTAGTGCCACAGGAGTGTGATTAGTAGTTATGGCACTAATGAAATATGTTCAGCACTCTTTTTGGACCAATTTTGCTACCTGCCTCTATTTTCACAGGGTAGCTTTCAATCTTAGACAAAAAGGAAAAGAAAAGAAAACTGGAAATGTGTTTCTTTTTAAAAAGAATTACTTCCTGGCTTTATTGCAAATACTAGTATCTGTTAAACTTTTACCTCCCTGACATTCAGCGACTTTGGGGGTTGGAACCATTTTTTGAGTGGTGGAGGGAGCTGGGATTATTTCTGGAAAAGGAGTGGATTTTGTATGGAGCTGCAGTTGTAAATTCAATTGGCAACAAGCAACACAGTCGATACGTGGCTCGATAACTGGACATAACATGCAATTATACTTGCTGTTCAAGGAGTAGGAACTTGAACAGTCATTGAGCTTCTCAAGGGCCTTTGCAGGAAGAAATCCCAGCAGGTACATACATGCCACATGTCTGGAATCTGGGCCTCATGGTGCTCCCTGCCAGTATGCCAGTAACACAAACTGCTGCCCAAGAAGGGGGATGAAACATAGTGGGGGGGCATTCATGACATCATCATCGTCAACAAGCATTGTTGGTGAAAGAAACTGATAAGTAGCGGAATTCATTCACAAAATGGGGGAGGGGATAACACACCTGACTGCAACTGGTACATTGAGATCAGTGCACTTCTCTGGTAAGTAAGTAAGTAAACATCTGAGTAGTGTTATGAAAACGTCGAATTCTCTTACAATGGCAGAAGCTGTTTCTTTAAAGGCTCTAGCTGAGACTTTTTGCATAGTAAAACAGCATGTGTGTTGTCATTAGTCTTCAGTACATTCCAATTACAAATCTGTTAAAGATACAGCTTCAGTCTAAAACCATAACCCTAGCATTTAATATCACTAATGGCTTTTTGATGAAAAAGGACTGAACAGCTAAATTCCCATGGTAGTCTCTTTTTCTCTGTCTTTATTAAATAAGTATATTTTTATAAGCTTTATGTGCAGTGCCCTGCATTTTTGATATCACAAAATGCTTGCCGCATCTAAAGAAGCTATGCACATTACAATTTTGAATGTATACTGCTGGACTGTGCTTAAGTTTAGCACTAATAATAAATCTATATTTTGGCAGCCAGCTCGTCTAGAAACCCTGCCTCCATCTTATTAATTTCTCATGGGTAACTTACACAGCAAGGTCCTGTGAAGCATGTAAATTCTGTTATTTCACACTACAACTGCTTTTAACCCCTGTGCAAAGGGTTCCACTTAGTCTGAGAGCCCTTGACGAACCTCTGAATACCTGATGTTATTTTCCAAAAGACGCCAAGGGAGCTTAGCACAATTATTCTTGAGTGGAAAATTGCTGCTGTCGAGGCTGATCTAACATTCTTAACACTTCCAATCTAAAGAGCTGGATTTAAGCAGGCCAAGGTAGAGACACGTAAACGAGTGCTATACACTGTGTAACTGGCAGAAGGCAGTGGAAGCTTGAATTAAAATGCAACCATCTAAAGCTGCAGTCATTATCCTGCAATTATCTTCCTACTGACTGATCAAAGAACTTAGACTGTGACACCTTGTAAATGGGAGCAATCCTGCCAGCCGTCAAAAAGGACCCTCGAAGCTGACTACCTGATTAATTTCTGTTAGGACAGAGCTGATTCCATATTGTTCAAGTCTAATGAAGTCAGCCTGACTAAGGCTATTCTTAATTACTATTTGATTGATTTATTTTACTACAGTTCACCGCAGAAAATACTGAAGCAAGATTTCAATTTGAATTTCAGCTTTTATAACCATTGAAATGCACTGCACTGCCAAGGTGAGGCGTTTCTCTAGGGGTATTCTAAAAATACATACAGGTCAACTTCATTGGTTTCCAGTCATGGTGCACAATGCCGCTCTGGGGATTTAAACCTCAGTCCTTCACATATACAGCTTTTGAACACATTTCTTTAATTTTCTTGTTACAAGTCTTCTGCTGGACTGAACTTGTAGCCTGGACCAGCAGCCAGACACCCTTCCTGAATTCAGTTTAGCTGCATGCACTGATTAAAAGTCGGCTCAGTGGTACTTAATGGTGTGACAAAGCCACCACCATTATCAAAGTAATAATTCTGCCATTATGTCAGCTTGACTCTGGCTAATTTATTTACTTATTTGCTTTGCTTACTGGGTAGTATGTTGATCACAATAGATAATTTCCAAGCGCAACCCAGGTGACTACATTGACAGACATAGTAATCACACCTTATGTCTACCAAACATGTCCTGCTTGTTCTATTGTCACTGAGGTACAGGCCAAGAAATGAACTGCAATACTGAAACATTTACTCAGGAAATTCGTAGAAATTGTACTGGAAATTTCATGCTCAAGAATGCAGCTGCCTAAAAGACAAAATTCATAGGATTGCTCCGATTTCTCCTAGCTGGTCCTGCTAAGAAATATCCAAACAGAATGAGGGAATATGTAGGAATGAATAAGGTAGAAAAATATATGGGCAATGTAGTCATTATTCTGTGTGCACTGTTCACATAATCCAAGAGTTTCCACGTATTTCTATGTAATTTGCTCATTCTCTCTGTAAAGATCCCTCTTGCAGTTTCTTATCTCTTTCATAATATTCTGCACTTCAAATATAATTGATTTAGAATGTGATTTCCATTTTCTAGTAATTGTTTTTTTGTCAGCCATCAGAATTGAACTTAACAAGCCTTATTATGTCTGGACATTTCAGATACTGTATCCCAGCTCAAAGGCATCATCTCCTTAGTTATAGCCATTTGCTCACTCAGTATTTCTTAACTCAAGAATTGTTTCTACTCATTTCATAGGTGAATTGGTTTCTCTAAATTGGCCATAGGTGTGAGTGTGTGTGCAATTAAACTTTGGCTATACATGATTGTAACTGTTGAAGTTACACCCCAAACTCATGTGCAAAAATGAAGAAAAAGGGGTTGTGGATGGATGGATGGATGGATGGATGGAATTCATTACAATTCATGCTTCTATATTAAGAAAACATAACATCTGGTAAAAGAAATGTGTGCAGGTTGTGACAGTATGCTGCTGCCATTGCTGTAAAAAACAGCATTTTCTATGTATGTTGTACTCAGTACCTCAGCATTTTAGCAATACATTTAATTATTCATGGCCTTTAAAATATTGCAAATACATTTTATGTCTTTTTAGCTCTGCAAGCAATTAGATGCATGAACTTCGCCCTCTGCTTTTGTCCATACCTGTATCACTGGACTACATCGTCTGTTCCCAACTTGATTTTGTTCCATCCATCAGACTTACTCTGTATATTTTATTCGGACGCCCCTGTCTATGCTGCCTGACTTGCTTTTCCAGAGTGACACTTCATGGTTTTCTACACCTTAATCAGCAGAAAACATGTAATGTACCCTCCCTGCATTCACTCTCTCATTTCTTTTTTACTAACTGAGGAAATACAGGTAGTCAGAACCCATTTTAGTGAAGGCCCCTGCAGAAAAACTCCAAACTGTAGGAATACTTCATATCAGCTGGAACTGAGATTTTAATATAAAAGTAACATAACATAAATAAATTCACAATACTGTGAGAGCTTCATAAGAGTTTCTACAGCACTTGCATCAGCTGATATCCATGCTAGGTGGAAATCACATGTAAAATAACTGATGGATTACAGTACTCACATGGTCCATAGGGAGACAAGTTGAAATGGCAAAAGCATGTACATTAACATAGGCGTAAGCTAAACCTGATTTGTAAAGGTCTGACAGTTACTCTGGGCCCATAGTCGTTTTGGTTTTCTTTTGGTCAAGGTCACTGACTTGCCACTAGAAGGAGAATCTCTCCTATGTAGCTTTTCTATTTAGTCACGAATTTTTTTTTTTTTGTAGGTTTCCTAGCCTTCTTCATAATATTTAGCATCTTTGAATAATTGTGTCTACTTGGAAACGGTAAGATTATCCAAGCTGTTGGCCTTAGGGAGACCAGGTCTGGATGCAACAGATAACCCCTGTTTCTGTCAAGAGATAGCATGCTGAGGTAACACTTTGTATTTTACTCTTGCCGGGTTGTTCAGAAGGGCGAACCAGTGTTGCCTTCTAAAAGGGTGCTGCTAGAATTACATTTGTTTCTTCCTTCCTCATCTTGAGCAGTACACTGTAGGTTATGTGAAATGGAGGAAAAGCGTAAAGGAATGGACCGATCCAGTTCACTGACAATGTATCTGTTTCCCAGGTTCTGGAGTTGCTCTACTGCCACAGAACCCTCCCAGCTGCTTGTTTGGATGGGAGGCAATCAGGTCTATTTCCAGTATAACCCACAATTTGTGCAGAACTAGAAGGAGATTTTAGCTTAGCATCCATTTAAGGAGGCCTATTTGAGATCTGCTGAGCCAATCTACTACTAGTGTACTGAGAGGGAATATAGGTTGCAGGAACAGTTGTACCACTTTGAAGGTTCTCTCTGAAGCTTATACGACCAGCCTACACACCAGGCATGGATGTGTCTCTTACTGATTGTGTATATACCACATGACACTAGTACTGTCTGTCTTCACTTGAAGATCTTCATGCTTCAGGGTAAGAATAAAAGTTTTCAAGGCAAGGATAACCACCATCATTTATTTTATGTTTACATGCTTTTCTTAATTTTAGCCCTGGGTATCCTAAACTTGAAGGTATCCCATGTGGGTCTCTCAGGCCAGGTCTGAGGATTCCATAGTCAGACTCTTTCTAGGTAGAGGTGCTCTAAGGGGCGTATACAGATTCTAAGCACATTGCTGAATTCACCACAAGATCTCCCTTCTGATGCAAGTAAGAAGAGGAAGTTTGTAATCTAAGGAATGACATCATCTGATTCCCGGGTACCAGTGGAGCTTCCTCATATGCAGGTGAGCAACAGCACCTCTATAACACAAGATGGCATGAAACTCAACAGCATGAGGAACTCCCTGGCAGTGATTTTTATCTCCTGCAAAATGCATATGAATTACTCTCAAACAGGCAACCTTGTCCTGGAGAAAGAAGGCTTTGCACCAAAAATCACAAGAGCCAGACATTTTGTAAATATTTTGGGTGCAGTAAACAAGCAAAGGGTAAGAATGTGAACAGAAAATTACCTGATCTCCCCATGTGCTTCCTGACAATGAGAATATGAAAGCAGTTATTATTCAGATTGTGTGGGACCATGACAGCATTGGAAGGAAGTAGTGGTAAAAGGCTTTGGAGAGTAAGCATTTTGAAATCTGGAACCCTGACAAATTTGCTTTGATAGGAAATGTCTAGGATGGGCCCCCATGCACCTTTTCTTGGAACTTGGAAGACTATGGAGTAGAACCCTTATCTTTCCTGTATATTTTCTTGAATTATTACAGGTATAAGGCTTCATTTGCCCTTGTGGATTGGTGGAAAAAGCTTCTGGATTTTGTAATGTCCTGAAATCGCAATTTGCGCCTTCTTTGGATGATATTTAGCACCATCTGTTCTTAGTTGATTCCTTCTCCAGTTCTTATAAAGAAGGACATTTTACTAAGAGAGGAACTGAGCTGATAGAGAGAGGGATTGGGTTGAGCAGGAAAGGTAAAGGAGGGGCATCCTGACTGAGTCACAGCTTATTGCTCTGGGTGCTCACCTTAAACAGGATGATATCAGACCTGGCAAAGAGAAGATGGGAATATTTAAGAAATAATGACCAGAAACAAGCCAGGGGGCCACCAGGGTTGTGACAGACATGCTTTTTCCTGGGAGGTTCCTGCTGTAGCCAAGAACTTGGACTTGAAAAAGTTGCCTTAAAGACTGATTAATCTTTTTCTGTTACTCAAAATTTTTTTATGTAAATTTCATGAACATTGGCTACAAAGAGGAGATCATGATGCAGTGGTCCATTTAGGATCCCTGACTTAAGATTCTCCGACAGGGGCAATGACCTCAGCCAGGAATGCCTCTGTGTCTTAGACCCTTGTAGCTGCTGGTTTGCACGATGCGTCCATAACATCATATTCAAATTTCTTTGTGTGCCTGGCAACCTGGATAGCGAGGTCATATAGGTCCGGCACTTGCCTCGGGTTATTGTCTTTTATACTGTCTCCCCTTAGCCCACATCTTATCCACCAGTGACAGCTGGTAGGAAAGCATGTTGGACTGGCAGGTTAAGACTGAAGAAAATGCTAGGAGAGCTGCACACGTTTTTCCCCAAATCTGTTGACCACTTTGTTCTATTTGTCTTGGTAATATGATTTCTGGTTGAAGCCAATGTTGCTCCCTTGCTGAGCTCCATGGACACTGCATCTGGATCAACCAAGGGGTTCCTACAAAGATTCTTATGGAAATCCTTCATCATGATCATCTTATAAAAATCCTTCACCTTGTAGAAACTGGTAGGCTTCTTAGCAGCAGGCTGGGTGCGAGGTGAGGTGGGGGGCTTGAGAGATTAGTCAAGCTTCAAATGTACATTATTGAACTCGTCTTCTGAGACATCCAGCTCTTAAGGAAGAGCTTGAGGTCTAGGTTCAGGCAAACCCATGTAATATTTTTCTGGGATTCATAACACTGTTTAGTTTCCCCACTAGAAAATCTCTTTCATCCTGTGAAATGTGCCTCCAAATGAAAAAATCCCAAGTGAAGAAGCAGAATATAGGGTGCTTCAGTGGCACAAGTCATACGCTATAACAAATGGGGTATGGCTCACATATGCCAGTTCATCTGCTTCTGAGTGATGAGTTCTAGAGTACTGTTGCAAAGGGTGCTCTTTTTTATTTTCAGAGGAGGCTCCAAATACCTCAGAAATGTGCAGATCTGGCCTTTTAATCTTCAAATATGGTATAAGGTGCTCATCCAGCTAGACTAGGGAGTCAGCAGAAGTCTGGAAATTGGCAAGGAAAGATCAGTGCCCAACCTAGTCCAAGGCAAGACTTTTACACTTTGTGCCTTGTGACTTTGTTAACAGCAATCCTCATGTACTAGGATTCGGGGCATCCCGCCTTTTCATCTGAAATTTCAATGAGAGCCTCCAGTGTTGAATGTCCTTTGGTCTCGGGAGGTATGTTGGCTATATCAACATGGCAGGATGTGTGATAAAAATGATGGTGTGGGCACATTCCAAAAAGTTTTGTTAGATAACTCACACAAAACAGACTACAGAAATTCAGATCTGACTGCAAATGCAATACCGGTATTCATTTCTGTTTGCCCAAAATGCTCTCAGTCCCCATAGGCATTTGTAGATCATGCTCTCTAATATTTTGCACCATGATGCTGCCCTATTCAATCCACACTAGTTATGCTTCTTGCATTTGCCAGTGCTCCCTTTATGGGGGTAGTGGAGAACACTGGGCCATGCATAGGTTATGGCCAAGAATACATTGCTGATTTCTCTAACATCAGCACAAATGCTGGTCTAAGATATGTGCAAATCTTTTTTTTTTAATTCACTTAAGTTAATAGAACAGGTTTTATATCACCATACATTTTCTGAATATATGAATGAAGCTCTAATGCCTGACAATGAGTGCAATTTTCAGTGATTTACTAGAAGAAACTTGGGACAGGGCTAAAATATGATACAACAGAATCAGGTATGCTAAAAAGTTAAATAGAACAACAGGATTTGCATCAACATGTGTTTTCTGAGTGGTAAGGCATATGATTTAAGTGAGATGGGGCAAAAATCAGAAATATTAAAAAGTTAACAGAACAACAATTCTTTTATCAACATGCATTTTTCTAAAAAATAAGTATATGAACATACTGACCGTAATTATTAGTGGTTTACCAGAAATGCAAACTAATCTACTCCCACATTGTTCTAAGCAGCATGCAAACACACTACCGTGGTCCAGAGTTTTCCAGTATCATATTTTTTTATATCACAGCTGTCCTTTCATCTTGGTGGGAAGGTATCAGCTAAAGCCCTGGGGGAGGGTAAAGCACTGGAAGTCAGGCCAGCCATGAATGTAAGGACTGCAGCGGAATTAATTACGAACATCAAAGGTAGATCCAAGACCAGGTTACTATGATGCCAGCCCTGCTGACAGCACTATGAAAGGATACAAACAGCCTTGTAAAAAGCCTGCAGAATAGGACAAACTGTCTAACAACAATGTAGAAAAAAATAAATAGTAGAACTACTAATGCATTCATTTTTAGTCTAGTAGGTCAGATAATCTCATTGGATCTTTTTCAGCCATGATCCAGACCTAAGGCATGTCATTTTATATGGATGTGATCCAGGCTTGAGGAGTGTCCATTTATATAGATGAGATCCAGTCCTGATGCATGTACTTTTATATACATATGATCCAGGCCTGAGGATTGCAAATTTATATAGATAAGATCCAGTCCTGCGGCATGTACTTTTATATAAATATGATCCAGGCCTGAGGATTGCACATTTATATAGATAAGATCTAGACCTGAGGATTGTACATTTGTACAGATATGATCCAGACCTGAGGATTGTACATTTAAATAGATATGATTTGGGCCTGAGACATGTACATGTGCATTTATATAGATATGATTAATGGCTGAGGTGTGCAATTATATAGATATGATCCAGGCCTGAGAACTGTACATTTATTCTTTACTTCTATTTTTTATGTTGTGGTGTATTTTCATTACACTGTTTAATTGATTTTTTCTATTGCATACTTACACTAGGAAAGAAACCTAAGCTGTGTCTTGTGATTCACACAGAAATTAGAACAAGTCACTTAAGGTTACTTACCTGTGAAATGAGTGAGGAGCTAGGAACTAGACCTTGTATTTAAGGGGTAAAATAACATGTTTAAAGGCTTTATTTTAAATCTCACTCAGACTCTGTCATAGACTGATGTGAGGGAAAGATCAAATTGTGTGTCCTTATATTGCATTTTTGTAATTTGTACTACTTTATTGCTTTCTTCTATTTTGTATATTGTGGTGTATTTCCATTATACTGCATTTTAATTGTATTCTGTTTTCTAGAGAATATTTAAACTAGGAAAGAAGCCAAAACTGTGTCTCTTGTGAGTCACACAGAAATTCAGGCCTGAGTCATGTACATTTCTATAGACATGATCCAGGCCTGAGGCATGCACTTTTTTATAGATATGACCACAGCATGAAGATTGTACTTTTATACAGATGCAAACCAGACTTGAATCATGTCCTTTTACACAGATGCGACATCCGCTTGAGGTGTGTACTTTTATATCGATGCAATCTGGGCCTGAGGTGTGTACTTTTATGCAGATACAATCCAAGCCTGAGGCTTGTACTTTTATATAGATACGATCCAGGCATAGAGTGTATACATTCAAAAAGATATGATCCAGGCATTAGAAGTATACTTTTATGTAGATATGATTCAGGCCTTAGGCATGTACTTTCATATATATATGATCTGGGCAAGAAACGTAATTTTATACAGAGCAGTAATCATATATACACAATAATTAAGGCTTACATTTTAATCTGGCATTTAGAATGTATCACTCTTGTAGGACAAGATCAAGCAAGAAAACGGCATTAATAACGTTTTATACGTGCCTATGCACATTCGCCATAGGTTTCAGTATTTGCCAGCTGATAATTGACTGGTGACTGTTACTCTGTGCTTTCATTTGTCTGTCTTCATCACAACAGGACAGGAGACTTCAACAGATAAAATTGCAACACTCAGCACATGCTTTTATTACAGCGTCATTGAAGTCTTATGTTATAAATATGGGAATAATTGTGAGAATAGTTGCTCTGTCATTTTTTTTTTCCTGGGAAAATATCTTCTAAGACAGTCCCCAGATTAGCAGAAGTATAAGAATGCCAACAGATAAAATAACAGGCTGCCACAAAATCTACCAAAAAAACCCAGCAGAACAACCACGCTCACAAGTTGAAAAAAAGAACAAGGGATTTATCAACAAAACAGTTAGCTTCAAAAAAAAAAAAAAACCTGGGCACAAGTAGTTCAGATACTTTGGAGCCTTGACAGAAACAGAAAATGACACAGAGAACCCAAAGAGACACATGGTAAAACTGTCCATCAATTTTAAGATTTTTAACTTGTTTGGCAAAACTTTTGGTAAACACGAAACTATAGCTTTACAAAAAGGTTTTACTTTTATTCCAGCTGTAAGAAACACTTTAGCTGACACTTAGGAACTGTTTTAAAATGTATACAAGATATGTAGAATTTGAAGTACTAAGTTAAAGATAAGCAAGTAGCAAAGAAAAGAAGTACTGAATAAACAAATTTTATTCAGTCTTCCCCTTCAGTCTATTGTGCAGGCTTTTGAACAAAGTTGTGACATTGCCATTAGAGACATTTTGAAAGAAAACATAAAAAGAAGTGGCACAATTTCTCAACCAATTAATTCCAAAGCTTAAGAAAGTTATCTAGTGACAAGTTTGTTCGTATGACGAAAGCTGATTAAGGTGGTTCAACAGTCATTATGAATACTGATGATTTTAGGAGGTGGAGCCAAGATGGTCAAGTGAAAGCAGCAACTTTTTATGTGGCTGTTTATGTTGTTTATGCTGGTATTTGTGATACATGTGAGTTCTTTTTTTTCTTCTTCTTTTTCTTCTTTCGGCTTTTCCCGGCTAGGGGGTCGCCACAGTGGATCACCTGTCCACTCATGATTGGCAGTGGAGTTTTACAGTGTCGAGTTGCCAGCCCAGTGCCCAACCTTCCACAGAAGGCAGACACATGCATGGACTCACACCTGGGGCCAATTTAGAGTGTCCAATCCACCTACTGCATGTCTTTGGGATGTGGGAGGAAACCCACGCAACCACAGGGAGGACATGCAGACTCTGCACAGAAGGCACCCCAGCCGAAGATCAAACCAGAGAACCTCTTGCTGTGAGGTGGCAACGTTTATATGTTGGTAAAATGCACAGAAAATTATCAGACTGGATAAAAGAGCATTTAGCAGCAATCAAACATAATGATCAAAGGAATGCACTAGGTAAAGACAGTTCACTTTGTATTGGGTATCAAACTTTTATGTTTATTGTACTGGAACAACTTGATTCCTTTTTAGGCGACAGTGAAACTCTTTTAGAAGAGTGAAAATTTAAATGGCAGCTCTGAATGAATGCTGGCTTCCCTGCATTTAACGAAAACTTGAATATTAAATGTGCTCATTACACATCTCTTTATCATTGGTGAGTGTATTGTTTTATTTTGCTGCATTGCTTATACATGATGCTTATTGGCTGTTGTGCTTCCCTTTCCCGTTGTGCTGTGTTGGTGACATATTGAGCAGAGTTGGCTTGGCGGTGGAGAGTTCGGGTTTCTCTCATCTGCTTGGGTTGAGAATGTTGCTCAGGATGCTGATTGTCTTTATTTAACCTAATTATTTACATTTTCTGATCATAGAGAATGTTGTTTTAAGCCATAAGAGTGTTTCAAGGCAAAAGGCGCTGAAGAGTGGAAGAGCTACATGCTGGGTATTTGTTCTCATTCAGGGTACATTGATATGGTGCTGGGCTGGAGTTTGAATGATTTAAAGTAAAGGATCAGAGGGGGAAATGAATGGGCAAGAGAGAAAGGAAAATAAATATATAGAAGAGAGTGTGCAGAAAGAAAAAATTGGAAAGATAAAGGGAAATGTAATGAATGACAGAATAAAAAAGAGTGAGAACAATGAACAGTGAAGGAGTCAGTCAAACGGGAGAAAACGAAAGGAAACATTTATATAAGTGGATATAAATATATGTGTTTACACACACACACACACACACACACACACACACACACACATATATATATATATATATATATATACACATATCTCTATATGGGTCTACTTCATCGAATCCCACATCATCGAGACGACATTGCTGAAACTGCAGAACATCGAACACCCAGACCATCGAGTTGATGTAATATTGCCCAGCTGATGGACAGTCCTTTGTCTGCATCTTGCCACTGTCCTATTTAGGCACTGACCACAGGACCTATTATACAGGCTGTTCAGTGTTTATTATTTCACACTGGGCCTTCAGAGGGACCTTACAAGACTTTGCTAAGAATAAAAGTATAATCATATACTCCTTTATTAAACTAAATATCCAGTGCACTCTTAAATATCCTGAGTCTTCTAGCTCTTGTGATAAACAGCAATAAACACTTCCATAATTTATCTAATTCTTCAGTGACAGGCTCTAACCAGTGTGATATTATAAATGGAAATATTTACTAATAAACAGTTATTTCCAGTTCCCTGTGAGCATGACCTAAATTCATGTTCTAACAATGAAGCCATATTTATTTATTTTTTATTTTACATTTGTTGACCGGGCTAGTCTAGCTGGATATATGTCCATTTTCAGTAGAGGCCCGGGGAGAAAAGCTCCAAGTATTAATAATAGTTTAATAAAAAGTGAACATAAAGTAATTTAAGCTAAAATAGTAAGAAGTAAGTCAAGTAAAAACAAAACTTTTTTTTATATCATCATTTATATCATCAACATATCATCATCGTTTACACATTTATACATTAATATTATGTTCCATATTTCCTGTTCGTAGATAATTCTGTAGAGCGCCATCCTGGTCAATCTGCTCTCATAACACAGGTATTTAACCTTGGTAATTTGCCTATTACAGTATCTTTGTGTTCTTTCTAGTCTACACTATTGTGAGCCATTGTAGACACAGGTAGCTGCACAATATTCATTAAATGGCCTAATGACTGCCTTGTAAAGTGGAAACAGTGTTTTCTTCTCTACATATTAAACTTGTTAATATAGCCTTTACAATTATGTAGCACTTTCAGGCTATTGTTTGCACATTTTCTCCATATATGAGGCCACTATCTACAAAGTCCTTTTTCTTCTGTTGTCTTCCAGGTAAAACATTATAGATGGCATATGGATAGTATTTATTATTCTTACCAAAGTGTAAGATTTTCTTTTTTTTTTATCTATTTTTTTTCTTTTGCATTAAAATCCACACTATTTCTTAGTGACCACAGATATAACTTATTCAAGTAGCATTATAAATTAACTTGATGAATTCAGTTTAC
>NC_056735.1:75521825-75594325 GCF_019279795.1 Protopterus annectens | reverse complement strand
TTATTTTCCTTAAAAGGTGTCCGTGATTCAACTGAGGACTACCTTAAATTGCACTTGGCTGCTCAGACAGCACCTCAGCTGGGCTTTCTACACCATTTGCCACTTTAAGTGAAATCTGCTAATCCCTAATAGTCTAAAGGTCTCGTACATCCCCAAGATCCCCACAGTTAGGGGAACTTTAATATATTTACTCACAATGTTTATAATACTTACATCCAAGTGCTCTATTTTGTTTCCTTTTCTGTATAAAAACAATACTGTAAGCAGGGGGAGCAGACTATGCTAATTAGCTATGTGCTGTCCATCAGAAACACCTCCATTTAGAGTAGTTGCATACATTAGCATGGCTGGCTGTGTTACGCTGCGTTCCCTCAATAGTGTAACAAGTCAAAGGTTAAATAAGTGAAGTCTTTTTAGTAACTGCATCTAAAGTGAAAGCAATGTTGTAAATCTTGACTATGTTTTAGGCAGCTGTGATTGTTTCTGATCGATTTTGGCCTTCATAACCTCGTACCTGTTTGTTTATTCCTAACTCTGCACTCAGTGCTCAAAATACTTGCATTTAAGCAGTTTGTCACTTGTTGTAACCACTTAACAGTTACTCAGGTGAGGGTCTTTACTTTGGCTTTGCCCTAAACTGAATGGTATATTGCTAAAACGTTTAGGTAGTGCTGATTCTTCATGCTGGATGATAGTTGGACTCAACATTCATTTCCTTTTATTTGCTTATTTCTGACTATTCTTGTGGATGTTGCTTGGACATTAATTACTTCTTTACTTCCTTACAAGGATAGTTTTCATGTTATCTAATTTCTTTATCTTGTTACTGCTCAGAGCACATAAACTTTGCTTGGCAGTGTGTCTTCCTATACATGCATAAAACATCATTCGCTGTTGGTCTTCTCTCTGCATATTCAGCCAAAAATTAATTAATTCATTACATTTTGGCATCTACATTATAATGGAGAAAACAGATAACGTTTGTATGGACAACCTACTTGTTTTGGTCTTCAAATCATGGTGCATAACATGCAAAATTTTCATAAGTTCATAGGTTAATACCAGTGGATCATTTGTAGCCTAGCCACAATAATTAATGTTCGCTAATGACTGCGGCTGGGATTCAGAAAGGGCTATTCTAGCGGTCAGCCTTAACGCAGGACAAAAAGTGCTGTCAGTAGCCCTTCGTGATTCAAAAAAGGGCCCACTGCAGTGATTTTACACAACCAATATAATACCTGTAGTGGGCTGTCTTCATGGCTGAGCAAAATGCTAATGAGGCATTGCAGGGGAGTGGCTATGTTAATTAGGCATGTGCCCTTCGTTGAAAATGCCAGCACTTAGGGTAGTTATGGAAATTAGCATGGACAGCTGTGTTATGCTGCATTTCCCCCATCGCAGTCAATACGGAAGACTGAGTGAAAGGCAGGTTCAGGTGTCTGCAGATAGGTAGTGGTGGTTGGGGTTGTGTGAGTGCATGTGTATATGTGTGGCAGCATGTGTGCCTATATTTAGGGGGGTATGAGTAATTTCAGATGACTGTGTGTGTGTGTGTGTGTCTGGGTGGTTGCAGTAGTGGGAGGTTAGTTAGGGGAACATTAAAGTATGTGTGTATGGGTGAGTGGGCAAGTGCATCTGTGAGTGCCATTGGGTGGGGATGTATCACGTATGGTTGTGCATATGTGGGGAACTGTGTGTGTGTGTGTGTGTGTGTGTGTGTGTGTGTGTGTGTGTATATGTGTGAGAGCGTTTGTGTCTGAGTGTGCACTTGGGTGTGTGGGGGTGTGACGACCGTGCCCTGGCCCAGCAATCAAGGAGCCTCAATCCTCACCACTAACACCAGAGAGGTTGTCTCATAGAAGAGTGGAAAGGATATTTAATACACACAGTAAAGTACAATTTTCCTTAAGTGCACACAGAGATCACAGTCTGGGGCTGGTTGCTCCCTTGCTCACCAGGTCCCCAATAAGACTCCCCACTGGCACAGCTATGGGGTCCAGATTTCAGCCTAGCTGGGCAAGCTAAAACCTCCAGTACCCTCTCAGTCCAATCAGTGCTTCGTGTCCCTGCCAAGTAGCTGACACACCACACACACACTTTGAGATAAGTATTTATACAACTTCACAGACACTCCTGGGAAAGGCTGACACAGATTCTCCAGCTGTGCCCCTTTACCCAGACCATACGGTAGTAATCCCTGCCACCACCCAGCTAATAATATCAGCTACTAAAAGGCCCTTACAAGGGTGCCCAATTATTACTGTGCAATATTATTATCCAATGGTAATGTGACTATTCAGTCTAGGCTTATTGGAAGGGCTTAGACAGTAAACTCTATAAATATATAATGTACACTAAAGCATAATTTATCTCTACATAAACCAGCCACAGGGAGAAGGTTTAAAAAATATTTAATAATAAATAATTAAAATACAAGACAAAACTACTACACCACAGAGATATCTAAGAGTTCAGAGATCACACAGAAGCTTAAAATAATACAGTAGGACAGGTCTGATTTAAAAGAAAAATACCTAATTAATCTTTACTAGCTTTAACTATTTCTACAATTAATCACAGTGCTTGAAACTTACATGTGAGCTTAGGCAGAGTGCTGAGTTAGAAATCCAAGATCAAAATGCTCCCAGTCTCTCATGAGAAATAGTATTTAAACATTACTAACAAACATGTCTCTATGGCCCTCCCAAACTACATCATTTTTGACACTTAGTCTGGAGTTCTCAGGCCAAAAACTGCATTATTTAGCAATCAAACACTTGCTCAGAAACTTACAACAATATAAGTCATTTCACATGTATGCTCTAACAGAAACCACAGCAATAAAGCACATTCCACATCTAAATTCTTGTCATAAACTTTAGCCTTAAAACAATGGGTATAAAACCTTCATCCAGGCGCACTGGAGCCGAATTCTAACATGAAAGGGTCACAACATGCTTCACTGGGCCAGTAGAGTGCAATGTTGTCACACATTTTGCAGTTCCACATTTCACAATATTCTTTTACACTCAAGAAAACATGCCTGTATTTTACATTTATTTACAAATGCCAGAATTATATATCAAATTCTATTTGACTAGGCTGGCAGCCTTCGCCCAGCTCCCCCAATCGTCACATATCTTCCCCCCGGGGAACTCAAGCAAGTTTTTTAAGTGCCCCATGAGAAACATCACTTGAGAGTGTCAGGTCTATCTGGGTGTACCTTACCCCATTCCCTGTCTTGAGAGCCCATCTGCATTGGCATTGCTACTCCCATTGCCATGCTGCACTGACATATCATATGCTTGCAACCCCAGACTCCATCTTAGCAACTTGGCATTTTGCTGACTGGCTCTGTTTAACCATGTTAGAGGGTTGTGATCTGTCATCACAGTGAATTTTCTTCCATACAGATAAGGCTGAAGTTTTTGTAGTGCCCACACTATGACTAGCCATTCTTTTTCTACTGCTGCATAGCATTCCTCCCTGGATTGGAGCCTACAACTGAGATACACCACTGGGTGCTCCTCTCCCTCTGAAGAAATCTAGCTAAGTCCAGCCCCACCCCATAGTTTGAAGCATCTACCTGCACAACAAAGTCTTTGCTGTCGTCTGGACTGGCTAACACAGGGGTTCCTCCCAAAGCTTCCTTAAGCTTCTGAAATGCCTGCTCACATGCTGGGGTCCACACTACCTTATTTAGCCTGTTCTTCCTTGTCAGGTCTGTGAGGGGAGCAGCTATGGTACTATAACTAGGAACAAACTTTCTGTAGTACCCTGCTGTCCCTAAGAATGCGCTCACCTGCTTTTTGGTAACAGGTGGAGACCATGCCTGAATAGCTTCCACTCTGGCAGGTTCTGGCCTTATCTTACCACTCCCTACTCTATGTCCTAGGTATGGGTACCTCAACCATACCCACCTGACATTGGCTCGGCTTAATGGTCAACCCTGCCCTCTGTAGTCTGCCCAGCACCTCCCTGACATGCTGAAGGTGCTCTTGCCAGAAATGGCTGTAGATAGCGATATCATCCATGTAAGCAAGGGCAAACCCTCCTGCTAAGATATCATCTACCAGCCTCTGGAAAGTTGCTGGGGTATTCTTTATCCCAAATGGCATCTTTGTGAACTCATACAAGCCAAAAGGAGTCACAAACGCTGACTTCTCTCTAGCACTGGGAGTCAAGGGCACCTGACAGTAAACCTTGGTAAGATCAATGGTTGTAAGATACTTAGCCCCACCCAGCTGCTCTAGGGCCTCATCTGTCCTAGGCATGGGGTAAGCATCCGATTCTGTGTGACTATTTAATTTCCTGTAATCCACAGAGAACCTGGTTCTGCCAGCCTTCTTTGGCACCAACACCACTGATGAGGCCCAGGGACTGTTGGACTCTTGAATCACTCCTAGTTCCAACATCTCCTGTACCTCCTCCCTCAGAGTCTGTTTGACTCTCTCAAGCACCCTATAAGGGGCCTGCCTGATAGGCCTTTGGGGTCCTGTATCCACCTAGTGCTGCACCAGGTGGGTGCTCCCTGGCTTCCTGGTGAACATGCCCTCAAACTCCTGCAACACTGCTCGGATTTCTCGAACATGGGTAGGAGATAGCTGCTGGGACATTGCTACCCCTTCCACCGAGGTGTCAGCCCAAGTCTCAATGAGGGGATCAGTCACAAGATCTCTCTCAGACTCCTCCTGCAGTCCACTGCAAATGCTCAGCACAAGAGCCTCCCTATCATGATAATGTTTCATCATGTTAACATGGTACAATTTGTGCCCCTGCCTTCTGCCTAGCACTTCCACTATGTAGTTAACATCACTTACCTTTCCTACCACCTTGTAGGGTCCCTCCCAAGCTGCCTGCAACTTGTTATGTCTGACATGAATGAGAACCATCACCTGCTGCCCTACAGCATGCTCTCTCTAGCTCGAGCATTCCTGTCATACCACACATTTTTCTGTTGTTGGACTTCTGCCAGGTTGTCGTGGGCCAGGCCCATGAGTTCCTTGAGCCTTGTCCTGAGATTCAGGACATATGCCACAAAAGACTCCTTGTGAGACTCACACTCACCTTCCCACTCATCTTGAATTAAATCTAGAGGTCCCCTCACCCTATGCCCATACAGTAACTCAAAGGGTGAAAAACCTGTGGATTCCTGAGGAACCTCTCTGTAAGCAAACAACAGATGGGGCAAATATTTGTCCCACTCCCTCTTAAACTGAGCTGCAAATGCCCTGTAGCATGGACTTGATTGTAGAGTTTAACCTCTCAACAAGACCATTAGTCTGGGGATGGTAGGGGGTGGTCTTCATGTGCTTCATCCCACAGGACTTCCACAGACAAGCCAGCAAGTCTGACATAAAATTGGCACCTCTGTCAGACAGTATTTCCTTTGAGAAACCTACCCTGCTGAAAATCTCTAGCAAAGCATTTGCCACCTTCTCGGTTTCAATGGAGGACAAAGCCACTGCCTCAGGGTATCATGTAGCATAATCTACAATCACTAAGATATAATTTTTCCCTGTGGAACTTGGGGTACTCAGAGGACCCACAATATCCATAGCTACCGTCTGAAATGGCTCCTCAATCACAGGCAAAGGCATCAAAGGAGCTCTCACCTTGTCTCCTGCCTTGCCTACCTTTTGGCACTGCTCACAGGTCCTGCAGTACCCTGTTACATCTCTGGAACTTCCAGGCCAATAGAAGTTTTGCATAATACGCCTCTTTGTAGGTTTTATGCCCACATGACCTGCCAAGGGAATGTCATGGGATATGGCTAGAAGAGCAAGACTGTAAGCTCTAGGCACTACCAATTGCTGTACTCTCTCACCTTCTAGCCCTCCCTCAGGGGTCCACTCACTGTATAGTAACCCTTTGTCCCAGTATACAGATTCCCCCTTCCCTTGAGGATCCGGTGCCTCCCTAGCTACCTGCCTCAGGCCTTGCAATGTAGGGTCTGAGAGATTAGCCTGTCTCAAGTCTCTCCTTGTAACCCTTCCCAGCTCCCCTTCCACAGGAAGTCTGGCATCCTCTGACAGTGGTGCCTCACTGTCAGCCTGGGTACTACTACTCATCTCTACCTTTGCAGTCACTCTGTCCAAGGGAACATCAGTATCCACAAGCAGCTGTGGCTCACATTCAGTCTCACTGCTACAGCGTAGCTCACTCCCTGAAGTAACCACCTCAGCAATCCTGGCTGCAAGTATGTAGTCTGTCTCGGTCTCCCCCAGGCTACCAGACCCACATGCTTGTCTCCTAGCCTCACTGCATGTAACTGCATAAGTACATAGTACTGCCTCATTCAAATCCTTCCCTCTCAGGACATCTGCAGGATGGTAGTTCCAGACCCCTGTTGTCTCAAGACAACCCACTGTTGGCATTTTGTCTTTCCCACTTACTGGCTCCCTCACCTTTGGTTCCCCACCTTGCCTCCGTGGATATCTGTATGCCACAAGGCCCCCACTGGTTGCATTCAAAACATTTAACCCTAGATCCAGGATGTGTACCTGGACTAGTGGCTTCCCCTGCTACTGGCAGATTCTGCTGGGCCCATCATGGGTTCCTTTAGACCCATGAGCAGTATTGGTGGTCTCCTTCCTGTGCAGGGCTGCCCTGCTTGCTAGGTATAGGTCTTCCTTCTTCCCCAACTCCTCTGAAGTATCACACTGTCTATCAGGTAACCAGATCTTCATGTCCTCAGGCAAAGTGCTAAGGGCTTGTTCCCTTACCAAAAGGTCTGTCAGCCCTTCAAAAGTGGTGACCTGACATCCACTCACCCAGCTATGAAAATAAGTGCTCAGTTCAACAACATATTCACATACATTTTCATCTGCCTTGCATCTATGCTAACAAAACTGTTTCCTATACATTTCAGGTGTTAGCTTAAAACATTCCAACAAGTGTCTTTCTACAGCAGTACAATCAAAACAGTCAGTGTCATGCATTTTTTCTAAAGAAGTTACAGCTTTACCATGGAGTAAGGGGATCAGGAACCATACCCAGAGCCTTTGGTCAACTTCATACTGTTTACATACCAGCTCAAACATATGAATGAAGCTATCAAAATGATCCCCTTCTTTAAACTGTGGAAGAAATTTACTGACATTTTGTGCTTCTGGGATACAGTTACTCCCTTCCCCATTACCTCCATGGCTCTGGTGAAGAGTGAGCATTTCCATCTCATGCCTCCTCTGCCATTCATTTTCCTCAGCTTGTAGACTCCTCATTGTCTCGGCTGCTTCTAGTTCCATATACCTGGCTACCAACTTAAGTCTCTTTCGCTCCAGCTGGATTTTTAAGTCCACTGGAGAAAGGTTGAGCTGTCCATTCTCCGAGGATATTGTATCTCCACTGTCAGTCTGATTGTCCTCCAAGCTGCTATTTTCTGATGCAGCTGTAACCAAGGCTGCAATCAGGTCTGCCTTAGTCAGGTTTCCATGCACCAGCCCCCTAGCCTGGCACATCTCCGCCAGCTGGCTCCTTGTCAGCTTTCCATACTCCTCTGCTGACATGCTGCCTGCTCACCCTGACTAACACTAAGCTAACAAAAGAAATAAAACAATTGTGATCTGAACTCTGAGTATACACTGCGTGGCTGTTTTAGAGTACAAAACACTTTCAGAGATCACTGTACATAAGCTACAGGAATTCACTCTACCCCACACCACTACAAGCCAATTAGAAAGTGAAGTAGATCCCACCACTGCCACCACTTGTGACGACTGTGCCCTGGCCCAGCAATCAAGGAGCCTCAATCCTCACCACTAACATCAGAGAGGTCATCTCATAGAAGACAGGAAAGGATATCTAATACACATAGTAAAGTACAATTTCCCTTAAGTGCACACAGAGATCAGAGTCATTTTTGGGCTGGTTGCTTCCTTGCTCACCAGGTCCTCAAGAAGACTCCCCACTGGCACAGCTATAGGTCCAGATAGTACAGTTGTGTACACTTACCATAAATGTAGATGTTCGAGTGTATTCACTGTTGCAGTCATTACATTTGGGTAGTCGGCTGGCAGGTTGCCCTCAGTCGGCCTGAATAACAAAGTCTTGGGTCCTACGTCAGTTGCTGTCTCCTCTTCTATGACGTCAGGCCATCGGGGGTATAAAACAGGCAGCCGATGCCATTTTCTTTAGTTTTTCTTGCCCCAGATGTCAGATGCCCCCCAAATAGGGAGCAAAAATATATATAAATATATATAAAACTGTATATATACATGCAATTGTAACAACATAGGAAAGAGAAGCTCCAGAATAAAGGGGGATGGCGGGTGGGTAACCCGGACTGCAACAGTGAATACACTCGAACATCTACATTTATGGTAAGTGTACACAACTGTACTATGTTCTTTGTGTTTCACTGTTGCAGTCATTACATTTGGGTAGAATCCCAAAGCTATGGATGGGAGGCTGGAACTAAATAGCATTAGGAGTGGCTATAAGGCCCTGCAGAACTGCAGTGGCAAAGCCTGCCCTGGACTTAGAGAGGAGATGCAAATGATAATGCTTTGTAAAAGTATGAACAGAGCTCCAAGTAGCAGTTTCTAGAAAGTCTTTGGTTGGTACCCCCTGAGGAAAGTTGCTGAGGTAGATGCAGCCCTGGTGGAATGTGACCTGATTCCCTTGGGCAGCAGTTTACCATGATGCAAATAGCAGAAACGAATGCAGTGGCTTATCCACTTTGAAATAGACTGCTTTGAAATAGCCTTTCCCTCTGATCCTGCAGCAATTGCCACCAGTAGCTGCTCAGACTTTCTTAGAGATTTGGTCCTGTTTAAGTAGAATCTTAGTTGTCTGTGTACATCCAAGGAATGCAGAATCCGCTCCCCCTTGTTCTGCGGATTTGGGTAAAAAGTTGGCAGGTGAATGGTTTGGTTAAGAGCTACATTGGATACCACCTTAGGCATAAAGGAAGGATTCGTCCTGAGGAACACCCTGTCTGGGTAAAATATAATAAAAGGCTCCACAGCCATGAGGGCCTGTAGTTCTGAAACCCTTATTGCTAAAGTGATTGCCAGAAGGAAAGCTGTTTTCCAAGATAAAAACTTTATATCTGCAGTAGCTGCTGGTTCAAATAGAGGCAGGTGAGCTTTTCCAGCACAAAATTGAGGTCCCATGCAGGAGGTGGTGATCTTCTGGGAGGCTTTAAATTTCTGGCCCCTCTAAGATACTGTTTTAGCAGAGGATGAGAAAAGATGGGAGGCTCTGTGCTGTAATGAGCCGAGATGGCAGAGGCATAGATTTTTATAGACGAAAAAGATAGGCCCTTGTCAAGCATCTCAGTCAAGTATTGTAAAATCTGAGGAATATTTGGCTGTGCTGTGTCAGTCCCTTGTGCTTGGTTCCAAGCACAGAATCTCTTCCATTTATCAGCATAAGATTTTCTAGTACTAGGCCTTCTGACTTCCAAAATGACATCCATCACAGATTTACTGAGAGGTGTTGTTTGAATAATTACATGATCAGCCATGCTGTCAGGTTCAGAGTTTGGAGCTGATTGTGCAGAATTTGACTGTTCTGCTGGGACAGTAGATGAGGTATTTGAGGCAAGTATCAAGGAGGGAGTTGAGACATATTCCTTAGAATTGGGTACCAGTGCTGGCGAAGCCAGTCTGGGGCAATTAGGATAATTTTTGGTTTCTCCTGTCTGACCTTTAGTAAGACCTTGGAAAGAAGAGGCAGAGAAGGAAAGGCGTAAACTGATAGGTTTTTCCAACTGAAGGACAGGGCATCCACCTTCCATGCTTGTCTGTGATAAGTCCTTGTGCAAAATTTGTCCAGTTGATAGTTCTGGGGAGATGCAAATAGATCTATGTCCGGGCTCCCCCATTTCTCTGTTATAATGTTGAAGACTTGTGGATCCATTTTCCACTCATGAGGGTCCATAAGATTTCTGCTTAGGTCGTCTGCCAGAGTATTTTGTTTTCCTGGCAGGAATTGAGCTTGAAGATGTACTTGGTAAGTCAAGGCTGTGTCCCACAATATCATGGCTAGTCTGCAAAGGGGGTAGGAATGTGTGCCCCCCTGCTTGTTTATGTACCACATAACCGTGGTGTTGTCTGTCTTTATCAGCAGTTGTCCCGGATGAAGTAAGTCCTTGAAGGCTGTCAGGGCATTCTGAACAGCTAACATCTCTTTCTGGTTGATATGCAGATGCATTTGTTTTGGGCTCCATATGCCCTGAATGCATCTCCCCGCCAGGTGGGCCCCCCAAAGCATAGTCTGATGCATCTGTAGTTAGGGTTTGGTTGGCAGGGGGTAGAGTGAAAGACAGTCCCATGTTCTGGTGACATGTGTCTGCCCACCAAAGAAACTCCTGTTGTAGGCAGGGAATGAGAGGATCATTGTTTCCAAACTGTGACAATGTTGACTCCATAAACTTTTTAGGTATCATTGTAGTTTCCTCATATGCAGTCTTGCATATGGAATTAGTAGAATACAGGATGCCATGAACCCCAAAGCCTGCAGAATTTGTCTTGCAGATAACTGGGTTTTTGTTGCCATCTGTTTGAAGAAAATAGTCAGTTGCCTTTGTTTGTCTGGCGTAAGGTAAGCCATCTGGGCAGTTGTATTCAAGCTTGCACCCAGGAATGTAATCTTTTGAGAGGGTATCAGTTGTGATTTCTTTTCATTTATTGTGTACCCTAGGCATGTTAGAAACCTTTTTACAAATGCCAGATGTTGACGAAGAATGTCCTTGTTTTCTGCTTGAATGAGACAGTCGTCCAAGTATGGATAGATTTGAATGCTTCTTTGTCTGCAAAATGCAATTACTGGTGCCAGGCACTTTGTAAAGACCCTGGGCACAGTAGATAAGCCAAAGGGCAGTGCAGAGAATTGGTAATGCATAAAACCAGCCTTGAAGCGGAGGTATCTCCTGCACGATTCCCTTATTGGGATATGTAGGTATGCCTCTTTTAAGTCTAGAGTCACTAGCCAAGTGTTCTTGCCCAACATGGGCAGAAGCTGTTGCAAAGTCAGCATTTTGAATTTTGGGATGTCCAAAAATGTGTTCAAAATCGGTAAATCCAGTATTGGGCACCAGGCATTGTCTTTTTTGGGTACCAAGAGCAGTCTTGAGTAAAACCCTTGTCCTTTTTCTAGTTCTAGTACTGGCTGAATAGCCCCCATATCCATGAGGGACATAACTTGTTTCTGTGCCTCTGCCCATTGATTTTGTGACAGATCTGGCCAACTGTTTGGAATTGGCAAGGTGTGGAAATGAAATCTGTATCCCTGGGATACTATGTTTAATACCCACTTGTCCTGGGTTATTAACTGCCAATTTTTTGCATAAAGTGCTAGTTTTCCCCCTAAGGGGGCTGCCAAAAGATAAGTGATGGCAGAGGGAAGTCATTGAGACTGCTTACTGTAGGGTTGTGCTTTGTTTCCTCCAGATTTGGAGGTAGAGGCACCCCATTGTTTTGACCTGTAGGAACCCTGTGATTGGTATCTAGAGCCTTTTGAGCACCTGGATTTGCCCCGTGAGGCTCTGTTGGACACAGGAAAGGACCAGTTTTTTGTAGGCCAGTGTCTACTGAATCTTGGTGGCTGCACTTGTAAGAAGTCTTTTACAGTTTGCATAGACTTAGCTTTGTCTTCCATTTTCTTTAAAACCTCTTCTGCCTTATTACCAAACAGAGTATCATGCTGTAAAGGTGCATCCAACAATTTAGCTTTAACATGATCAGGCAGATTTTGCTCTTTGAGCCAGGCATGCCTTCTAATCACAGATTCAGTAACTGCGGCACTGTAGGAGGCCTCCAAGGAATCAAAACCACATTGCAAAGTATGCTTTCCAACCTGTTCTGCTGCATGCAATAATTCCTGTAATTCTTTATTTTCCACACATAAAGAAATCAACATCATTTTCTGTTTCAATAATCCCATAACATGCTGTTGATATTTAAGCATATGAAACTGGCAGTTTAAGGCCCTAATTGCCAAAGTTGCAGACGTATAAACCTTCTTTCCCCATCTATCCAGCGCCCTGGAATCTCTATCAGAAGGGGTGAGATTCTTAGCTGTTGAGGCCTTTATACCTTTGGGACCCTGTGAGACAGTTTCAGGATCAGCAGCAGGATTTTTGAATGAAAATGTGTGGGAGTCAGGAACCCTGTAATATCTGTCTGGCTTGCTAGGAGCTGGTGGTAGGATATCTGGAGCCATGCTTGATTCCAAAAACACATCATCAACAATGTTTAAAACAGGTGGTATGGCCAAAGGCCTATGCTGAGGGAGAAGAAGGAAATCCCTAATCATCTTTTTTGATTCTGAGAAATCTTGACTCTCCCAATGAAAATGTTCCCATAAAGTATGCAAGGTTTCACCAAAAGAATAATCTTCAGGAAGAGATGCAGATGGAATGGATTCCTCTGCATCTGAATCCTCATAGGGTGGTATAGAAAAATCCTGATCAGAAGAGGAATCAGAAGAAATAGAAACCTGATCTGAAGATTTATAATCAGTGTCTTACCTAGGCCTCTTATCGGGGAGGGGGGAACCCCTGATCAAGGTAATTAAGTCTTCAGACATTTTGATCATCTGTTTCTTGGGCATAGAGGCCTGAGCACATGGCTCATGCATTGTTTTTTTGGCCTTAGGAGTCGCTTTTGTCTTTGTTTTTGAAGCTGGCGTCAGTTTTATATAGAAATGCTGAGGCCTGAAAACACCCTCAGAAGCCAGAGCCTGCTCAGCGGCTCCGGACCCATCCGAGGAGAGACATCCGTGGGTACAATACTTTGAGAATCTCGTGGCATGCCGGACTCCACATGGATCTTGGTATCAGGGGCTGTGAAAGCACCTCACTGAGTACCGGCGAACCAGCGACTGGCTTAGGAGAAGCTTTGTCACCGGTTTTGGACCTCGACGGTCTGTCTCTGTCCTTTTCTTTGCATTTTTTATGAACTCCGGTAGTCGGATTACTATCTGACAACATTTCAGGGTAGTTAAATCTGTTTCCAAAATATTATGAAGCAAAGATATACCGACACTTAATAGTGCGTTGGTTGAATATAGCACAAAATCGACAGCAAGGCACTTTATGATCTGGGCCTAGGCAAAGAATACAGTGCAAATGTAAATCCTTATGAGGTATTTGCTTCCCACAAGTAATGCAATTATTAAATTTTACTAACATTGGTATGGGGGAAGAAAAAGTTTCCCCAACGGGGTACTTAGCTTTTAGTTGAAGACTTTGGTTCTGAAACTCGAAAATGAACATTTCAGGAGTTGGACGACTGGCAGTTGTGAACTGCTTCTGCTTTGGACACTGCGCGGCAAGAAAGACTGAAGAAAATAGCGTTGGCTGCCTGTTTTATACTCCTGACGACCTGATGTCATGGAAGAGGAGACAGCAACTGACGCAGGACCCAAGACTTTGTTATTCAGGCCGACTGAGGGCAACCAGCCAGCAGATTACCCAAATATAATGACTGCAACAGTGAAACACGTATAACATCTCAGCCTAGCTGGGCAAACTAAAACCTCCAGTACCCCCTCTGTCCAACCAGTGCTTTGTGTCCCTGCCACGTAGCTGACACACCATACACACACTTTGAGATAAGTATTGATACAACTTCACAGACACTCCTGGGAAAGGCTGACACAGATTCTCCAGCTGTGCCCCTTTACCCAGACCATATGGTAGTAATCCCTGCCACCACCCAGCTAATAATATCAGCTACTAAAAGGCCCTTAAAAAGGTGTCCAATTATTACTGTGCAATATTACTATCCAATGGTAATGTGACTATTCAGTCTAGGCTTATTGGAAAGGCTTAGACAGTAAACTCTATAAATATATAATGTACTCTAAAGCATAATTTATCTCTACATACACCAGCCACAGGTAGAAGGTTTTAAAATATTTAATAATAAATAATTAAAACACAAGACAAAACTACTGCACCACAGAGATATCTAAGAGTTCAGAGATCACACAGAAACTTAAAATAATACAGTAGGGCAGGTCTGATTTCAAAGAAAAATACCTAATTACTCTTTATTAACTTTAACTATTCCTGCAAGAAATCACAGTGCTAGAAACTTACATGTGAGCTTAGGCAGAATGCCGAGTTAGAAATCCAAGATCAAAATGCTCTCAGTCTCTTGTGAGAAATAGTATTTAAACTTTACTAACAAACATGTCTCTAAGTCCCTCTCAAATTACATCATTTTTGACACTTAGTCTGGAGTTCTCAGGCCACAAACTGCATTATTTAGCAATCTAACACTTGCTCAGAAACTTACAACAATATAAGTCATGTCACATGTATACTCTAACAGAAACCAGAGCAATAAAGCACATTCCACATCTAAATTCTGGTCATAAACTTTAGCCTTAAAACAATGGGTATGAAACCTTCATCCAGATGCACTGGAGCCAAATTCTAACATGAAAGGGTCACAATATGCTTCACTGGGCTAGTAGAGTGCAATGTTGTCACATATTTTGCAGTTCCACATGTCACAATATTCTTTTACACTCAAGAAAACATGCCTGTATTTTACATTTATTTACAAATGTCAGAATTATATATCAAATTCTATTTGACTAGGCTGGCAGCCTTCACCCATCTCTTCACAATCATCACGGGGGGATGAATTTTCTCTCAACTTCCCTAAGACTAATGAGCAAAGCTTGTAATACTGGGTGGGGTACTATACAGCAGGGACACTTTTTAAATATTACACTAAATCATTTGCAAAGTTAATAGAACTGCAGATTTTGCATCACAAGGCATATTGTCTGAACACTAAGTCAGGAACAGTTGAGAGGTATGGGGCAGTGTCTGTATGCTTGATTGTGTGGGTGCGTCTATTACCATATGATGCATGGGCCACCAGTGGTAATTACTACAGGGAAGTGCTGATTATCACTAACAGTAACATCATATGATTCATAGACATGTAAATTAGCCAATAATGAAGCTTTCACTCACTGCAGCTTATAATGTCTCTGAATCACATCTTCCACGCTCATGTAAACTGCACCTTTTACCCTCAGCAGTTTTCACAAGCACATGAAATATTCACTGAGTCCCAGTCTGTGAAATAATGCCCCTGTCATTTGAAAGCTGCACTAAGTATAACTACCTGGTAAAGTTGTAAGCTCCATCAATGGTTGATCTGGTGGGCTTTTCTGGTTACCATCCTTATTCTAGAGAAATGTCTGCCACTTATAATTGACCAGCTAATCTTTTATGAGTTGCAAATGGGCTGTGCAGTCTGTTCAATCCTATAAATATGAGGGCACTTTCATCCCCTAACTTAGAGGTTGTTGGTTGTCTTTTGTAGCTAACACTGACTTCATTAGGCAAGAAATTCTCCATAGTACCTGTAGAACATAGCAGTGATGCCAGATGCATTCTGCTTGACTTTTTCATGTGTGAGTTTACTTTGTCATACATTTGACTTCAGGCCTGTGCTGAATCCATCATCACTCAAGTTTGTTAAAGCATGTCTGAATGCTTTGGTCCATTATTTTCTAGAGTGTCAGATCTTGTCTGAGGGCATGTATGTTTCTATCAGACTTAAAGAGATACATAATTATTCTTGCCCTCAAGAAGTCATTTTTTTGCATCTGAATAATTTGAAGAAAAATCTGGATAAACTTTGAGTCCAATTACAGACATATGCAATGACAAAAGGGTTCTTTTAAAACTCTGGAAATTTACACAAATTCTTCTTCTCAAATCAGTTACAGTGCTCTTCCATTATACTTTATGTCCCACTACCATGCTTCCTACTTCCCACATTGAGCAAACTGACAGAATAAAGTTGTTTCCAGGCAGCACATCTCATACTTCAGTCATTATAATCACCTTCATCATTCCTCACACAGCTTTATACCGCATCACAGTACCCTCACAGCCACTCGATTTCTGACTGACTCTCGATATGCAATCACGAAGAAAGGGTCTCATATTGGCAGATAGGCTCATAGGTTCATAGGAGGCTATTAGGTTAATAGCCCTAAGGCCTTAACAAACCTATCCATGTAATACTCTTGTTCCCTCATTGATCATGGTTAGATGGTCATTGTTAACAGATTGAATCAGTGATTAGCACCTACTGCCCCTGCTCATGAGGGATATAGGTGCCACCCCTGGGGTGAATTTACGGTCTCACATCCAATTCTCAAGGTTGAGCTTAAATAGGGTCAGTGAGGAGCTCTGCTTCATGTGAAGTGAGAGTTTATTCCAGAGGAGTGGCAATCTCTGGAAGACATATCTGTATTTCCAACATGTTCTATTTATGTCACAGGCTGGGTTGAGATCCCTGGACTGAGTGACTCTTGTCCTATTTGATTTGCAGACATGCAGGATTTCCATTAGGGCAGGGTCAAAGATTGCTTTGTAGGCCAGGCACCGGTCACCTCTCAGCAGCCTGTAGGACACAAAGTACAGAAACAGGACTTTCAGTCTTTCCGTGTAGGTCATGTTTTGGAGGCCCTCAATTTTCATGGTTAGAAATCTCTGTGGTTTCTCCAGTTGTATTAGTAGTCTGTTGAGGGTTGAGTATAGATGAGTTATAACATCCTTAGTCTTGGATGTGATGCCTTTATTTATGGGAATCACAGTGCAGAAGGCTTTCCTTACCACTGTGGAGACATGGTGATTGAGGTTTAAATTGCTTTCAACCTGTGTTCCCATGTCTTTCACAACTGTGTTTGAGCTTGGGGGGGGGGCTATCTATAATGTAATTTGCAGGGGCCACTTCTTTGCCAAAGGGGCTAAGTTCATAATTTAGTATCAGGCTAACTATCCTTGTGGGCCATTCCAAGACCAACCAATTACCCATTGTAAGAATCAAACCCTGTACCTCCCACATTTATAGTGAGCCTTAAAGCGTTCAGCTATGTGTCACATCCCTTACAGTTTCAGTGGACAAAGCAAATGGTGTAGGGCTCTCTACCATCAACTGGTTTTCCAGTTATTTAGACAAATGTTCAGCATGAGTATGTATAAATAACATTCTGCCCACACCTTTTAAACTGATAAATACAGTACCAAAGTTATCAGTTCTCTGACATTAGCCTAACCTTTGTAAACTGAGGCCCTGGAGATAGCTCATGGAAGACTACAACCTGCTACATGGATGACATGTTAACAATGTCATATGCTCATGACATAATAAAATCAAGTTATACAATGATCTGTCCTTAAACTCCTGGTTGTAGGCCAAGTAGTTAATGGGGAATTTTAGATAAACAAAGGCCATGCTGTAAGGGACCATTAACAGAATCACCGTCTATCCCAGCTTGGCTTATTCAATCTTTCTCTCCTTCAGCTGCCACACTGTATAAAATAAAATTTCTGCTACGCTAAAATGCTATCATGTTATAAACTTCTGAACAATAGAGATTCGTCATGACTTTGGGATGAACACTCTCCTCCTCATATTTGAATATGGGCTCCCACTTCTGACCCATATAAAAAATAACAACCCTAGACTATAAATGGTCTTGAATAATATTTACCGTTTAATGATACAAATCCCCATAAGGGAACATCAGTGTCAACTTCTGGCTAAGGTAGTCTGCCCACTACACACAATAATGTCTTCATTCTAGATAACCTCAAATAATCTTTAGTTTAATCCACTGCCTATCTATCTATTTATTTATTTATTTACATCTATTAAATGGATAGGTGAAGTGGTCTGAAGGGCTTTTTACAAAGCTGAGCCAATAACACAGCAACATCTTAAACAAATAACATGTTATATATAAATTTAAAGTTAACAACATTAGAAAAGTGTCAAAAAAATCAGGTAAAACTCAAAGGAAATTGTACCAGTCTTTTACCAGTGAACAAAAGCATCTATCCTGCATCATGAAATCAGCTGCATTTACAGCCTTCCTTAAGATGGTGTTAAAATTTTCTTCAGGACTCCATATTGTTGCTATCACCCAATAACATACCCATTACTTAGTTTCACCCTTTTGTCCATTTCCCTTCTACACTCCTCCAGTCTAGCACTATTAGCAAAGACGCCTATGTCTCCTTAATTCAAGTTCAAAGGCATTTCATTTTTTGCCTGAAATATCTGAATCAGCATTCCCTGGTGCATTTGCATACGCCCAATCTTTTCAGCCTTTAAAAGTGACTTAAAGTGTTACATACCTCAACTGCCCAAATACTCAAGTCATCTCTCCTCCACTTTTTCTTGTTTATTTGGTCCATAATATCTGTTTTCGATTGATTCTAAAATTCATTTAAGTTACTGTGTTTAATTTCTTACCAACCACAGTTATTTTTCTATCCTTACCAAGGTCAGATAGTGACCTTTTCCGCCTTTAACCTCTTCACTTACCTTTTTAGGTAGTAGACAGTCTGATTGTGCAGTCTTTTTTTTCAGTTCTCTTGGGATATATTTTTTAAACACCTTTATTAAATCATCACATATGAAACAATGACATAGATACACATACATTGATAGAACAAAAACTAAACCACAGTAACATTCCATTGTAATTTCATGAGGTATACATATATGTTTTAATTTTAACAATGATTCACTCCAGCATTACATAACCTGCTCAATTCCTGCCTTCCCTTAAACCTCAATCCTCCTCCTGAAGATCATTCCACGCATATTGTTCCACAAATTCCATTTATTTTGAGGTAATCTGGACCTGCAGCAGCTAAGCTTTGTCAAGGGTGGAGCCTTTCTAATGAATCTGGTTACCATCTTGTAAAGTGTCCAGTGGGACATCACTAATCACCTTCATACTCTCTGATGAGGCACCTATGACCTACACTATGTGTGTTCTGTCTTTTAGCTAATTTGTTATTAATCTTAATACACAGGGATCTATTTATAATTAAGTTGACTTACTAACTATGTTAGCATGGGGATGGTGTCAAACTCCTTGACCAGGTTAAGGTACACTATGTGGGCAGCATGTTTGCTATCAACAGCTTGTGTTATCTTTTTAAAGTTAACCAGATTAATTAGAAAGGATCTACCCTTGACAAAATCAAACTGCTGCTGGTTTAGCCTGATGAGATTTTTAATATCAAAGTTTATCAGATCAGTTATAATAATATGTTCCATGGTTTTGCAAATAAGACTTGCCAAACCGATGAGCCTATAATTGTTAGGGTCAGTAGTGGGGCTACCCATGTAGAGTTGATCACCACTGCTGGATACCAATCCTCTGGGATGAGATCAGTGGCTAATCTCAGGTTACATAGTTTATGGAGTGGCTCAGCTAGGGTTTAATACTGCTTATTCAACAACCATGTTTCTTGTTAGGTCTCGGGCAGGAAGGACTTTTAGTTTAGGAAAGCACCCTTAGTACATGTTCTTTAGTAATAATGGGGAGTGTGAGAGATTCAGAGATAAATGAGCTTTAGATTGTCGTCTCTGGGGTAACATTTGCATGTTGCATGAACTTGTTTGCCAGTATACTGGCAATGTCTTCTGGGTCAGCACAGATGGTGCCATTGTGATTACATACAGAGCACCATCAGGTGTTGGTTCTTGGTTTCCTAAAGTAGCTAAATAATGCCTTTTAATTTCCCTTAACTTCAGATACTAATCTTAGTTCATGGGCTGCTTTAGTAGACCTAATAGTGTTTTTTCAGATTTGTAGTTGATTTTCTGAAGTTATCATTGATATCAACATCTTTTGATCTGCTTTAAACTTGAAGGAGTTATCATTTTACTGTAATGATTATTTATGATGGTGGACCACCAGGGTGAATTGTTTTTAAATGTTCCATTACAATAAAGCAATTATCATCATAAATCCCCTTTCTTCCCATTTTTTTGTAGATGGGGTTGGGGTGTTGTGTTGATTGTCACCATCTCTCTCAATTTAATGTCACTATCCTACCTTCTTCAACAGTCATACCCATCACAGGTCTTCTCTCACACAATCCATCCATCTCTTTACTGGATGTCCTTCTTTCCTCTTGTTTTCTTCTGTCTATCCCAAATCTTCTTCACCAGATTGTCTTCTGCTTTTCTGCACATAGGCCTGAACCACAATAATTTGTTCTCTTTGCCTTTGTCTGCAATTGGCACTACTTTGGCCTACTGCTCTTATGTCCTCATTTATTTGTCTGTCACACGGTGTGCATCCTACAACCCATCTCAGGTGCTTCATCTCCATCATCTCTAGCTTCCTCAACTACTTTGCTTTTACTGCCCTGATATCTGTATGGTACAGTAGTACTGCTTGCATAACTGTTTTGTACACCTTACTTTTCAGCTTCTTTGGCATTTTTCTGTCATACACTATCCCTGACACTCTGTGCCAGTTGGCAGCAGCTCCTTTGATTCTAGCATTGACCTCCTCATTCAGACTTCCATTGTCCTTAACCACCCTGCCATATACTTGAAGTTGTTAACCTGACTATTCTGACTTCTATCTCAGATCTCAGCTTCTTCTGATTTCCCCCATTTGTTACCATTACTATTGTCTTATCTGTACTCAGTTTCATCCCGTGTGCATTAGTTTTGCATTCCATTCCATTCCCATACGCCTTGCTCAAGTGCTTGTCGGAGTCTGTCTGTAATGTCACATCATGTGCATACAGCAAATTTTTGATACGTCTCCTCTGACTGGTTTGTCAAATGTAGTCCATCATCAGTATGAGCAGCAGTGGACTCAGAGCTGAACCCTGATGCACACTCTCTCCTACTGAGATCCTCCCTGTAAGACCAAACACTGTCCATACCTGAGTCATTGGATCCTTGTACATAGCCTGCAATAATTCTGGTTAGGGGCTAGAAGGGAAAATATAATGAAGGATAGTAGGTTTATGAAGAAATTTCTAAAAACATTTGGTGTGAAAGACATAAATTCAGTAGTAGGAATTCGGAGATACTTTATACATTATTCAACAAGGTATAATAACTGGACCAGACCTGGCAGAAATTATATTTCATGGGAACATTTGCATTTAATTGAGAACTCTGACCCCCATCCAATAAGTATTTTAAATAATTTGCCAATAATTACTAAGATAAAAATGCAGGGTAATATAGCAAAGATAAGACACTGGCGGTATCCCACCTACCTGTTAATAAGAGAGGAATTTATGGAATGGTTAGTGAAATTATCTTGGTGTTATTAGAGAAGATAGAAAGTACTTCACAAGTTAGAGCTAGTGAGTGGAATAAAATGAAAGTGGAACTTATAAATAGGGTAGAAATAAAAGAAAATGAGACCTGTTTAAAAAATAATATGAATTATTTAGCGGGGTTGGGAAAGGTTAAAGTATTGCAAAATTAGGGGAATCTCAAAGAACACAAACAGATACAATTGCAGAGTACTAAAGAAAAAATAAGGGAGTACCTAGATGACATGCATGAGTTTAGAAAGATTGCTGTTAAGCAACTGTTTTCGATGAAATCTCCAGAGCACAAAAAGTTTTGGCACAACAACACAGGCAACAGAAAGTAGGGTTATTTCAAACCTAGGGAGCCTATAACAAGGAAAAATAACCAGAGATCCTGTAGAGGTATGAGAGATTTCAGAATTTTGATGAAAATTTGTGTAAAGCAGACAAGTGGGGAAATCAAGAAAAAAACGCAAATTGAAATATTTATGGAAGACATAAATATGCCAAGGTGAAAGGCAGATGAGGCTCGACAGCTAACAGATATGATAGAATGAGATGAAATAAAATGGTGATGTGTAACCAATCAAAAGGAGGGGAAGCACCAATATCCTGGAAAAAAAAAAGCTCTAGTGACTGTATTACTTCAATATGGTTTAGACCCATCTAATCCAGATTCATATAAACCCATTTCAATTAAAAAAAAATTATAAAATGTTTAAGTGTATAATGGCAAAAAGAAAGGCAAAGATGTGCCAAAATTGAAAGATATGGACCAATGTGGTTGTGGGGAGGGGAGGCAAACATTTGACAGCATTAATAGAACACTGATGATCCAGAGTGAAGTAGAATGTCAGAAAATACTGCTATCAGTTGGTCTTGATGCAGAGAGAGCATTTGACAGAATAAGCTGGGATTTCATGACTAGGGCAGTGGAAGAACTTGCATTTCCTGTTAAAATAATAAGGTTATTTAGAAGGACATAAGAGGGATCGGAGGTAAAAATCAAAGTAGGAGGGCTCCTTTCTGAAAAATTATGTCCGAACAGAGGAACCAGGCAGGGGGTGTCCTTTTTCCCCTTAGTTATTTGTGTTATATTTAGAACCACTGGCAAAGAAAATAAGGGACTCAGAAATTCAAGGATATAATTGGTATGGTGTTCAAGAAAAGTCTTTATTTACTGCTGATATTATTTTGTACCAGATGGAACCAGAAAAGGACATCTCAGTGTTCTGGAACATTCTGAGTCATTTCTGTTTTTTTTTTTCAGGGGGGGTTATAAAATGAATAATGATAAAACAAAGACTATAGTTATAAACTATGTAACCATACACCCATACATGAATTGGTTCAGCAATACCCATATTTATGGGGATATGATAAAATGAAGTATTTAGGAGTATGGATTAAAAAGGATACTGTTATGGCAGACAAAGATGTGTGAGAAGAGAAAAAACAAAAGCTAATACAAAATTGAGAAACTGGAAGCTCTTGCTTATGGATATGGATAGCAAGATACAAACAGTAAAAATGTTTTTCATAGTTTTAGTTTTAGTCCCTTTAGTTTTATCCACAGGTCAGGCATATTTTTATCAACCAGAAGAGACGTTGTAGATAGTAATTAATAAATGGTTGAAGGATTTTATTTGGGAGAGGAAGGGGTAAGGGTAAAATGAGATAAGTTGATCCTCCCAGTAGAACAAGGAGGTTTAGGTTACCTGATTTGAAGGGATATTTTACAGCTACACAGTTAAGGCTCTTAAACACAACGCAAGCAAAAAAGCTACAAATCAAAGGAAAAGGGATTATGATGAAGCAGGGGGTAATTCAAAAAATAACAAAGAATGTGTTTTTTTTGCCACAGATCCTTTAGGAGAATAACATTCATAAAGAATATTTATAAAGTAGCAGGAAGTATATTAAGAACTAAGAACACAGCAAATACTGGAATGGAGAAAGGACATTCTGCTAAGGATGACTGCAATTATAGGCACAAAGAGTAGGCAAGAGGGTCTGGGATTTCCTGCAGGAAGCTGGAAATAAAACCAAGGTACTGGGAAAAATAATTAGAAAAGGAAAGGTAACAGAATGGTAAGAGGCCAAGAAGACATTTAGATTGCAGGCTAGTGATTGCCTTCCTCATTAAGAACTGATATCAGAGTATATACAAAAATAAATGTATATTGTAATCCTAAATGAAACATCTGAACTGGATGAGTTTTTAACTGAATCTAGAATAGAAGCTGCTGATAAAAATGGGATAATTAGTAAGGCATGTAAAATACTGCATGACAACTATAGGACTCAATCAGAAGTCAGAAAAGATTAAGAACTGAGATTAGATATGCAGTTCACAAAGAAACAATGGGAGGAGATGTGTATGTTTCCCAAATATACAAAAAAATCTAGATGATTTAGGATTTTTGCCTGGAAGTGTTTGCATAGATAATTTTATGCCTCAAACAGACTCCAAAGAATTTTCCTCAGAAAATGGTAAATGTTGGGGTTGTAATGAGGAAGACAGGGTGCATATGTTCTCAGATTGTAATGTGTGGGCAGACTTTAAAACATTCCTACAGAGTACTCTTTCAGGAATACTGGATGAGCAAATGAGTGTAGCTAAGGATTTTTTTTTTTTGAGCAGGTATACTGGACCTGAATTGCCTAGACATAGTAAGGCCTTATTAAGTTGCCAAAAAATGCAATTACTAGGAAATTGAAATCAGAATTTAAACCAACTATACTTGAAGTAGTGACTACTGTAATAGAGATAAAAGAACTGGAACTGTGATCATTAGAAAAGGGTAGAAGTAAATTACGTAGAAAAATGTAAACTATGGGAACAATACAGGCAGAAAACAATACAGACAGAAAAATGTTCTGGAAGAGTAATGAGATTTAAGAGAACTCAGGAAGTGACCAATTTATGTAATGCTCCTTTGATTATATGATAAATAACAATGAGATCCGGACACATGCTTGACTAGCATATGTCCGAATCACAAAACATCGAACACACATACACGAAAGAGCTTAACATCAACAAGCGCTTCCGTGTATGTGTGCCTTTTTCGTAGATCAGACTACAGTGCGGGTAAGGGAAAATTCCCTTTTCCTCACTGTAGTGCGATCTCGGAGTGAGAATAATAAAGTCAGGGGGTGGGGGTGCAGGGGACAAAGCCCCCCTGCAGAAACATAGATTTTTTTTTTGAACTACACATACACGGAAGCACTTTTCGATGTTAAATGCTTTTGTGTATGTGTGTTCGATGTTTTGTGATTCGGACATATGCTAGTCGAGCATGTGTCCTAGGCCCATAACAATATATGCAATGTAAAATGTGAACTTCTTAATACTGTTTGATTACTTTTACATAAATGTAGGTTTGCCTATGTCACAAGTGATAATTCAATAAAGGTGTTTTTACTAAAAATAGACACTAACACAGAATTTATCTGATATTTATTTCGCGTGTTTGGCTATTCAGATTATTTACAGTATAAAATATTACTTTGAAAATACTTCCCATATAGGTGTTCTTCAATATTAAAGAAAATGCAGTTTTACAAGTTTAACATATGTATTCACATAATTGTTCATTGTGTAACAGGAGAAAGACACTCTGGGGTGTTCTGTATGACAGGATATTTGTACTTTTTGGGTGCTTACAGCATTAAGATATGCATGTAAGTTATACTACGACAAAGGTGTGCCGATATCCTTTGTTTCAACAAACCCACTGTTTCTGATTCTTTAATTACAAATGTCTGTGTGTGTGTATAATAGGACATTTGCACTTTGCAGGCATTTAGCTATGTCTATGACCCACACTACAAAGGAGGTGTGCTGATAGTCTTTGATTCAACAAAGCCATTGTTTCTGATTCTTTAACTACAAATGTCTTTGTGTGCATAATAGAATATCTGCACTTTCCAGGTACTTAAAGCAATTAGATAAATCTGTGAGTCACACTACAAAGCATGTACCACTGTTTCTGATTCTTTGATTACAAATGTCTGTGTGTGTCTCCTATAACCAATGTTGCCTTTATTCATAACACTACCAAACTGTATGTATAAAAAGCCGCTATTCACTCATGAGACCGTTCCAGCTCTGCCCATGATTATAATATTAACTTGAACTTAAACAGAAGAGCTTCAGTATATGTGCACAGACAAGCCTATCAGGATGTTAGATAAAACTACAGTTTAAATGATTTTAAAACTACAGTTTAAATCAAGTCATAAAATGAATTGAGGTGCTACTACTCACATCACTCATTCTTTTTGTCAGCCAACCATGAAAACAGTACCATTTTAGAAGGTTTTATAAATGTGAATGTGAATGCAGGTTCCCTAAGCACAGCCAATGACTCAGGAATAGAAAACAATCTGAATTTGAGGGCTGGAGAGGAAAGGATCGAGTACTCAACAGACTGCTTTCCATACTGCAGTGGAAGGCCCTTGTGGTCCATATTTCACAATCAAGAGAGGCTGAAGGTAGTCCTACATACACAGTACAAAGGGAGGCATGGGAAGTCCCGGTATGCTAACTTAGGTGGTAGCACATATGCACTACCTGTCGCCAATGTACAGCATACTTGTGCCAGTACAAAATGTGTGTGTGTGGGATATATATATATATATATATATATATATATATATATATATATATATATATATATATATATATATATATATATATATATATATATATATATATGGATCTACTTTAGTTCATCAAATTAACAGAACACTGAAATTTAAATAACTGAGACAAGAAATAAGAATATTTGTGTAAAATCTTACCATAATCATAGATGTCCTTCTCTTCCATGTTGCAGTATTCTGGACTCTTGGGTTTCCTTCTCTTGCTACCCAAACGTCTGGCCAGTAGCCAGTATACAACAGCTTCTTGTCACTGCTAGGTGTGTGGGACGTCTGACGTGTCTAGGGGAACGTGGGCCATAAAAGTGATGTCTGCACATACCAGACCTCAGAAGTGAGCACCCCAGTTGGACCCCAGTCTCAGAAAAAAACTGTGCAAGTTCAATGCCATCCAAGAAGGGACTGTTATGGGAACAGGTGGGGAAAGAGGGAGGGAAGGAATACTGCAACATGGAAGAGAAGGATGTCTATGGTTATGGTAAGATTTTACACAACTATTCTATGTCCGTGTTGCAGTAGTCTGTATTATTGGCTGAGTGCCAAAGCTCACTGGGAAGTAGAGGGTGGTGGCTTGGAACTATTCTCCAACAATCTATGGAGGATAGCCATGGGAAATCCATCCCTGGATTTGGAAGTTTGGCCCAATTTGTAATGCTTGATAAATGTGTGTCCATGTAGCTGCTTCTAAAATGGTGGCAGTGTCTAAACCCTTAAACAAAACTCCTGACAAAGCCATAGCCCTAGTGGACTGTGCTTTAACTTTGGACCCCAAAGATTTCCCATGGTGTGCATAGCAGAAAGAAACTGCCCTGAAAATCCAGACCGAAATTGTCTGTTTTGTCACAGCTTTCCCCAGGGCCCTGGGGTGGAAGGAGGCAAACAATTTGTCAGATTTTCTGACAGACTTAGTCTTGTCCAAGTAGAACCTACGCTGTCTATGCACATCAAAGGAATGCAAGACTCTCTCACTGTAACTCTGGGAATGGGCAAACAAGGTAGGGAGGTGAAGGCTCGCTGACCAACTTGAGCATGAAGGAAGGGTTGGTCCTAAGGGTTATCCTGTCTTTGTGGAAGATGAGGAAAGGGGGAATGGCCATGACAGCCTGTAACTTGGAAACTCTTTTAGCCAATGTCAAAGCCACTAGGAGTACTGTTTTCCATGTGCAGTGTTTCAGAGAAGCCTTAGATGATGGTTCAAAAGGGGCTATCATGAGCTTCTCCAAAACATAATTCAGGTCCCGGGGGGGGCAGGTTTCCTGTGGGGGGGGGCTGAGATGCAGGACTCCCCTTTAGGAATAACTTTGCAGGCAATCTGGAAGCCAAAGGGGGGTCCGGAGGCAGACAAGCTGAAATGGCAACCAGGTGAGTTTTAATGTTGGAGTACGCCAACCCTGTCTACAAAGGTTCGCACAGATAAGACAGCACCAAAGGGGCATCACCCTGAAAAGGGTCCATCTGCTTTTGTAAACACCATATGGAGAATCTTTTCCATTTATAAGATCTCCTAGTATTAGGTTTCCTGGCCTCCTGCAGGACTGTGAGCACATTCTCATTGTAGAGGTATCTGTAAGGGATCAGAATTATATCACTCACAGGGTGAGGTTCAGATATTGCAAGTGGGGTTGGATTAGAAATCCCTTGTCCTGTGTGAGAAAGTCTACTCTGTGGGATGACTTGTGGTGATTGCCCCTGGCTAAATGCAGAAGGAGGGGTATCCAGTGCTGTCTCGGCCAAAAGGGGGGATCACGAGCAATATTTTTGGTCTCTCCTGCTGAATTTTCAATAGGACTTTCTGAAGTAGTGGGAAGGGGGGAATACATAAAGAAACATCCCCCGTCCAAGAGATTGAAAAGGTGTGCATTGCCCTGGCCAGAGGGCTGGGAAGCCTGGTGCAAAAGGATGGAAGTTGTCTGTTCATAGGGGAGGAAAACAGATCTATTTGAGGTGTACCCCATTTGTGGACTATGCCCAAGCACACATCCCTATGGAACATCCATTCATGGGACTGTGACATGGACCTGCTTAATGTGTCTGCCTGAGTATTCTGTTCTGAAGGGATGTACACTGTATGAAGCATGACTCCCTGTTTTGTGGTAAGCTCCCACACTTAGAGAGCTAGTCTGCATATCAAGTAGGATTTAGTTCCCCCCTGCCTGTTGACATACCACAGAATTGTAGTGTTGTCTATGAACAATTTCAGTGGGCCTCGTTTCAGTGTGAATTGGAAGGCCTTCAGTGCCAAAATAATTGCTCTCATCTCTCTGATATTGATATGCTCCTGTTTGATGGAGTCTGGCCATAAACCCTGGACTCTTAGGGAGCCCATGGTTGTTCCCCACCCCAGATCCGAGGCATCCGTGTACATTTCCTGTACTGGCAGGGGGCGCGTAAGGGTAGACTTGGGTTACAATTCACTTGATTCAACCACCACTGAATCTCTTTCTTGAGGCAATGTACTGCAGAGGATGAGAGTGCTGAATCCATATGGACCTTAGGTACCATTGTAGCTTCATCATGTGGAGCCTTGCCAATGGCAACATGGGAATGATCGATGCCATGCCATGTGACCCAGGAGCCTGACGTACTGCCTGGCAGTCAAGTCTGTGGCCTGAAGGACAGTGAGCAGGTACTACCTTAAGTTTTCCACCTTTTGAGGTGGTAGGAAAGCCCTCATGACATCCAGTCTTATCCTGCACCCCAGGAAAAAAAGGTCCTGAGAGGGGATCAGGTTGGACTTGGGATAATTTATCTTGAATCCCAGTGGACAGAGACAGATGTCTATAGATGGAGTAGGAGGGATTCTTTGCAGTCCACCTGAATAAGCAGGTCATCTAAGTAAGGGAAAATCTGAATCCCTTGGGTCCTGCAGAAGGCCATTACTGGTGGCAAGCTAGGTGAAAACCCTTTTAGCCACAGAAAGCCTGAAGGACAAGGCCGAGAACTGAAAATGTGAGGAGGTCACAGAGAACTGCAGACATTGCTTGGAATGTGGCCTAATGGGTTGTGTAGGTAGGCATCCTTGATGTTCAAGGTGGCCATGAACCCTGAGGTAAGATCAAAGGGAAGACGGTTTGCAGAGTGAGAATTCGAAAAGTGGGCACTTGCAGAAAGAGACTGAGGTGGGAGAGATCTAGGATTGTTCTCCAGGGGCCATCTTTCTTTAGGACTAGGAAGAGCCTGGATCAAATCCTTTTCCCTTTTCTGTCAGGGGAACAGGCTGAAAAGTACCTGGGCAATGAGGTTGTCTAGAACTGGTTGAAAGAAAGGAAACTGTTCTTTGGGGGACTGTGGAATGTCCCTCCAAGACTGAGCAGTAGTCCAGGTTATGAAATAACCATTTTCTATTATGGATAAGACCCACCTGTTTGTAGTGATGTTTTCCCACATAGAGAGACAGAAAGAGCCTTTGGGACAGGGGAATGGAGTTGGAGATTTTTTTTAAGAGTGGTAGGGTAGTCACAGGCTACCTGCTCTGTCTTGAAATTGAAGCTTCTGTGCTGGGGTCCGGACAGGCTTGGAAGGAGCAGTTTGCTTCCTGGCAGTTTTTCTGGCTCTGGAAGGAGGAACGGGGCAGAATGCTTTCTGATAAACTGAGTATTTGAAGGCTAATTCCGGTGGAATTTGGAAATAGCAGAAACAAATAAGTGCTTAAGGTCATGTAACAACTCCTTCCTCTTTTATTGCAAAGCCATGACTAACTCAGCCACTTTTGTCCCAAAAAGAGCTGAGTTATCAAGAGGTGCATCCAAGAGTTTTGCCCTGATGTCATCAGGCAGGGGCTGTAACCTTAGCCAAGAATATTTTCTCAGGACTGACGCAGACGCAGCTGGTCTAAACGTTCTAACTCAAGGCACTCAATACATCACCAGATTTAGATTAAACTGCCAGTCTAAAGGGGTCATATACCTAGCCAAATGCCAAATGTGTCCTGCATTCTATATAGGGAAAACAGATAAGAAATTGTGGAAAAGTATATATGAACATCTATACCACATTGGCAAACTGAGTGAAGACAGTGCCCTAGCTAAACATATCCGCGAACACATGGATCATAGGTTTTTGTTCAGGGCAATAGACCAAATTGTGCCCGATAACATGGGGGGTCCAGTTTCACTGGAGTTAGAACATTTAGAATTAATATGGCAGTTGAACACCAATGCAGGGCAGTAACCAGGTCTAAATGAAAGATGCTCTATTGTATGTATTCTGAAATTAAAAAGCCTTACTAGATAGGGTCTTACGTATAGAATTCATGTAAAGTATGTATTAATTGCACATAAGATCTTAAAAATTAACAATAGTAGGAATGAACATGGGTTTACCATGTCATTTTAGTATTTTAGATATTTGGTACTTATAAAGTACAAAAACCTTTGTAGGTATTTTATGGTATATAAGAACATTTAGTATTGTTTCTTCTGTAGGGTTAGGGTTTGAGTTTTGCATGTGGGTGTGTCTAAATGTGTTTGTGACACTTTTGTAGTCTTTAGAAACTGCAGTTTCTATGAGTACTAGTTTTCAATTTGTTGTCAAGAAGAATGAAATGAACTGATTAACTAATATTGGTTAATTACCTAACTAAATAACTACTGCTCAATGACTACTTAAGGGCATGCTCTCAATGTTGTTTTTATCTGAAGAAGTCACAGTATTTACTGTGATGAAAATCGCTTAATTTTGGATTAAACTGCTTGTTATTACTACAATGGGGCTAGGCCAGGTCCAGGGGAGGATGGCTCCCCTATTGTAGAAGAAAGTAGCAGTCCACAAACATCACAAAAACTGGTAGGCCAAAGAAGAGCCATAAAGACAATAGAGTGGACTATTGAGGATAAGAAAGAAATTATGTTTTGTTACTATTATGCAAGAAGCACATAATTTCCAGATATGAGATATACAAAAAGATTATGGGAGAAATTAGAGGAAAGAAAAATACTTCCATAATAAAAACTGTCACAAGCCTCAAATAAAAATGTGTGTTCATTAATACAACAGATTTGTGAAAAACATTATATAGACCAAGAAACTTTGATCTGTTTGGAAAAAGAAGCATCTGAGGAAGTGCAAAAATATAAGCAACAAAATCTAGAGATTTTTGAAAAGTATAAAAAAGAAATATGGACATGGGAAAGAAAGAGAAATTTAATATGGTATAATATTTATGCAAAGTCGATAGCCAAATTAATCAATACAAAAAAGGCAGCCCCAAAGATATTTGAAAAGAAATATAGGCAAAGGCATCCAGATATGTAAAATTTCACAATAAAGAAAATAATATCGCATAGAGGGAATGCAGAAAAGAAGATTAGTAAAGTATAAGTTAAAAAAATAGAAGCTGAAGTTATGGAGTGCCTGTGAAGTGAAGGATTTGGTGTAGAAGGTCTAACACAGGTTACATCACAGCATGATGGAACAAGTCCCCAAAGTAAGGAGAAACAGGAAGATCAGGAGACATCTGAAGAAGAAATATGGACATGGGAAAGAAAAAGAGATTTAATATGGTGTAATATTTATGCAAAGGAGAAAGCAAAATTAATCAATATGAAAAGAGCAGCACCAAAGATATTTGAAGAAAAATACAGGCAAAAGAATCCTGACATTGAAAACTTTACAATACAAAAAAATAAAAAGACAAACAGGAAAAGCAGAAAATAAGATTAGTAATGGAGAAGTTAAAGAAATAGAAACTGAGATTATGAAGCACCTGAGAAGTGAAGGATTCAGTGTAGAAAATTTAACTCAGAAAGCAGCACAGCAGGATAGAGCAACAGACAACCAAATTGAGGAGAAACCAGTGGAATGAGAAGCAAATGGTTAGTTGCCATATGAAGATATCTTGAAGCCTTCCACAGGAAACAAGTATAAAAGTTCACTTGAAGCTGGACAGCAATGGAAGGAACAGAAAACTGTGGCAACTCTGGAGCAGTCAATGTTGAGGAGTGATAGGCCAGTGAGTTCCAATATGACAGAGCAATGGATGACACAGGATGAAACTGAAGAGAATGTTGAATGTAGAGATGCTATAGAATTTTCTAAAGAATGCCCATAGAAAATGGAAAACAAAAAAATGTCCCCTCAGTTTAGAGGAAAATGTGCTAAGAGAAGAGTAGTTTGATTTAATAGAGACAAATATATTGACAGCAGTGAAAGGAATAGACTGAAGAAGGTCAATAAAACCCAAAAAGTCAGAAGTTTGATAAAACAAATGAACACAGTAATTAGGACTGTTGATAGAAAACCATGCAATATAACAGAAGTAAACAGGATATATTACTGTGCAGCTAAATTAATAACAGATAAAATTCTACCACAAAACACTGGGTAGTAAGGGAAAGGAAGGGGAGAAATCAAATACCATCATGGAAGTATCGAATAGAGAAAACTATAAAGTGGTTAAAACAAGAAGCGTCACTGTTAGAAGAGTATAGAAGAGGGAAGAGATTAACAAAAACATTCAGAAAGACAGACGTGATAAAAGCAATGTGCAGTATTATAACGGATCAGGATCTATCATGCACTATCCAAAATAATAAACAAAAATATCAGCACAGGTAGAAAAACTTAGAAGCTACACAGATAAATATAAAGTACAAAATATGCAATTTATTGATGACCCCAAAACGTTTTATAGAGAATTGGGAAACAAGGTAAAAGGAAATGAAAGACCACCCAAAAAATAAGAAATAGATACATTTTGGAGAAGTATTTATGAAGACCCTGTGGAACATAAGAAAGTAAAAGAAAGAATAAGAAGTTTAAAGGTACAGGATATGAAATGGGATGAAGTAGCAGCTAGAGAGATTGAAACAAAGTTAAGAAAAACCTCTAATTGGAAAACACCAGGCCCAGATGCAGTAGCTAACTTCTGGTTAAAAGTATTAACATATTTGCTCAAAGATTTAGGCATGAGCAAGAACTATTTATATACGCACCCTGAACAGACACCAACCTGGCTAACAATAGGAAAGACAATACTCCTATTTAAGAGTGAACCTGCAAGTTACCCCAAAAATTATAGACCAATAACTTGCCTTCCAACTCTGTATAAACTATACACTGAAAGTGATGCCAACAGAGTTTATAGTCATTTAGAAGAGAACTCAATCATGGCAACAAAACAAAAGGGCAATAAAAGAAAGTTATATGGAACAAGGGATCATCTGTTGCTAAATAAAGTCATAATGGAGAACTGTAAAAAGGGGAAGAATCTAAGTATGGCATGGATCAACTACAAAAAAGCATTTGATAGTATCCCAACTTCATGGATAAAAGAGTGCTTAAAAATGTATATGAGACACTCTATACTGATCGACTATATTACAGTGACCATGAAACAGTGGCAGACCACTTTTCAATTAAGCCATGATAAAGAACAAATGATTATTTCAGGGATAAAAATCCAAAGGGGAATATTCCAGGGTGACTCCCTGCCACCTCTGTTATTCTGTCTTGCCCTTAACCCATTAAGCTGTCTACTTAACAGATTAGACCACAGCTATAATTTGGCTCCTAGAAAGCAACAAAGTGTAAAGACTTCTCATCTTCTCTTTGTTGATGATTTAAAACTGTATAGCTCATCAGATGAGAAACTGAAAGCACAGCTGCAAGTTGTCAAAACTTTTTCAGATGATATAAGAATGTCATTTGGTGTTGATAAGTGTGCAAAAGCAACGTTTAAAGCAGGAAAACTGCAGCACCAAGAAAACATCAGTCTAGGACAAAAATGTGATATAAAATATCTATATACCCTGGAATATCCCCCTAACACCATAAACGCAACAATAATTATATATCCTCAGCCCTCTTTTTGGATCTTTCCAAGGCATTCGATATGGTTGATCACCAACTTTTAATCCACACCCTGCAAGCATTCTGTCTAGATACTGGAGCCCTCCAATGGTTTTTCAATCCTACCTGAATGGTCGACAGCAGGTTGTCCTCTGCTCTCTAACCTTCTACCTAACACCCTTGGAGTACCACAAGGCTCTATACTAGGGCCCTTGCTGTTCTCCATCTTCATTAACGACCTTTATACTGTCATCCCAAAAGCCAGCTGTATCCAATATGCTGATGACTCTACTCTGATTTACTCAGCCACATCTCCAGTAGAGTTATGGTCAGCTACCCAGACCACCTTTAATACAATAGAAAACTGGCTTTCTGAACATCGTCTGATCCTAAATCCCAAAAAAACTATAATGCTGTTATTTTCACCAACACGTAGATCTACTGCTTTCACCTTTACCATAAAATCAAATGATGGCACAATAATCTCCCCTGACCCATCTACAAAACTATTAGGTGTCATCATAGACAATAATAAACTATCAAAACCATCAATAAAAAACTAGGGTCACTTTACAGAATAAAAGCCTTCCTGACTCCTCCAGCTAAAATTGACATAGCTTGCTTTCACCTTCTTTCAACCCTTCTGTATGCATCCAACAAACTCTCAATTTGCTACAACCACATTGCCAGGTTCCTTTTAGGACACATCATTGCATCAATCTAAATCAGTGCACTTAAAAATATTATCACCCATCCTCTAACAAACTACTAATTCAGACTAGCAAAATTAAGCAAACTCTGCAAGCAGATCATGGAACTCTCTTCCAGCTGATATTACCTTACTTTTCCACCTTATGTCAATTTAAAACTAGACCCAAACAACATTTGTCACTTAACTGGCTATGTCTGTATCAAGCCTGGCTAACTCTCTGTAGAATGTGTAAAAATCTGTTAACCAGTTTACTGTGTAATTTAATTTAATCCTGACTTGTGCTCAGGATTAACTGTAACCTGTGGAACTTGTTTAATTTATGTAATTTCTGTAAATAGTCTGTTTGTAATATGTAATGCTGGTATTATGTAATGCTGTATCTGCTTACCCTTCCTCCTCTGAAAATGGACATGCATCTCAACAAATGTAAAATAAAAATAAATAAAATAAAAATAAAATAAAAGAACCAGAGGAAGAGTGAGTGTACAAATATTTGGGAATTGATGAAAGATCAACAATAAAACATGAACAAATGCAAATAAAACTTAGGACTACTTTAGAAGAATTAAATTAATCCTGAAAAAAGCGTTGATATTTAGGAACAAAATTCAAGAACTATTATTGTATATGAGTACAATTAAAGGACTTATTTATTGATGGCAGGATTTCTGCAGAAAAATTTCAGTTCTTGTGTACCCCTTCTTTGGCCATTCCTGGTATCTTTGGAATTCCGAAGATTCATAAGGACTTTTATAACCCTCCCTTCCACCCAACTGTTGATGGGTGGGGATCGATTACCAGCCCCAGTGCAATTTTTTTGGATAAGAGTTTGAAACAGCTTTTGGAAGGTGAGAAACATATGTCAGGATTCATGGTATTTCTTGCAAATTTTGAATGAGTTAGGATTTGATGCAAACAACATTTTTGTTACAACTGATGTTTGTGATCTTTACACGGTGGTTCCCCATGACATTGGTATATTTTGGTTATCTGATTATTTAGTAAAAAGGGGAATCAACCAAGATAAAGTGAACCTATATGTAGAGTTAACCGAGTTGGTATTGGTTAATAATTTTATGTGGTTTGAAGGACAGTTGTACTTGCAAAAGGAAGGTGTGGCCATGGGGTCACCATGTGGCACTTTGTTTGGTAATATTGTTATGGGTCAATGGGACTACAACTTTTTGTTTAATTTCTGGTTTTCCAATTGCTTTAAGATATATCTATGCTATTTGGATGATATGTTTATTTTATGGTGTGGACAGCAAGAGGAAATTAGAACATTTTTGGAATACATTAATGGAAATAGTTTGTTTTTGAAATTCTTCCATTCTTTAGGTGTTGACAGTATTTCATATTTGGATGCTATGCTATGTAAGGATGCAGTTAGAGCTTGTTTTGTAGATATTATTTACAGGAAGCCTACTTATTCTATAGCTCCTTTCTATACTTAAATACCGTGCATCCATTTAAACAGAAACGGATGGTTGTTAAAGGACAATTGGTAAGGCTATCATGCATGTGTTCATGTGATGAAGATTTTTATGCTGAGTGTAAGCTATCTGAGCAGATGTTTTTGGGAAGGGGATATCCTTCATGCTTAATTGATGAGCTTACCTCTGAGGTTAACTTGAAACAGGAAACTGGCCAATTTGTACCTATTTTAATGTTAAAACGCCTACCTCCTAGTGCTGTTGGGCACAATGGTGCACATATTAATTTGGACAAGGTGCAACCTTTTGTTTCACAGGCATTGGTGACGTCTTTTAGTGCTGACAGCCCTACTATTATGAATATTTTGTATAAAAATTGGAAAGTACTTTGTGAGGACTTGGATGTTGAGGATAAGATTATGGACAGACCATTAAGAGTTTACAGGAGGGGTAGGAATTTAAAATGTATACACAGTGTGATACATAGGGGCCCTTTTGTGATGACTAAATGAGGGAGGTGTAAGTACTGTATGTTTCTCCTGGTGGGGGATAGATTTACAGTGCAGGGAAAAACCTTCCATTTGAATTGTAAATACAACTGACAGCCCTGGAGTGGTGTACATTGCCATTTGTCAGTCTCGTGAATGTTTTTATATTAGGAAAACGGAGCGTTATCTCCAGGATAGGGTACACGAACACTTGTATGATATTAAAAGAAGGAAGACTACTAACACCCTTTGTAGGCATATTTTAAGTTTTGAAGATCATGATTTTAGGTTTGTGGTGGTGGAGAAGGTGAACGCCAATACTGGGGGGGGGGGGGGGGCAGTTAATGTTAGAGAAATGGGAACTTTTCTGGCAGATTTATTTTAACTCATACAAATGGCCAGGTTTGAATGATCATGTCTCTATCACTCAAGTGCTGAAGTTAAGAGCCTTGACAAGATAAACTGGAGTTGTTTATTCATAAAATGTTACTTAGATCTAGTATGAGGGTTATGGTTTTGATTGATTTATTTTATTTGCCATGGGTAGTGTTTCTACTTTTCTACTTTTTTAGGTTTATGCTTATTATGTTTACATGTTCATATGCTTTTATATTGTACTGTTCTTATATTAGTATGTGTATTTTGAATGTTTTTTGAGTGTCACATAATTTTATTTGGGTCACATGTTTTATTGTTCTATTATTGAAAGGGTGATGAGGGTGTGTTTTCCTTGTCTGATGAAGTTCTGAGAGTTTGGAATGAAAGTGCTTATATTCTCATTAGAGCAATGAACATTTTCTGGTTCTGTGGTTTTTTGGACATTTTTGTGTGATACAAGAATGTCATTTGGTCTTCATAAGTGTGCAAAAGCAACCTTTAAAGCAGGAAAACTGTAGCATCAAGAAAACATCAGTCTTAGACTAGAATGTGATATGAAAGAACTTGAGCAAGAAGGAGTATATAAATATTTGGGAATTGATGAAGGATCAACAACAAAACACAGACAAATGTGAATAAAACTTAGTAAGGAATATTTTAGAAGACTTAAATTAATCCTGAAAACAGTGTTGACATCTAGGAACAAAATTCAAGGTATAAACCAATTTGCTCTTCCTGTCCTAACTTACAGTTTTGGAGTGACTGACTGGCCACAAAACGTGCAGGACAGATTAGATAGGAAAACATGAAGGATGCTTCATGCTCACCAAATGAATTATAAAAATCAGTGCATACCAATATTATATATTCCCCATTCTGAAGGAGGTAAGGGCCTCTATGAAATTGATTACATGTACAGATCTGCAATCGTGGGACTGCACACATATCTGCTGACCTCATAGGACCCAAACATAGTGAAAGTTTTGAAACATGAGGAGAATAAATCTAAGATGTCTTCCCTGCTTAGTCGAGCAGAAGCATATCGACATCAAACAGAAATGGAAATCAAACCAGAAGTAGACAAAAATCAGATGGCAACTAAATGTGCCAAAAAACAAAAGAAAGAATATAAGGTGAAGGATCAGATGAGAAGGCAAGAAATGTGGAAAATGCATAAATATAGTTGCAAATAAAGAAAATGTCTGTAAGAACCTCATGTTGATCAGTATCAAACTCCGGAATGATTAAGGAGAGGAAAATTCAAACCAAAAGATGAAAGGTTAATATTGGCAGCCCAAGACAGTGGGGCTACACACACATATATTGGTTTACAAAGTCCATTGAACATGTGGGAGAAACAGACAAATGTAGGTTTTATAAAACAGAACTGGAAACAGTCGCACACCTTGTTGCTGGGTGTGACATCCTAATGGTAGACGGACTGTATACTGAAAGGCATAATAATGTGGCAAGACTGTTGCATTGGGGATTGTGTAAACATTATGGTATAGAAGTAGCTGAAAAACACTGGAAACATAAGCCACAAAGCATCACAGAAAATTATGAAGTCTACATCACATGGGATCACCCATTACCAACAGTTCAAAAAATAGATGTGAGAAAACCAGACATAGTAGTTCATGAAAAGAAGACAAAAGTAGCACTGATCCTTGAAATTGCTACACCTAGTGACTATAGTGTCTTGCGTACAGAGAGGCACAAAGCCATAAAATACCGGATTTGCAGGCAGAAAAAGAAGCAATGTGGAAGAAAGATACCCAAACAGTTCCAATACAAGTAAGAGCAACAAGTATTATAAAAAAGAATCTACAATTGTATTTAGATATGTTACTGATACATGTAACTCTATAGGAAATGCAGGAGGAGTCATTACTGGGCACATTACGGGTTTTGCAAAGAGCACTTCTGGCTGACATCAAAGATTGGAACAACACTAATTTCATGAACTTTAATCGTACTTTGACTTAGGAATGGGGTCCATTCCCATCATGGTAATAGAAACCCAAAAGTCTTGCAGAAACCAGAAAAGAATCAGAGTAGTGCTTTAGGCCTGACAGTGGTGACATGAGGGGGGAAAACAAAACTGCTCTCCTTCACTTCATTATTCAGAATTTGTAATTTTAATCTTCTATTCACATTTCATCATCAACCAACTATCAACCCATCAGTCACAGATGCTTTGGAAACACTTATTACAACGTTTTTTCTGAAGCGGGTTTGTTGCTGACCATTAACCCATTTAATGTACTGTCATCTGTCTTGTTTTTTGATTCATACTGTCTTATGATAGATTTATAAAACTGCAGTACAAAGGAAGAGATGAAATCCATTTAAGAGGTCCATACTCCATAACTCCAGAGAAAGAATATGTAGTGCAATATGGAGTTTGGATGGTACAGCAAAAGGACAATGCAGGTAGAAATGCCATGAGATGTTTTCTGTAGCACCTGGCCTGGAAGCTGAAGAACATCACCGGTAAAGTGTAAAGTCACCAGATTCACCACAATGGTCAGCAGCTGTGCACATGATGTTCAGGATCACAAAGGAAACTGACAAGTTGAACAGTGGTTTATAAACATGCTATGGTGGGTAACGTTTCTTGAACCTTGCAACATACATTGGGCCCCATGCCCTTTCCCTGTCAGGAAGTACTAACAGCCCATACTGTGTATTTGCTGAAAATGTGAAAATGTCAGAGAAGGCATGGGCCATTTTATCCAAATTTTGAAGTTCAACTCCACAGTCAGACTGGAGAATCTGGTCTACAACATTACTGTTTTCTGACTGAGACAGTGTGCACGTCGAATAAACCAAGATTCCTCCTGGGCGCAGGGCAGCAATGCCTGACCTAAAATAAACAAATAATAAAAAGATAACTAATCATCATTCATCAAGTAGAAATAAATTCTGCAACGGCAACAATTATTGGAAAAATCTGTGAATGAATAAATAGTTTCACGTATAAACTTTCCACACAAACAACTTCTAAAATGTATAACTCACAAAAATGCACATTCTAATGCTAATGAAGGATCTCCTGGCCTGCCTATTCTGCCTAAAAAGACTGATAAAAGGTGAGCAATATATACAACACCATGTATCAGTAATAAGTCTTTCCCAAATTCCTGAAAATTATATTCACATATTTGCCTGACTGTTGTAAATATACATCATTGGGTACACCATTAACAGATACACATACTGCTCCTGAAATACTGCCATGTTGTTTGGAAAACTTAGCAAAACATGAGGAAGACCAGAACACCTTGAAGTAAATGAGCTGAAAACGATGACCAGACTTGATAAAAAAAAAAAAATGTATCCCCGTATACCCAGTTTGTAATTTCAAAGAGTTTCAACAAATAAATTAAACGAATCATCACCATCTTTGACAATGTAATTTTATTAACAGAATAGTCAAGCTATCAGCAAGCTGGTGAAGACAACAAAAATAGTAAACTAAAAAGGCAACAAGGGTACTGGAGAACTTGAACGAAATGCTTTAATAAAGTGAAGCGCTTTTCGTCCAGTGCAATGACTGGACTTCATCAGACAAATATTATAAACTCTACATGTCCTTTTATACTTAGTTAGAATCATGTGGTTAACAAATCATGTAAATCAATCAATTAAACATTGTTAAATGACCATTATTATATACTTAGTAGCAAAAAGCAGCCTTAAAGTTGTAAATACCCAAAAACGGACTTATATGACAGTGTTGAATCTAAAAAAACAAATGTATGTGCAAATTTCATACTATAAAGTTAATATATATAAAAATATAAAAATATATACAAATTTTAATAATCAAGTAAACTTAAAATTCTAAATACTTTCATAAAAATGTTTATATGAACAATACATAAAAATATGTACTAAATTGTACGTATGTGATTATTTATAGTGATAAAGCATATTTTCTCACTATTTTATAGTTGTTGGAAATCACTTAAAATATCTGAGTTAATTTCATTATATATATTTAAGACAGATTACTAAATCTAAATATAAGAACTATAACAAGTTACTAGATCAAAGACAAATGTTATTTTACTTGGTTCACCTTTGGTTTTACATATGAATTCCCTTCGGTCTTTTAACATTTGTCTTTGATCACTATAAATAAGTGTTTAAGGAATAAACTAATCTAGCTCTTCTCACCTTGAAGTTGTTGCCCACTGTTTTGTTCATTCTCTCATAATCCACTGTGGCATTTGTTGCTCTGGGTGTTGATTAAATGTCAGATAAATCCCTAGTGTACAATCTAAAGTGTATTTCTTCCTACACTTAAATATTTGTATTAGGTCACCACAAATCACCCTATAATTCATTTACAGGAGTCTTACCTTTCTTAAACTAAAATCTCAGGTAATGTTATTTAGGGTCTTAATCTGCCTGGTAAAATGCTTCTGGTCCTTCTCACATCTACCTATATAGGTTCATAGGTAGGTACTAGGCTATCGGCCCTAGGGCCCATACAAGCCTAGCCAAAAAATGTACCCTGGCTTTCGCCACCCAAGAAAATTATTTTCCTGTGCCCCTGTCGAGCAGAGCCACAGAAGTGATCCCTGGGATGAATTTCCCATTTCCCATCCAATCATCAAGATTTTTCTTGAAGAGTGCTAATGAGGAGCTCTGTTTGACATAGATAGGTAGTCTGTTCCAGAGTATGGGAAGTTTCTGGGAGAGGAATCTATCCCTCCAGCATGCTCTGTTTATTGTGGTGACAAGGTTTAGGTCCCTAGAGTGTGTAGCTCAGAGGGATTGGGATTTCTTTAAGTGGAGCATGTCCAACAGCTCTGGGTTTGACATAGCTTTGTATGTTAGGCAGAGATCGTCCCTGAGTAGGCGATATGCGATGGAGTAAAGCTGTAGTTTTTTGAGATGGTCTGCATAGGGCATCTGTTTGAGGCCAGTAATCCTCTTTGTGAGGTATTTCTGTGGTCTTTCCAGTTGTTGTAGATATCTTGTGAGGTACATACCAAAAGGGGCGTTGTAGTCTATAATGGGTCTAATGAGTGATGAGTAGAGGGGAACAATTACCTCTTTTTTTCTGGATGAGAATCCTTGTGTGATGAGATGAGCCATGTAGAAGGATTTCCTGACCACTGTGGCGATGTGATTATCAAAGGAGAGACTACTGTCCACCTGTGTCCCAAAGTCTCTTATCACATTTTCGCCATTAAGTAGACTACCAGCTATGTGGTAGTTCATGGGTACAGAGTTTTTACCAAAGGGGATGACAATACACTTTTTGGCATTGAGCTTTAGGCCATGGCTCTGACACCAGGTATCTGTCTCAGTGAGGCCCTTTTGTAGTTTGTCTACATTGTTAGGAGTTTTGATTATGGCTCCTAGTTTGCAGTCATCTGCAAATATCCACACTATGTATGTAAAGATGTTAGAGCAGTCTCCATAACTGGTCTAATAAAACCTACACACATGGGAATTTAAACAAAGATGTTAGAGCAGTCTCCATAACTGGTCTAATAAAACCAACACACATGGGAATTTAAACAAAGATGTTAGTGCAGTCTCCATAACTGGTCTAATAAAACCTACAAACATGGGAATTTAAACAAAGATGTTAGATCAGTCTCTATAACTGGTCTAATAGAACCTACACACATGGGAATTTAAACAAAGATGTTAGAGCAGTCTCCATAACTGGTCTAATAAAACCTACACACATGGGAATTTAAACAAAGATGTTAGAACAGTCTCCATAACTGGTCTAATAAAACCTACACACATGGGAATTTAAACAAAGATGTTAGAGCAGTCTCCATAACTGGTCTAATAAAACCTACACACATGGGAATTTAAACAAAGATGTTAGAGCAGTCTCCATAACCGTTCTATTAAAACCTACACACATGGGAATTTAAACAAAGATGTTAGAGCAGTCTCCATAACTGGTCTAATAAAACCTACACACATGAGAATTTAAACAAAGATGTTAGAGCAGTCTCCATAACTGGTCTAATAAAACCTACACACATGGGAATTTAAACAAAGATGTTATATCAGTCTCCATAACTGGTCTAATAAAACCTACACACATGGGAATTTAAACAAAGATGTTAGATCAGTCTCCATAACTGGTCTAATAAAACCTGCACACATGGGAATTTAAACAAAGATGTTAGAGCAGTCTCCATAACTGGTCTAATAAAACCTACACACATGGGAATTTAAACAAAGATGTTAGAGCTGTCTCCATAACTGGTTTAATAAAACCTACACACATGAGAATTTAAACAAAGATGTTAGAGCAGTCTCCATAACTGGTCTAATAAAACCTACACACATGGGAATTTAAACAAAGATGTTAGAGCGGTCCCCATAACTGGTCTAATAAAACATACACACACATAGGAATTTAAACTACATTTTCCCTTGATATTACTCTCTCATGTTCTTTACATTTTAGATTCCATTCAATTTTTACTCTTAGATCATCCACTTCATTACATACCTGGATAATATAGTTGGTAAGATTGTATGGTTACACAAAGTTTTCAAGCTCCAAAATGAATATCATTACTTATGGCTCATTTGTATATTTTTTCTTAATAGTTCTTCATTTGTTGTTGGGCCTTTATTCCAGTAAACAGACTTGCCACCTTGGCATCATCTGTAAATGCTGCAGTAAAATACCCTAGATTCTATGAAATTGATGACATGAGCAAGTGGGATAAAAACGGGCCCAGTACTAAACCCTGGGTATCCCTTTTTTCTACATGAAATTCCTGTGAATCCATTCTTTTCATGCAAACAATGGGTTGTTTTTTTGAATCGGTTTATACTCCAGTTACTAATGCCCGGTTTAAACCCTTCCCCCATACAACGAATGGAAACATAAAAAATATGCTGTATGCACAACTACTAAGTGCAACGCCTTAAAGGCGGTGATTAAAAAAAAGAAAGAAAAGGGCTAATCTGGAGCTGAGGAATGTCCTGAGTGAAGGGCAGTCTGTGACATGTAAGCAGGGGGTTTCTATATTTAGATTTGCCATCCATGGGTTTCAGCTGATTATGACATCAGTCTTGTGTGTCAGCATGAGAGTTCTTTATCAGCATGAATAAGTTCTGATCTGAAAAGTATAAGAGAGAACTTCAAGTGTTCTTTTAAGGTACAACAATGCACCTTGAACAGAATCCTGTTCCCTGTTGGTGATATCGCACCTACTATACAAATTAAATTACTGGGATACCTTCAAGACTGGATGTTCTCCCCACAGTCGAGTGAATTTAAAGACATGCAGGTAGGTGCGAGCGTGTGTGGGTGTGCCTTCTTTGAAGGTTGGGTGCCGGGCTGGCAACTCAACACCATAAAAATTCACTGCCAATCATTAGCGGACCAGAGTTCCACTGTGGCGACTCCTAACCGGGAAAAGCCGAAAGACAGACCTTCAAAACTATGCAAGACTCTTGTGACCCAATAAGTTATGGGAAAACTGGTGAAAAACAACTCTATGTGCTAATTTCCGCAAAGAATTTTCAGCACCTTCAGATCCTGGCTGAAGAATTAATATGTGTATTTTTCCCTGTAAAATTACTTATGTGTAGTTGCAAGGGAAATAATTTGATGAGTCACTTGTACTCATGCTAAGAACTTTGGTAGAGTTCTGGAATTTCCATAAAATGTTTTTAACCAGTTTCTGCTGATGAGAGTCATACTGCTTTCCTTTGTAGAATAAAAGTATTTGTCAGAATGGAGGATCTTAGCTACAGCTTTCTACTTCTGATATTAAGTCAGTGGCAGAGAATAAACAGCTGGGTCCATCTGTAGATGCGGTGTGATGGCACAGAATAAACAGCTGGGTTCATCTTTAGATGCGTTGTGATGGCAAAGAATAAACAGCTGGGTCCATCTGTAGATGTGGTGTGATGACAGAGAATAAACAGCTGGGTCCATCTTTAGATGTGGTGTGATGGTACAGAAAAAACAGCTGGGTCCATCTGTAGATGTGTTGTGATGGCAGTGAATAAGCAGCTGGGTCCATCTTTAGATGCGGTGTTATGGCACAGAATAAACAGCTGGGTCCATCTGTAGATGTGGTGTGACGGCAGAGAATAAACAGCTGGGTCCATCTTTAGATGTGGTGTGATGGCAGTGAATAAGCAGCTGGGTCCATCTGTAGATGTGGTGTGATGGCAGAGAATAAACAGCTGGGTCCATCTGTAGATGTGGTGTGATGGCAGAGAATAAACAGCTGGGTCCATCTGTAGATGTGGTGTGATGGCAGAGAATAAACAGCTGGGTCCATCTGTAGATGTGGTGTGATGGCAGAGAATAAACAGCTGGGTTCATCTGTAGATGTGGTGTGACGGCAGAGAATAAACAGCTGGGTCCATCTTTAGATGTGGTGTGATGGCAGTGAATAAGCAGCTGGGTCCATCTGTAGATATGGTGTGATGGCAGGGAATAAACAGCTGGGTCCATCTGTAGATGTGGTGTGATGGCAGAGAATAAACAGCTGGGTCCATCTGTAGATGTGGTGTGATGGCAGAGAATAAACAGCTGGGTCCATCTTTAGATGCGGTGTGATGGCAGTGAATAAACAGCTGGGTCCATCTGTAGATGTGGTGTGATGGCACAGAATAAACAGCTGGGTCATCTGTAGATGTGGTGTGATGGCACAGAATAAACAGCTGGGTCCATCTGTAGATGTGATGTGATGGCAGTGAATAAACAGCTGGGTCCATCTGTAGATGTGGTGTGATGGCAGAGAATAAACAGCTGGGTCCATCTGTAGATGCGGTGTGATGACAGTGAATAAGCAGCTGGGTCCATCTTTAGATGCGGTGTGATGACAGTGAATAAGCAGCTGGGTCCATCTGTAGATGTGGTGTGATGGCAGAGAATAAGCAGCTGGGTCCATCTGTAGATGTGGTGTGATGGCAGAGAATAAACAGCTGGGACCATCTGTAGATGTGGTGTGATGGCACAGAATAAGCGGCTGGGTCCACCTGTAGATGTGGTGTGATGGCACAGAATAAGCAGCTGGGTCCATCTGTAGATGTGTTGTAATGGCAGAAAATAAACAGCTGGGTCCATCTGTAGATGTGTTGTGATGGCAGAGAATAAACAGCTGGGTCCATCTGTAGATGTGTTGTAATGGCAGAGAATAAACAGCTGGGTCCATCTATAGATGTGTTGTGATGGCATAGAATAAACAGCTGGGTCCATCTGTAGATGTGGTGTGATGGCAGAGAATAAACAGCTGGGTCCATCTGTAGATGTATTGTGATGGCACAGAATAAATAGCTGGGTCCATCTGTAGATGTGGTGTGATGGCAGAGAATAAGCAGCTGGGTCCATCTGTAGATGTGGTGTGATGGCAGAGAATAAACAGCTGGGACCATCTGTAGATGTGGTGTGATGGCACAGAATAAGCGGCTGGGTTCACCTGTAGATGTGGTGTGATGGCACAGAATAAGCAGCTGGGTCCATCTGTAGATGTGTTGTGATGGCAGAAAATAAACAGCTGGGTCCATCTGTAGATGTGTTGTGATGGCAGAGAATAAACAGCTGGGTCCATCTGTAGATGTGTTGTAATGGCAGAGAATAAACAGCTGGGTCCATCTATAGATGTGTTGTGATGGGATAGAATAAACAGCTGGGTCCATCTGTAGATGTGGTGTGATGGCAGAGAATAAACAGCTGGGTCCATCTGTAGATGTATTGTGATGGCACAGAATAAATAGCTGGGTCCATCTGTAGATGTGGTGTGATGGCGGAGAATAAACAGCTGGGTCCATCTTTAGATGTGGTGTGATGGCGGTGAATAAGCAGCTGGATCCATCTGTAGATGTGGTGTGATGGCACAGAATAAACAGCTGGGTCCATCTGTAGATGTGGTGTGATGGCAGAGAATAAGCGGCTGGGTCCATCTTTAGATGTGGTGTGATGGCAGTGAATAAGCAGCTGGGTCCATCTGTAGATGTGGTGTGATGGCACAGAATAAACAGCTGGGTCCATCTGTAGATGCGGTGTGATGGCAGAGAATAAGCGGCTGGGTCCATCTTTAGATGTGGTGTGATGGCAGTTGTTAGAAAAATGTGTATTTAACTATATGAGAAATGCTAGTTTAAAAGCAAAGTAGTATATAATGCATTTTATTCTATTAATCATATAACAGTACAATTGATTCATGTGTAAATGTAAGTAGTTTTGAAACTGCAGTGTGGCTTGAAGCAAAGCTGATCTCTGACCCTGGCAGAATGCTAGCTTAGCAAGTTTTAATGTTTATGCTTTTCACAAGTGATTATCTGCTGGGTCAGGAAATTAAATGTGTGAAATAATGAAATCTTCTGCTCTTTCCTGTTGGAATGATCTGGCCTTGTATATGTGTTACTAAGATAGCACGCAGCTGTGTAAGAAAGTGTAACAGAGAACAAAGACACGCATTAAAAGACTGAAGCTGCTATTGTATTCGAACTGATATGAAACCTTGAACAAGTAACTTTACAGAAAGACATTATGACTGACCAGCTGGATAGCAAGGCCGTATTGTATCCAGAGGAAAAGTTTTTTAAAATATACAGCATCAGCAGATTTAATGAATGAAGGCTTGTAAGCTAAAGTGATGTAGATGCCCTGTGACATATCACGTCAGTAAGGTGGGCATAGCTTAAATGCTAAACCTATATAAAATTGTGTGCTTCCTGTTTCATGTCAGACAAAATTCTGTACTTGTACGTTTTTTGCCTCCTGGTGTACACTAGTAAACTTTTGAATCTGAACCTCCTGTGTATTGAATTCTTAATTTTATTTAACAGTTTGGTCCTTCTTAGCCGGAAAATTCCCTCAGACAGCTGCAGATCAGAGCCTACCGGTGGTCGAATACTGCACAGGAGAAGTTACCGAAACGGTTCTTCTTGGGTGAAAAGACCTCCGACTGAATTGTCGTGTAAAGAGGCTGGCCACTTTCTGATCTGTGGCCGAAGAGTGGACATTGGACAGTTGAATACCAGAGGCTCAGGTAGGAAGAATTTGCCATTTTTCTGTTTTAGATCAGGGACTAGGTTACAGTATATTGTTGTCAAGATTTGTTTTGCAGATCAGGGACAAAAGGAAGTACTGTATATTTGGTCATAGATCAGGGTAACAGAATAAGGTAGGCAGTTATTCTAGATAAACTGTGAACAGGAACTGAGAACTTGATATCACGTGATAAAAAAGGGTTACGTAACATTTTCTTTGACATGGGTAATCAGTGCACTAAAACATCGCGAGATCCGCCTAACCAAGACGCAAAATACATGCAATTACAACGTTCTGATAACGTTAGGTATTATACGAAATGGGTTAATAAATATGAATTTGATGGTAAACTAGATAAAACTTCACTAGTTAAACTCCTCAAACAGCTTAAATCTGATGCAGGAGGTCAGGCAAAAAAGCAACGCCAGCTAGGCATTCCTCAAGCACACAGGTGGATTGAGGAAGCAAATCATAGAGAACAGAAGCTTAAAAATTCAAAAACATTATTTTTTAGACAAAGAGGATAATAACTTGGTAATAGCGACAGCTCCTCCTCCTCCTCCCTTGCCCCCTCTCTTACCCTTTTCAGGATATGAAGCGAGTGGACAGGCTGGTCCGCCTCCGCGTTATCCTGAAGTTTCAGCAAGACCACAACCATTTGTTAGAGATCCAAATGAAACTAGGTCCTGAACATGTAAAACACATAGGGACACAGAATCATACCAAATAGAGAGAAATCCACAGGATGAGAGTGAGGAAGAAATATGCCCACTTATAGAAGTTCCAAATCCTCAGGCAGGACAGGAAGGGCAGGACCCAACACTCTTAGTATATAGACCATGGACACCGGAAGACATCCGGAAGGCTACTGAGGGAATCCCCCATCCGAAAGTTAATTTTACGAAATTTTTAGATTTACAAGGCATGAGGTTGAGTTACTACTTGAATGGGGAAGAAGTAGAAAAAGTAGTAAGACAAATTATAGGTCCAGATTGGCACATGATTTGTGGCACCTGGAATCCTCGTAATGCAGAGCTTAGACCACTCCCACATAGTGACGCAGAATTAGACAACAGAGTGAAAGGTCTGACAGACCGAATCTCTGAGAAATGGCAACCCAGAGCAGACTGGACTTGCATTAATCAATGCATACAACAGGAAAATGAGACAATAGATGGATATTATGCTAGATTATTAGAATGTTTTAATAATCATAGCGGTATGTCGGTTCCTGAGAACCAAACAAATGATTCCCCGTATGAACAACAATTAAAAAATGCATTTTTGAAAGGTTGCATCGCACCTATTAGTAGCTTCATTATGAAGCATATGATAGACCATCGAACAGGGAGGCTACAAGCCTTACTCGAATACGCTAGACATGCTGAAAGAGATTTTAATAGTAAAAAGAAAAAGAAGGCAAGTCTTCACTGCTGAAGACGGAGCTGAAGTATTTGTATTACAGTCAGGTAAAAAGGGTAAGAAAAATACCCAGGGAAACAAACAGTCTGACAAACGATCAGAAGATTTTGAAGAGAGGAAAAAGAAAGGTGAATGCTTCAAGTGCGGGAAAAAAGGACATCTAGCAAGGGATTGTAGGCAAAACAAAAAGGTAATCACAGAAGATAAGGGAGATGAGGACTGACTATATGACAGTGAGGATACATCATGTGAAAGTCAGAAATCATCAGGAAAAGTTAATAAACAAAAAGTAAATGTGATAGAGGGAGTTGAGGAAGTGCAAGTAGATATGGAGGATGAAGAAAGTGAAATTTTGGACTTAGCATTATTGAGCTTAGAGCTCTACTTGGCAGATACGAAACCGGAAGTTACACTTCTGGTAGAGGGAAGTGAAGTCAAATTCCTGTGTGACTCAGGAGCGTCACAGACTTTGATACACCCCTCCAAGTTACCAGAACATTCAGAATCACCTGATTACATACTAGTAAAAGCCGCAAATGGACAGCTATACAGGGAACCGCTTTCCCATGATATAGCAATAACTGACCCTGTTTCAGGTATGACCCAGAGAAGTAAAATAGTTGTTTCTGCAAAGTGTCCAGTAAACCTATTGGGCAGGGACCTTATGCAGATATTTGGCATAGCAGTAGTTCCAACTGTACAAGGTATGGAGGCACAGAGACAAATGGATACCTTTGTAGTGCGATCGGAGGGTGAAACCTTTTACTGGTACAGCCAGGACCTAGTTACGACTGGTCCAGGGGCAGTGACCGAGGAGCTGATGAACATAGCCATCAGTAAAGCCCCCTCCCTTGACACTGATCGACAGCATTTGTTACACTGTACTCTACACTACTGTACTACACCAGGACTTGATAGAGAATATGAGCAAGAGTTGTTCAAAAATCGAGCAACTAGATTAGTGTTATGTACTTTGTACTGGGATACTGAGGGGAACAGTGTGGTTAGCTGTTCATTACCTCAAGAATTCCTTGCATTGTATAGATCAAATCGATTGCCACATGTCAGCTTGACAAAGAACAAAAGTGTCAAATGGGCAGATTTAGGAGAAAAAGTAACAAGATGGGAGAAACAGACTGATTTAGAACTGTCAGAACAAGGGATACAAAAACAAAAACTGAATTGGTTGACACAGACACATCCAGCTGTACACTTGCAATCTAGTGAGGACAGCTGATTAGCATTTTTGTTAGAAGAAGAAAAGGCCTTATGTGAAATTCCAACAACTCTCTGGTCAACAGGCAAGTCAGAAGTAGGACTTATTCGAACAGCAGGACCAGTTACAATTACCCCAAAGTCAGCTTTTAGACCACAGAAAAGACAATACCCTTTGAGAAAGGATGCAGAAATAGGAATTAAGCCTATAATAGCAGCATTACTCAAACAAGGAGTACTGGTAGAATCTCCTGATTCACCATGTAATACACCCCTATTTCCTGTTAAAAAAGCAAACGGAGAATGGCGGATGGTACAAGATTTACAAGCTGTAAATAATGCAGTAATACCTAGAGCACCTACGGTGCCAGACCCACATATCTTGTTAAACGATTTAGAACCACAACAGAAGTATTTCTCTGTGGTAGATATTAGCAATGCTTTCTTTTCAATACCTATACATCCTGATAGTCAATATTGGTTTGCATTTACATTTCAGGGTAAAAGGTATAATATACTTGACTACCACAGGGATATTGTGAGAGCCCAACAATATTTGCACAAGAAATGGCTAGCAACCTGGCAGGGTTTACCACCGGAGGTAGTCAAATTCTACTTTATGTAGATGACATCTTGCTAGCAGCCCCCACCCAGCAACAGTGCAGGGAGGATACTGTAGCATTATTGAAATTTTTGGCAACACAAGGACACAAAGTAAACAAAAGTAAGTTACATCTTTGGAAAAAACAAGTTAGATACCTAGGATATGTAATATCCAATGAAGGTAGAATACTAGATGAGGAAAGAAAAACAGCAATTTTGCAAGCACCCAAACCAACAACCAAGAAAGAATTGATGTCTTTCTTAGGTACAACTAATTTTTGTCGGAGCTGGATACCAAATTATACTTTGGAATCTGCTCCACTGACTGACTTAATATATAAGACACCAATGGCAGCACAAGATATCTTACAATGGACAACCGAAGCAGAAACGGCTTTCTGCAGGTTTAAGCAGTTGATAGCTTCTTCATTAGTTTTAGGACTTCCAAATTATCACAAACGTTTTTTTCAGACCGTAGATTGTAAGCAAGGATATATGACGTCAGTATTGACGCAACAACATGGGGATAAGCAATGCCCCATAGCCTACTATTCATCACAGTTAGACCCAGTGGCGCGATCTTTGCCTCACTGTGTGCAAGCAGTAGTTGCAGCCGCAATGGCAGTACAGGCTTCAGCCTCAGTGGTGTTATTCCACCCTCTCACATTGAGAGTGCCTCATGCAGTTGCAATTATTTTACTGCAAGAGAAAGTGGCATACCTTTCTCCTGCTAGACATCTTTCATGTATGACTATACTGCTGAGCCAACCTCATATGACAATTGAATGAAGTACGACACTGAATCCATCAACATTACTTCCAACTCCTGCGGAGGGCACACCACACAGCTGCCTGCAGGAAATTGAACAGTTAGCTTTACCTAGACAAGATCTTACAGATATGCCCTTGGATAATGCCGAGGTGACATATTATGTGGACGGCTCATGCAGAAGGGGTCCTACAGGGAAGAATCTGGTGGGGTATGCAGTAGTTACAGACACTGAAATTTTAGAAGCTCAATCCTTACCACACAACTTATCTGCACAAGCAGCAGAGTTGATAGCTTTGACGAGGGCATGTACTTTAGCAAAAAACAAGAGTGTGAACATATATACTGATAGTCAGTATGCTTTTTCTACAGTACATGTATTTGCACAACAATGGAAAAATAGAGAAATGATAACATCTAGTGGAAAACCTATTAATCATGCGCAATTTATTTTGGAGTTATTAGAATCTATTCAGTTACCTACCAAAGTAGCTATTTGTAAATGTGTAGCTCATACAAAACAACAGGATAAGATTTTGAAAGGCAATGCACGAGCTGATGCAGCTGCAAAGCAAGCAGCCTCAGACTCAGAAACTTTACTTCTAAATGAGGAATTACAACCCTCTGAGATTTTAGATTTAGACATGTTAAAAACAATGCAGACGCTTACTACAAAAGCAGAGAAACAAAAATGGGTAAAACGAGGTGCAATTCTTGAGAATGGACTGTACATTTCCAAAGAAAGAAAACCGATATTGCCGTCTAATTTATTTAGATATGCAGCTTTGTTGAGCCATGGGCAGTGCCATGTCTCAACAGGGGGGATGGTACAGTTAGTAAATCGAATATTCCAAACATACGGATACACAAACTACACAAAAAAATTTTGTGCAGCTTGTCATACTTGTAACAAGCATCATGCACAAGGAGCATTTAAAACCAAGCAAGGAAGCTTTCCTATACCACCATACCTGTTCCATACTATTTGTATGCATTTCATAGAATTGAATAAATATGAAGGGAAAAAGTTTTGTTTAGTTATTGTAGACATGTTTTCTAAATGGGTAGAAGCTTTTCCAACTAAAAACCCGGATGCAGCAGCAGTGGCAAAAGCCCTGATAAAAGAAGTAATCCCTAGATTTGGCATTCCGGAAAGGATTTATAGTGACAATGGCACACATTTTGTGAATCAGACAATCCATCAGCTTGGGAGATTTTTTGGTATCTCCTTAAAGAACCATTGTGCCTACCACCCACAGTCAGCAGGACTGGTGGAAAGGTACAATGGTACCCTGAAAAATAAGCTAAGGAAACTAGTTGAGGAAACCCAAAAGAACTGGATATACTGTCTGCCTTTAGCACTGCTGAGTATGAGAACGGTTCCAAATGTAAAGGGTTTGGCTCCTTTGAAATGGTTTTTGGGAGAGCATATTATGTGCCTCAGTGGAAAGCTCTCATGCCTGCAGAGCAAGAGGCTGACAGTTCATTAGCTAGTTATATGAGGAAACTGTTAACAAATAAATCTGTTTTGCAGTTTAACTCTTTTTCAGATAAGGAACAGACCAGACCGGTGGAAGCAGTCTTGGCCCCAGGGTCGTGGATCTGGCTGAAAGTGACGAAAAGGAAGAATTGGGTGAGTACAAAGTGGGAGGGACCGTACCAGGTTCTGTTGGCAACGCCTACTGCAGTTAGAGTGGCCGAGAGGACGTCCTGGGTTCATTTGACGCATTGTAAACCGGTAAAGAACTTTCAACTTGATAAAAACGTTGTGACTGATACACAACCAGACCGAGATGGCCAAAAACAAAGCGAATAGAAGTTTAGATCAACCCCAGAGATGTTGCATAATCATTTTGTTGAGTGTACATTTATTGACTGTAATTGTGACAATTTTCCTCTTGCTGTGGTTTGTCCTACACACAACCACACAAGTGAAAGTGGGAAGGCGTGATGAAACGTCTATAGACTGGCATCCAAATTTTAACACATACCTAGCTATGAAACGTGTATATGCAGAGACTATGAACATTTCAAATTGCTGGGTTTGTACAGCTATACCGACAGCATATGGAGGACAGATAATGTCCGCTGTCCCTTTGGGGATAAATGAGACTTGGGAGAATTTACTTTTCGATACAGGAACTGTGAGATCACAGGACAAAATAGCTTTATTTTTACCTGTCACACAAAAAGGAATTGTATGTTTTTTCAAAAATGACACTCTCCAGGTGGGCTGGAGCAATTGTAATATAACCATATCTTACCGATGTTATATTAGGAATAGTAATGGCAATACTTTTTGCAATACTAATTATGACTCATATTTAAACTCATTGAAAACAACTATGAGTGACATTCAAAAAAATCCAGTTTTGTTTAAACAATTGTCAGTTATAGATCAGAAAATGTTTCATGCAGGGCTGATGCGTATTAGTACTAAAGTAGAAAACTGTTATTTTATTTGTGGGAAAAAGGCATATAAATGGTTACCTGAGAATTGGTCCGGCAGTTGTTTTTTGGGTTACTTGGTTCCGGCAATAAGACATACTGCAGAATTACCTTTGGGTAAGATACGAAACATAAGAGAAACAGCCCGAAAATCTGAAGGTCCAGTTAAAAAACCTGTGAATCCAGTTGGAAAGATCGAAGCTGGCTGGAAAGACCACAATTCAGTAAAAGACAAAAGCGAATTGACTCATATGGACTTGAGTGACAGTGTTATATCCTGGGCAGGAATATTCCCAGCCTATGGAGCAGTCAAATCGATCTGGGAGCTGAGGAAGTTGTCGAAACTTCTCGAAGTAATGAGTAATGCAACTTTTTCCGCCCTAGAACTGGTGACTGATGAACTGAATGCAATGAGAACTGTTGTGCTACAAAATCGGATGGCTCTTGACTTCACCCTAGCGGTGAGAGGTGGTACATGCGCACTTATCAAAGAAGAATGCTGTGCTTATATTCCTGACAATCGTCATGAGATAAATAACCACCTAGAGGTAATTCAGCAAGTATCAGCCATGACTGAACCAGGCCCAAACCCACTGACAGACTTCTTCCAGAATCTATTTGGGGGGTGGGATTCCATCCTAATGAATATTCTGATTGCCATTTGTGTGGGTATACTCCTAATAGGAGCATGTGTTTGTTGTGGAATCCCCTGCATGAAAAGACTAATCAAAGATTTTGTTGATGTATCTGTTACTGAAACTTTTTACCAAGATATTGAGATTGAAAGATTAATCTCAGATGACGCTTTTTCTGAAGTATAGATTGAATGACTCACCTAGCTGAAAATCCTAAGTGGAAAAGGCTAGGAGATGAAATGACACTATGCATACTTCAAAATAGAATAAAAAGTATTAATAGGGGGGAAAATGTTAGAAAAATGTGTATTTAAATATATGAGAAATGCTAGTTTAAAAGCAAAGTAGTATATAATGCATTTTATTCTATTCATCATATAACAGTACAATTGATTCATGTGTAAATGTAAGTAGTTTTGAAACTGCAGTGTGGCTTGAAGCAAAGCTGATCTCTGACCTTGGCAAGTTTTAATGTTTATGCTTTTCACAAGTGATTATCTGCTGGGTCAGGAAATTAAATGTGTGAAATAATGAAATCTTCTGCTCTTTCCTGTTGGAATGATCTGGCCTTGTATATGTGTTACTAAGATAGCACGCAGCTGTGTGAGAATGTGTAACAGAGAACAAAGACATGCATTAAAAGGCTGAAGCTGCTATTGTATTCGAACTGATATGAAACCTTGAACAAGTAACTTTACAGAAAGACATTATGACTGACCAGCTGGATAGCAAGGCCGTATTGTATCTAGAGGAAAAGTTTTTTAAAATATATAGCATCAGCAGATTTAATGAAAGAAGGCTTGTAAGCTAAAGTGATGTAGATGCCCTGTGACATATCACGTCAGTAAGGTGGGCATAGCTTAAATGTTAAACCTATATAAAATTGTGTGCTTCCTGTTTCATGTCAGACAAAATTCTGTACTTGTACGTTTTTTGCCTCCTGGTGTACACTAGTAAACTTTTGAATCTGAACCTCCTGTGTATTGAATTCTTAATTTTATTTAACAGCAGTGAATAAGCAGCTGGGTCCATCTTTAGATGTGGTGTGATGGCAGTGAATAAGCAGCTGGGTCCATCTGTAGATACGGTGTGATGGCAGAGAATAAACAGCTGGGTCCATCTGTAGATGTGATGTGACGGCAGAGAATAAACAGCTGGGTCCATCTGTAGATGTGGTGTGATGGCACAGAATAAGCAGCTGGGTCCATCTGTAGATGTGGTGTGATGACAGAGAATAAACAGCTGCGTCCATCTTTAGATGCGATGTGATGGCAGTGAATAAGCAGCTGGGTCCATCTTTAGATGCGGTGTGATGGCAGAGAATAAACAGCTGGGTCCATCTGTAGATGTGTTGTGATGGCAGAGAATAAACAGCTGGGTCCATCTGTAGATGTGGTGTGATGGCACAGAATAAGCAGCTGGGTCCATCTGTAGATGTGGTGTGATGACAGAGAATAAACAGCTGCGTCCATCTTTAGATGCGGTGTGATGGCAGAGAATAAACAGCTGGGTTCATCTTTAGATGTGGTGTGATGGCAGAGAATAAACAGCTGGTCCATCTGTAGATGTGTTGTGATGGCAGAGAATAAACAGCTGGGTACATCTTTAGATGTGGTGTGCACTAAAACCTAGGCTGCAATTAACTTTTTCTTAGATGGCATTCAGTGGTCTGGGTTAGGTCAGACTGGCCCAGATACAGACCGTAGAATCTGCAAAGTTTCTAGTAGCAACTGAATTTTTCACAAGAACCTGCAATAACCAAACCAGGTCCTGGATCCGTGAAGGCACCTTTCTCGGTTTCTTTTATTTACTTATGAAGTAAATCAAATCACCATGTGTGGTGAGTTTTCCAGCATGGACTAAGCCACAAGGTTGGGAATAACTACACAAAAGCAAAGAACAGCCTACTGAATGATGACAATAATAGTTAAAGACCCCCCCTGCCAACAATGACAGCAATGATCCCAGTACTGAGGTGTACACAAATGTCCTGTATAAACATCTCTATAAATGTATTCACTCAGCTGTACCAGAATGGAGCAAATCAAGATCCGCATGAAAAAATAAGCCACCCTAGTGGATGTCCTCCCCACGGTCGAGTGGCATTCGAAAGACATGCGTAGAATGGGCGTGCCTTTGTTGAAGGTTGGGCGTCGAGCTGGCACCTCGGCACCCGTAAAAAAATCTACTGCCAATCATTAGCGGACTGGAGTTCCGCTGTGGCAACCCCTAAGCGGGAAAAGCCGAAAGAGGAACAAGTGGACATCCAGCAATATATAGATTAGACAATAAGAAAAAGAAACTGCTGTCAAAAAGCAAGAGGGAACTGTCCCAACAAAGGAAGAACTCCCTCCAAAGCATAAACAAGCAAATTAGACATCTTGTAAAGTTCTCTAAAGCTAATTACAAAACTAAATTAGCATCCCTAGCCAAGGAAAATCACAAAGCAGTCATTAGCTACATCCAAAATCTAAAAGGGAAGGCCCAGCTTTGTGCTGAATTACTTGTGAACGGTACCACTCATACCAAACCGGAGGACAGAGCCAATCTGCTACAGGACAGGTTTGGTGAAAACTTCACCCCCATGTCCCCACCAGTTATACTCCATAACAGACCAGTCAGCAGTCCTCTGCCTAGTATCTCCCAAGAGCAGGTCATAGCCATACTCTCCCAGACCAAAAACACAGCCTCTACGGGACCGGACAACATGCCAGGCTGCTTTATTAAATAGTCTAAAACAGGAGTTAGCAGAACCGCTGAACACGCTTTTCAATCTCAGTCTAAGCACTGGCTTTGTCCCAGCTGAGTGGAAAACAGCAACCGTAATCCCCTTTCACAAAGGGAGTCCCTCAACCGACCCCAAGAAATATAGACCCATAAGCCTAACCAGCCTTACCTGCAAGTCCATGAAGTCCATGAAGAGAATCATCATGAATCTTATCAACAAGGATATAGGTGACCTTCAAACTCTTGACCCGACCCAGTTTGGTTTCGTTAAGGGCAGATCTTGCCTGGTAAACCTGGTGGACTTCTTAGATAATGTCACCAAGGCCCTGGATGAAGGCAAAACAGTTCACACTGCCTCTCTTGACCTAGCCAAGACCTCTGACACAATCCCCCACTCAGGCATCAGCTGGGGATCAACCCTTATGTCACTAGATGGTTTTCCAACTGGCTCACATACAGAACACATACAATCAAAATTGGGAATGCCACCTTTACTAGCAGACTAATTGCCAGTGGTGTTCTACAAGGATCTGTGTTAGGCCCCCTAAGGTTTGGTATCTATTTTTCAGAAATCCAGGCGAAAATAGATGGATTATGGCTGATGACTGCAAACTGGGTACAATCATCGAATCCCCCAAAGATGTCAACATACTACAAAATGGGCTTACACAGACAAATTATTTTATTTTATTATTTTATTTTACATTTGTTGACCAGGCTGGTCTAACTGGATATATGTCCATTTTTCAGTAGAGGCCCGGGGAGAAAAGCTCCAACATAGGAAATAATATAATAGCATACAGTATATGCAATAGACATATATTACATAACATTCTTTTCAAGACTGTCGTGCACACATTTATTATTTAGTGGAGTTAACTATACAAATGTACTTAAAGCCATTGGACTCTTCTATTTATTTATTTTATTTTATTTTGAATGACTGATGTCAAAGCCAAGGACTTAAACTAAATGCAAAAAATGCATTATCATCCCCTTTGGTAAAGGAGAAACCCCTGTTAATTACAACGTTAATAATACCCCCCTAAGTTTAAACCCAGTGGAGCTCTGGAAGTTTGCTCAGTAACTTCCAATGGGTGGAGCCTAGGCCTTTTGACAGAATCAAATTCCGTCCTCACATATCAAACAAATGTTCATATCTCTGGAACCATAAGGATTATGAAAGATGTGTAAATGGCAAACTCTTCAGCACAAACTATTTTTATAGTGGTAGTATTCTTTAGGTTCTAGGTCTTAAACTGAATTTTATAAGTCACAGTAACCACAGTAACTATTAATTTGTAATATTTTGTAAACAACTTACAACATCTCAGCAACCACTCAAGTTACACAAATACAGTCAGCAGCATTTTATTCATCTGAGAGCTTTTGTGTGGGACTAAGGAATTCTGACTGTGTTACTTGGTTTTTGAGATATTTAGAAAAATGTGAACATTATATCTACGTAAATTAATATCATAAAAACAACAGTTAATATCTAACTGCACTAGACAGAAGTCAAATATTAATGCACTTGTTTGCCACTGCGCAAGCTTTAAGATGAGTCTTTTAAAACCTTGTACATAGATAGCATGGTTTTGGAATTACTGATGCAAATATGAACAAGCAATATTTGATGCCTAGAAGAGTCAGTAGGAGTTAATTGTAGATGCACCTGGAGGAGTCACTCGAATGTAATGAGCTAACTTTGACCATTAGGTGTCCACAGAAGTAAGGAAGGCCTTCTACGTTGCACACCTCATAAGCAAGGGTATAGCATCCAAAGCTAAGAAGATTATAACTCCCCTCTACTTGGCTCTCATCAGACCAACAGTACAGTACAATACTACTGCCTGTATGTACCTCACCAGACATCTGCAACAACTGTAGAGACCTCAGAGGTTTCTCATCAAGAAAATTAAAGGTGTACAACTCATGACCTACACGGACAGACTGAAGGCCCTATCACTTTACTCAGTATCGTACAGACTACTTAGAGGCGACTTGTACCTGGCCTACAGAGCAGTCTCAGACCTTGCCTTGATGAAGCTGCGGCACATCTGCAAATTGAATGGGACAAGATTCACTCGCTATAGGGATCTTAACCTACCTGCGATATTAACAGAACATGCTGGAGAGAAAGATATGTCTTGCCACTCCTCTGGAATAAACTCCAAATTCATCTAAAACAGAGCTCTTCAATGACCCTATTTAAACCTGGACAAATGGATGGGAAACTGCAAACTTACACAAGGGGTTTCACCTAGGTCCCTCTTAGACAGGGTCAGCCGGTGCTGATCTTAGATTTGCAAGCAAACATAGATTATATAACTTGGTCCATAAGGGAACAAGGGTATAACATGGCTAGGCTTGTAGAGTCCTTAGGGCCAATAGCCTAGTAACCTCCAATGATTCTATAATCCTATGATATTATTATTCCACATAAATTTATTCACTATCTGTGCTCTACCAACCCTCGATACCTCAGTTGTAGGTGTTGCTCTTTCATCAGATATTTACAGACATGGAAATGATAAGTTAATTTTTAATTTTAATAATACATTTGTTAAGCAGGTAAAGTGAACTTGCCCTTAGAATATTTTTTCAGTATGACACAAGCTGCAAAGGTAAAGGAAAATGCAATATATATGAACAGTTTAGAATAGCCAGTAAATTGGCATGTGTTTGGAATGTTGAAGGAAACTGGAATCCCCAGTGGAAACTCCTGCAGACATGGGCCGAACGTTCAAGCTCCATAAACACTGTGACTGGAGGTCAGGATTGAACCCTGGACCTTGTCACTGTGAAGCAGACAGCTTAATAATCCCTGAGCATCTGTGACAACTATACTATATAGTAATGCATAATAAGGGGATGGGGCAAGGCCACCATAACATCCTTTTATTATATATCATTAAGCCGTTTGTTAGGTCATCTAATCAAGTGCTGTTGCCATCAGTGAAGTCATTTACATGCAGTCCATTTACTGTCACTATAAATGTAACACAGATGGATAGTTTAGGGTAGCTAGTCAGTCAAGCTACTTTGGAGAGATGTAAAAAAGCCAAAGAACTCACAGAAAAACCCAAGCAGATTCATGTTCCATACTGACAATAACTAGATTTCAGAAACGAATGCTGAACCATGGAGCTAACAGACAGAAAAATACAATTGTGTAAGAACTCAGCAAAAAAGTAGATGTCTGAGTTATTCGTTATATATGGGACGTATCCTGCCAATGATACAATATGTCTGCCCGGTATACCAAAGCTTGGGATCCATCCTTGCATGACATATGTCTGACCTATGACCCAAGTATGAGAGAGTGTGAAATGTTACATAAGGGACGTACAGTCAAAAAATCCTCAGGACTTTCTTGATCCAGACCTTGAAAAAGGAAAAGGTAAAAAAGAAGATACAGCAAAATGAGAAGGGGAATGTGAACCAGGCCCACTTCCACCTAAAAATGGGGGGGGGGTGCAAATAATGCAACAGTGATCTATTTGGGTATTTACTGTTATGGTAATTCCTAACTCAACTGTATTATGTTCTTCACTGATCACTCTAAGTTTTGCTGACATCTGGGAAGATTCCCAAAGCCTTTTATAAAGTCTGGGAGGGGGATTAGGGGGTGGAACTAGAGTCCAGCATTCCACAGAGGATTGATCTAGCAAAGTCAGCTCTATCTTTGAAAGGGTGTCATTTTTATAGTGCTTAGTAAAGATGTGAATGGAAAACCAAGTGCATGCTTCTAGAATGTATCTTCTATCAAGACCCTTGAAAAAAGCAGAAGAGGAAGCAACTACTCTGGTAGAGAGAGCTTTAATCCAGTACGGAAATGATTTACCATGAAAAAATAACAATAGGCAATCCATACAGAAGTGGCCTGTTTAGAACAGGGAACCCGGCCTTTTCTCATGAAAAGAAATGAATAGCTAATCTGAGTTTTTGATAGCTTTAGTTTTATCTAGATAAAATCTGAGCTGTCTATGAATGTGTAAGGAATGCAAAATTCTTTACCCCTTATTATGAGGACTATGGAAGAAAGGAAGGAAGGTAAATTAATAGACTGGCTAAGAGACATGTCATTGAAACCTTAGGCACGAAGGAAGGAATAGTCCTAAGGGATTCCTTGTCTTTGTGAAAGGTGAGAAAAGGAGAAGTCATAAGGGCTTGCAATTCAGAAACTCTTTTTACTGATGCAAAGAAGGGCTACTAACAAGACAGCTTTCCTGGTACAGAAGAGTCCGTCTCAGAAGGAGGTAAAGCTAACTTTTCCAAGACATAATTCAGGCCCCATGTAGGAGAAAGAATATCTTTTCTTGGTGACCTATTGTGAAGAATGCCTTTTAGGAATTGTTCAACCTCAAAACATGTAAAAAAAAAAAAAAAGTGGATCCAAAGGCAAGCAGGCCGACAGCAATGCTTTAATAAAAGAACATGTCAGTCCTGTATTCAGCAGTTCACACAGATATGAAAGAATACTAAAAATTCCCATACGATAAGGGTCCTGTTTTTCCTTCAGACACCAATAGAAAATTTCTTCCATTTGGAAACATAAGATTTCCTTGTAGGATTTTTTCTAGCCTGTGATACCTGCAGCATGCCCTCAGAAAATAGATGCCTGAATGTTATTACAATCCTGTCACCCAAACTATCAGGTTTAGGGTTTACAAGCTTGGGTGAATGAGATGGTCCTGTGGGATAACTCGTAATGACAGACCTTCGCTAGGTGGAAAACAAGGAAGAAAGTACAGTTGTGTACACTTTCCATAAATGTAGATATTTTGAGTGCATTCACTGTTGCAGTCATTACCTGTGGGTTATCCCTGCTGTGGTAGCCCTCAGCCAGCCCGAATACCAAAGTCAATTTTTTTTGTGTCTGCTGCCATCGCCTATAGTCTGATGTCAGGTTGTCAGTGCTATAAAGCAAGGCAGCCAACATCATTACATCAGTTTTCCTTGCCCTCACCCATCAGAAGTACAAGGAAATGAGGAAAAGTGGTCCTGGTGGCTAAAAGCCACCATGGGAAGTTTACATCCCCCCTAGGGGAAGATGCTATATGGGGGATGGAGGGAGGGGAAACCAGGACGGCAACAGTGAATACACTCGAACATCTACATTTATGCTAAGTGTACACAACTGTACTATGTTCTTCATGTTTCACTGTTGCAGTCATCACATGTGGGAGGATTCCCAAAGCTGAGGAGGGGGTGGAAGGATTGGTTAGAGTCCTAGGCATGGGTCAGCAGGCTCTGCAGAACTGCAGAGGCAAACCCTGCCCTAGACTTATAAAAAAGAGGTAAATGGTAATGCTTTGTAAAGGTATGGACAGAGGTCCAGGTGGCAGCTTCCAAGATGTCCCTTTTGGGACTCCTCTGAGGAAGGCTGTGGAAGTGGAGGCTGCCCTAGTGGAATGGGTACGGTTAGACTTGGGGAGGGGGGGTCCCATGTAGTCTGTAGCAGAAATGGATACAGTGTGATATCCATTTGGAAATGGTTTGTTTGGAGATGAGCTTCCTCTCTGCCCCAGGGGCAAAGCTGACAAGTAGTTGGTCTGCTTTTCTGAATGGTTTAGTACAGTCAAGACAGTATCTGGGTTGTCTATGCATGTCTAGTGAGTGTAGAATTATTTTCCCCTTGTTTTGAAGGTTGGGAAAGAAGGTGGGTAGATGAATGGCCTGGTTGAGGAGCACATCAGATACCACCTTGGGCATAAATGTGGGGCTAGTCCTCAGGGAGACCCTGTCTGCATGGAAAATTATGAAGGGCTCAACAGCCGTGAGTGCCTGAAGTTCTGATTCCCTTCTGGCTGAGGTGATAGCTAGTAGGAAGGCAGTCTTCCACGAGAGGAATTTCAATTCTGTAGAAGCAGCAGGTTCAAAAGGAGGCAAGGTTAGTTTCTCTAGAACATAATTCAGGTCCCTGGGTGGCGTGGGAGGCCTTCTGGGAAGTCTGATATTAGAAGCTCCTCTGAGGAATTGCTTAATCAAAGGATAAGAGAAGAGGGGTGGGTCTGAATTGTAATGGGAAGAAATGGCTGAGGCATGGATTTTAATAGAGGAGAAAGAGAGGCCACTATTGAGTAACTTGGCTAGGTAATTCAAAATAAGACGGATGGAAGGATGGGAGGTACTGGCCCCTTTGGACTGGTTCCAGGAGCACAATCTTTTCCATTTCCCTGAGTATGATTTTCTGGTGCTGGGTCTTCTGGCCTCTGTGATGATGTCTAGGACCTGTTTGCTTAATAGGGACTCCTTGCTAGCCTTTAAGGTATAAGCCATGCTGAAAGGTTGAGAGTCTGTAAGTTTGGGTGCAGTATCTTCCCCCTCACCTGGGTCAAGAGGTCTGAGATCAGGGGAAGCTGCTTGGGGCATTGTAAGGTCAGGCTGTTCAGTAACGGGTACCAATGCTGTCTGGGCCAATCTGGAACAATGAGGATGGCCTTTGGTCTCTCCTCCCTTATTTTGATCAGTACCTTGGGAATAAGGGGCAGAGGAGGGAACACGTACACAAAGAGAGAGTTCCAGGGGAAGGTCAAGGCATCCATCTTCCATGCTAGGAGGTGATACTCCCTGGTACAGAACTTTTGCAGTTGGTGGTTGAGGTGCGAGGCAAAGAGATCCACTTTCGGAGTCCCCACTCCTGAGTGATTTCCAGAAAGATTTCCCTGTGGAGCTACCATTCGTGGAGGACCAGTAAGTTTCTGCTTAGGTGGTCTGCCAGGGTGTTGTTAACCCCTGGTAGGTATTGGACAATTAGGTGTAGACCCATGGAGGTGGCTGTAAGCCAGAGGCTCATGGCTAACATGCACAGGGGGTAAGATTGGGTCCCCCCCTGTTTGTTGATATACCACATTATTGTGGTGTTGTCTGTTTTAATAAGGTGAACCCCTGGCCTGAGATGGGGTTTGAAGGCTGTCAGAGCATTTTGTACTAACATACTTTCTTTCTGATTGATGTGCAAGTGAAGTTGCTGGACATCCCAAAGACCCTGGGTGCACCTGCCTGCTAGGTGAGTGCCCCAAGCAATGTCTGAGGTGTCAGTGGTGATGGTCTGGCTGGAACTGTGGAGGATGAAGGGAAGACCCTTGTTCCTAACACAGACCTCTGCTGACCACAGAAACTAAGCCCTTACACATGGGATCAGAGGGAGAGAGGACTCTAGGGACTGAGTGCTGGCACCAAAGGTTCTTTAAGTACCACTGAAGTTTTCTCATGTGAAGCCTGGCCAGAGGAATGAGAAGGATGCAAGATGCCATGTATCCCAGGGCTTGCAGGAACTTCCTCACAGTGAGGTGACTTCTGGAAGCCAGCTAGGTAAAGTAGAGAGGCAGGAAGCTCTGCTTTTCTGGGGATAGAAAGGCCATTTGGGATGCTGTGTCTAGCACAGCTCCCAAGAAAATTATCTTCCTGGTGGGGTTTTGTTTTAATTTCTTTTCATTGATGGTGAACCATAGGGAAGTTAGGAGAGATTTGACAAAGAGAAGATCCTGGAGCAGCTTTTCTTTGCACTCTGCCTGAATGAGGCAGTCATCCAGGTAAGGGTAAATCTGTATACTTCTCTGTCTGCAGAATGCTATGACCGGTGCCAACCATTTGGTGAATACTCTGGGAGCAGTAGATAAGCCAAAGGGTAGCAGAGAGAACTGAAAGTGTTGTGAGCATGCTCTGAAGCGCAGGAATTTTCTGCAAGATTTCCTGATGGGGATGTGGAGGTAGGCATCTTTTAGGTCTAGGGTCACTAGCCAGGCATGTTTTGCTAGCATAAGCAGCAGCTGCTGCAAAGTTAGCATTTTGAATCTGGGGGCCACCAGAGAGGTGTTCAGAATGGATAGATACAGGATGGGGCGCGAAGTGCCCTCTTTTCTGGGAACAGGGAATAGTCTGGAATAAAAGCCTTTGCCTGTTTGATCTGAGGGGACAGGTTCTACTGTCTCCTGTGATATGAGAGTTTGGACCTGTTGCAATGTCTCTGCCCACTGATTTGGAGGTATGTCTGGGTACCCTCTTTGGAATTGAGAGTTCGCTGAAAGATAAATTGTATCCCTGAGAAATGATCTTTAAGACCCACTGGTCCCTTGTTACAGAAAGCCAAATGTCTTTGTAGAGGGAGAGCCTTCCTCCTAGTTTTTGTGAGTGAAGGGAGGGAGAGGGGGAGGGGGAGTCATTGTGAGTGTTTGCCATAAAAGGTTGGCTTAGAACTCCCTGCCTCAGAGACAGAAGTGGTCCATTGTTTGCTACTCTGCTGGCCCTGGGATAGGGGCCTGGGGAGTCTGTCCCTGCAGGGCTTACCTTGCCCCTGTCTGCTAGGTGCAGGGAAGGCCCACTGCTTAGAGGGAAAGTTCCTGCTGAATCTGGGAGGTTGAACTTGAAAGAAATATTTTACTGTTTGCATAGACTTTGCTTTGTCTTCCATCTTTTTAAGCACCTCTTCTGCTTTTCCCCTAAACAAGCACTCCTTATCTAGGGGTGCATCACTAACTTTAGACTTGACATGATCGGGAAGTGTTGGTTCCTTCAACCATGCATGTCTCCTAATGTCAGATCCTGACACTGCTGCCCTGCTAGAGGCTTCTAGGGTGTCATATCCACAGTGTAATGAGTGTTTGGCCATTTGACAAGCTGAGTGCAGTAAATCTGCTAGCTCTTTTGAATTGGCACAGTCAGGAAAGGTAGCACTCTTCTATTTTAATTGTTCCAAAGTATGTTGTTAATATTTTAACATATGGAACTGACAACTGAGTGCTCTGATAACTAAGGTTGCAGAGATGCATACTTTTTTACCCCATCTGTCCAGAGCTCTGGAGTCCTTGTCAGCAGGAAGAGGATTCTTGGCAGAACTAGTCTTAGCTCCTTTAGGAAGATGACCTCTGGGTCTGCAGCAGGATTTCTGTACAGGTATTTGTGAGAATTTGGTACTCTGTAGTACCGGTCAGATTTACTGGGGGCAGGAGGAAGGGCATCAGGGGCTAAGCTGGATTCATGGAAAACATCATCCACCACTTCTAAAATAGGGGGGATGGCCAGGGTCTGTGCTGTTGCAAGTCCAGAAATGCTCCAAGTCTTTTCTTAGACTGTGGGAAGTCCTGAGATTCCCATTGGAAATGTTCCATGAGGGAGTGAAGGGTTTCCCCAAAGGTCCTCTGGAGGGGATGCAGAAGGGATGGATTCCTCTGCATCTGAATCCTCATAAGCAGTTAAGGGATGCTGTTCCTCCTCAAAAACTGAATAATCAGACTCCTCAGAATCCTGTTCTCTCATAATTTCTGGAGAAGGGTACCTTTTCCTTTGGCCTGACTACCCTGGATAAGGGAGATGAGATCCTCCACCATTTTAAGCATTTGTGCTTGGGGTGGTGGAGCAGTAGCAAGATGGTGGCTAGAAGCAGATTTCCTAGGAGTGGTCTGGCTTCTAGGCCTAAGAGAATCCATCGGTCTGAGAGAAACGATAGTCAGATGCAAAGACATCATTTTTTTGTCTAGAAGTGTTAGTGTGAAAGGCCTCCTTGGAAGCCCATCCCTGCGTCGCGGCTCCTTACCCAACTGAAGCAGAGACAGCCAAAGGCTCGGAAGACAAAGAAGATTTCTGTGGCAAACCGGCCTCCGAAAGGGTCTCGGTAGAGGCCTGCATAGATATCGAATCGGGCATCAGGGGCTGCCAAAGTGCTCACTGAATTCCGGAGAACTGACGACCTGCTTAGTGGTAGCATCGTCGGAAGGCTTAGCCTTGTGTGGTCTGTCTCTGTCTTTATCTCTACTTTTTTTGGAATGTCCACAGATTGTTGGCTGACAGATGCCATATCGGAATGTGAAGACAGGGCACGAAAATAGCTGTCTACAAAAAAGAGCTCTACGGTGAATGGTTCTTGCATTAAAGAGGGCACAGAACCAGCAACAGGGGACTTCATGGTCTGGGCCTAAACAAGTGACGCAGTAAGAATGGAAGTCTCGGTGTGGGATCTGCTTTCCACAGGCGAGACAATTGTTAACTTTTTCGGACAATGGTTAGTGCCAGAAAAAAGGATCCCCAATGGGATATTTAGCTTTAGACGTTTTCAGCTGAAATTCAACTTCTGGTAGCGACCGACCGTCACTCATACGAACTGCTTCTGCTACAGACTCCACGGCAAGAAAGACTGATGTAATGACGTTGGCTGCCTTGCTTTATAGCAATGATGACCTGACATCAAACTATAGTGGACGGCAGCTGACGCAATAAAACACTGACTCTGGTATTCAGGGCCGGCCGAGGGCTACCACAGCAGGGATAACCCACAGGTGATGACTGCAGCAGTGAAACACGAAGAACATCCAATGTGGTCTGGGACAAAATGGTTCACCAAAGGCATTGTTTGGTTGTCCTTCTCGATTTTAAGAAGAACTGCTGAGATGAGAGAAAGAGAGGAAACTCCTTTCTTCAAACGTCTGGGTATGGAACTCTGGAGCATAACAGTCTGATTTGCCTGTGCCCTCCTTTCTTGCTATCAGAAAGAGTCTTAAATAAAATCCTTTTTCTGCTGTTGGAAGGATACAAACTCTGTGGTTCCCTGACAGTACAAAACCTGCAGAATACTTAAACCCACATGTTCTTGGTTTGGGGTACAGTAGCAAAATACCAGAATGGACTAAAGGGAGAAGCCATGTTAGTTTGCAGCCCTTCTCAATAATGCCACGGACCCACTGATCTGAAGTTATCAGTCTGCACAATGAAAGAGAGTAAGTCTCCTTGAGAGAGAAAGTGAGGTCAGGCCAAGGTGGATGGGGGGCAGGAGAGGAGTGGGCATGGGCAGATAGTTATTGTCTGCTTTGTCAGGAAAGAATCCTTTAGAACTCTTAAAAGTATAATTTGCTTTTTTTCTAAAATATATTAGTGTTTTCTGTTTTTAGTCTTTTGTTGTGATTTCTGGCACTTTTGAAAAAAAAACTGGACCTGGTTTGGAGATACATTTGTTAAGCAGGTAAAGTGAACTTGCCCTTAGAATATTTTTTCAGTATGACACAACCTGCAAGGATAAAGGAAAATGCAATATATATGGACAGCTTAGAATAGCCAGTAAATTGACATGTGTTTGGAATGTTGAAGGAAACTGGAATCCCCAGTGGAAACTCATGCAGACATGGGCCGAACAGTCAAGTGCCGCAAACACTGTGACTGGAGGTCAGGCTTGAACCCTGGACTTTGTCACTGTGAAGCAGATAGCTTAATAATCCCTGAGCATCTGTGACAACTATACTATATAGTAATGCATAATAAGGGGAGGGGGAAAGCCTCTCTATAACATCCTTTTATTATATATCATTAGTTTTATTAGATATCATCAGTATGTTAGGTCATCTAATCAAGTCACTGAAATTTTGGGATAGAGGAATATGCTTGAAATCTTATATAATTTTACTTCTTCCTTGCAGTTTTTTAAGATTTTAGCATCTGCAGAGTCAAAGAGATCCTTCCTGTCCAAAGTGCGTTGAAAAAGTTTGGACTTGACGTCTTCTGGTAAGGACTTTAACCAAGAGTACCTCCTAAGAACAAACCCAGCAGCCACAGTTATATTAGATGCATCTGGAACATCATAACAACTTTAAATAGTCTCTGGCTACTTGAGTAGCTGAGCTGAGCAGGGATGAAATGGAATATTTACTGTCTGACTCAGAAGCATCTGAGAGTAACTTACACATATCACCCAGAACCGATAAAAGCTACCTAATCATATGAGGTTGGCAGGTGATGTCACAGAAAAAAGTGTAACAGAAGTGCATACTTTCTTTCTGTACCTGTCCATATCCTTTCTGTCTTTATCATTAGGTAGGGCATTAGCAGATGACAGCAGTTTAGTGGAGTTGTCAGATTCTACAGAAAGAATCCACATTTTATGAGGAAGGATTTTTGTAATGAAGCTTGCGCGTGTTTGGGACCTTATAAAACCTAATGGGTTTTCTGGATCTGGATATTGAGATTCTGAGTTCAAATGAGCTGTGGTAAAGTTATCCTGTAAGACTTCTAATACAAAACGAAATGTAGCAGGTTTGGGAGCACACATATATAACATATGAGACACGCCTTCCCTCTCACTGAAAATGCTGCATCATTTTCAAAATGGTGTCTCCAAAGGAAATCGTTTCAAGGGGAGAGTCAGGAGACACAGTATCATCATCCTCAGACTCAAAACCAGTAGGAGAGTGAACCTGAGAAGAATAAGCCAGGCGTTCCCTTTCCAACTTAGAGGCCTAGGAGACACAGTATCATCATCCTCAGACTCAAAACCAGTAAGAGAGTGAACCTGAGAAGAATAAGCCAGGTGTTCCGTTTCCAACTCAGAGGCCTCTTAAGAAGAATAAAATTTCCTACCCTCTTTTTTGGGGAATGAGAAGCAGGAGAAAAAAGGAACTTGGAAATCTTTTAAAGTAATTACTTGGGGAAAATCAAATCACTGTTTCAGAGGATCCCTAGAAGAAGAGTCATGAGTAGAGGAATGTTTAATTTTCCTTTTCTGTTTCAGAGGATCCCTAGAAGAAGAGTCATGAGTAGAGGAATGTTTAATTTTCCTTTTCTGTTTCAGAGGATCCCTAGAAGAAGAGTCATGACTAGATGAATGTTTAATTTTCATTTTCTGTTTCAGAGGATCCCTAGAAGAAGAGTCATGAGTAGAGGAATGTTTAATTTTCATTTTCTGTTTCAGAGGATCCCTAGAAGAAGAGTCATGAGTAGAGGAATGTTTAATTTTCCTTTTCTGTTGCAGAGGATCCCCAGAACAGTCATGAGTAGAGGAATGTTTAATTTTCATTTTTTGTTGCAGAGGATCCCTAGAAGAAGAGTCATGAGTAGAGAAATTTTTAATTTTCATTTTTTGTTTCAGAGGATCCCTAGAACAGTCATGAGTAGAGGAGTGTTTAATTTTCCTTTTCTGTTTCAGAGGATCCCCAGAACAGTCATGAGTAGAGGAATGTTTAATTTTCCTTTTCTGTTTCAGAGGATCCCTAGAAGAACAGTCATGAGTAGAGGAATGTTTAATTTTCATTTTCTTTTTCTTGGGAACTTCTGTAGTAATGTACCAGGGAGGATCTGACTCTGACATACATCTATAACGGTACTTCGAGAACTTAACCTTGGACTAAGAGTTAAGGTATATCCTTGGGTCCTTTCAGAAAGGATTAGCTGGGGTTCCTCCTTCACAGTCCAAGTTGCCACCTGATACGTCATGGTGGACATGCCAACATTCAGTGCCTTACTGACTTCTAACAGATCACATTAGTGGGAGCAACAGCTGACACTGGGGAGTCTGAGTGCTCATCAAATGCCACAGCAGAGATCCCTAGTTCTGACCATGCAACAGAAGCTTTGGACGGATTCAAGTTCTTTAGCTGTCACAGCTGCTGAGGCATATCCAACTGGGAAGATACAGAGGTCATCCTTGCTTCAGAGGTCATCCTACCCTTCACAAACTACTTTAATGTCTGGACTTTTAAGTAGATATTAATGGAAGCCAAGTGAGTTCTCAAGGTTTTAGGGACACAGGATTAACAAATGGGATACTACTTATTGTTATGGTTAGGTCCTAAAAATAAGCACTTTGTGGTAACCACCTGTAATTGCTATCTGCCTCCCATGTGCACATTTATTTTTCTGTGTTGACATAAAAAAATATAACTTTTCAGCCAAAATTTAACATAAAAAAGGAAGGCTCTCCAGTGGTGATACGTACCTGTCCATTTGCTATGAAAGCTGGCACATGTATGGTTGAAAGACGGAAGCAAAAAGCACAGTTTCTCTGTTCGGGCTGGCACAACAAAGAGTAGATGATTTTCATTCATGTATGTGCATTATGTACCACTTTGCTCTCTCACATTCGGATCATGGGTTGAGCATATAGCACATGAGGAAAGCACTCAAGCTCAGGTATACTGGCTGGACATATGGTATCCTTGGCAGGATACTTCCCATATGTAAGTAATGCTACAATGATGATCAAAGAAGGACATCCTTAACTACTCAGATCCTGTTAATGTATCAGCGAAGTTCCAGTGCATGACTGCAGGGTGAAATGTTCTGGTACCACTTTATAACCTGCATTTTGCAAAAAAATAGACATGACTCCTATTCAAATCTTCAACTTCTCTATGAAGATTTTGCCAATACGAAAATAACATGAAAAGCATTTTTTCTATAACAGTCAAAACTTTTGCCATAAAAAAGACCCCGGGGCCCTTTTTTTCATTTGTTAGTATTGATGAGAATTTCCTATCACATTTTTTTGACAGGATGCAACTTCCCTGTAGTGTGAGCTTTTGGTGGTATATGAGCCTTAGAACTACAGGCTGCACAACCTTTATTTCCTTCACTTTCTATTACTTCCTCCTCTGCATTTAATACTTTATGATCTTTGGGCTTTCCTAACAGTTCTAAAGAACTTGCATAGTCCTTTTCACAGGTTCCTTACCTCTTCCCGACATTTAGTCTATTATTCCTTAGCCTTCTTTATTTCTATCTTTTATAGCCCATTTCTATAAAACAAAATATTTTACAATTAACAGTCTTCTTTTTACAATTTTCTAAAATCTACTACAAAGTTCACAGTGATCAAAATCATTCAGAGCTCCGTGACAAAAAAAAAAACACACTGTGATTGGAAGTCTTAAGTCGCTAAATGTCACAAGTGTACCTATTCCCAGACTTATGTGGAAAGCCACTGCGATCCATTTTCCCCAAACAATCTTTCAACTTTTTCCTCACAATAAAAAAAAACAGTAAACTGAAGTATTTTTCAGATGGAAAGTATACCAAAATGGTTACTAAATCTATTCACCTCTGGAAAAGGCAATTCAGGAACAATAGTTTTAAAAAACAGGAAGTAAAACTGGCATGTGCCAGCATTCACTGAACAAAGATCGGAACTTCTCAGGCATTATCCCTGCACATAAGGAATAGGAGTTTTGGAAAAATCATGTTATACAATGACCGATGTATGGTATATGCAAAATCTTATGACGTGTAATCATAAAAAGTGACCCTTAAAATTGCTTTATGAAAGGATGGTGAAAAACGACTTGCTGTGTCTCACTAGTTAAAAATGTGTTACCTACTTCCTGCAACAAAACAGATTTATGTCACTACTGTAGGAAAA
>NC_056735.1:75244325-75516825 GCF_019279795.1 Protopterus annectens | reverse complement strand
CAGAGGATCTAGGCAGAGGTGTCTTCTCTTCCTTTTGTTGTTTGCATTACATTTAGAACCATTGGCAAAGAAAATAAGGGACTCGGAAATTAAAGGATATAATTGGTATGGTAGTCAGTAGAAGCTAGCTCTATTTGCAGATGACATTATTTTATACCTGACAAAACCAGAAAGGGACATTACAGTGCTATGGAACATGTTGAGACAGTTTCAAACCTTTGGTATACAAAATTAATGAAGCCAAAACAAATGCAATAGCAGTAAAGTATGTACTCATATACGAATTGGTTCAGCAATATCCATACTTATGGGGACATGATAAAATGAACTATTTAGAAGTATGGATTAAAAATGATACTGATGTGGCAGCTAAGGACATATGAGAAGAGACCAAACAAAAGTTAATACAAAAATTGATAAAATGGAAGCTCTGTTATATGCATATTAATAGTAGGATACAAGCAGTTAAAATGTTTTTAACCCTTTAGTCTTAGATACAGTTCAGGCGTATTTTTATCAACCAAAGGAGAAGTTATGGTTAGTAATTAATAAAGAGCTGAAGGATTTTATCTTGGAGGGGAATACAGCAAGAGTCAAGTGGGCTAAGCTTATTCTTGCAATAGAACAGGGCAGATTGGGATTACCCAATTTGAAAGGGTATTTCAGATACATAGCACAAGCTGAAAACTACAATTCAAAATGGAAAGAGATAATGAAGAAACGGGGGAAGTTCATGTAACACGGAGAGACTGGGATTTTGGATGCAAACCTCTAAGGAGAACAAGAATAATAATGCAGAATATTACATGCATAAAGAACTAAGCCAATATGGGACTGGAGAAAGGAGATTCTGATGATAGGGGTAACTACAATTAGGGAGAGCGACAAAAGGCAAGAGGGGTGGGAGTATATTGGAGAAAAATGGCAAATTAACTAAGATATTGGGTAACAGAATGGGAAAATGCCAAGAAATCATTTGGACTACAGGTTAAGAGATTACCTTCCATGTCAAGGATTGATATCAGAGACAGGCAAAGAGAAAGTAATGGGGGGGTGGGGTCATAAATGAAAGACCAGCACTAATAGAGTTCTTAGTAGAGTCTAGAACAGAGGTTGCCATTAAGAAAGGAATAATTAGTAGCACATATAAAATATTGCATGATAACTATAAGAATCAATCAGAAGAGGTTACGTAGACTTGGGAAGAGAGATTGGATATGCAATGCACAAAGAAACAATAGGGATATATGTATGTCTCCCAAATAAGCAACAACATCTAGAAGATTTAGGATCTTTGCCTGGAAGTGTTTACATAGATATTTTTATACCATTAGCAGGCTCCAAAGAATCTTTCCTCAGGTAGACAGCAAATGTTGGAGATGTGATGGGGAAGAAAGAGGCAACTGGGAACATATTTTCTGGGAGTGTAATGAGTTGGTTGACTTTAAAGATTCCCTGCAGACTGCTCTGTCAGAGATGCTGGGTGAGCAAACTGGAGTGACTAGGGAAACTATTTTTTTGGACCTATGATACAGAGTTGGAATTGCCTAGACCTAGTAAGGCCTTGCTGAGACTAATTATGATGGCTGCCAAAAAAGCAATTACTAGAAAATTGAAATCAAAGTCTTAACCAACTATACTAGAAGAGGGTGAGAGAATACAGCAGTTGGTAGCACCCAGAGCCTACCTTCTGGCCTTTACAGCCATAGCCCATGACATTCCCTCTGCAGGTCATATGGCCATAAAGTGTACAGAGAGGCATATTATGCAGAACCTTTTACTGGCATGGAATTTCCAGGGATGTAGCAGAGTACTGCAGGACCTGTGAGAAGTGCCAAAAAGTAGGCAAGGCAGGAGACAAGGTGAATGCTCCATTGATGCCTTTACCTGTGACTGAGTAGCCATTTCAGAGGGTAGCTATCGATATTGTGGGGCCTCTGAGTAACCCAAGTTCCACAGGGAAGAAGTATATCCTAGTGGAAGCAGATTATGCTACCAGATACCCTGAGGCAGTAGCTTTGTCCTCCATCGAGGCAGAAAAGGTGGCAAAGGCTTTGTTAGAGATTTTCAGCAGGGTAGGTTTCCCAACTGAAATACTGACTAACAGAGGTGCCAATTTCATGTCAGACCTGCTGGCTTGTCTGTGGAAGTACTGTGGGGTAAAGCACCTAAAGACCACCATCCTAACATCCCCAGACTAATGGTCAGGTGGAAAGGTTAAACACTCCACTAAAGACCATGGTATTGGCATTTGCAGACTAGTTTAAGAGAGAGTGGAAGAAATATTTGCCCCATCAGTTGTATGCTTACAGAGAGGTGCCCCAGGAATCCGCAGGTTTCTCATCTTTTGAGCTGCTGTATGGGCATAGGGTGAAGGGACCTCTAGAGTTGAATCATGAAGAGTGGGAGGGTGTGTGTGAATCATACAAGGAGTCTGTTGTGGCATATGTCCTAAACCTTAGGACAAGGCAAAGGGAACTCATGGGCGTGGCCCAGGAGAACCTGGCAGGAGGCCAACAGCAGAAAAAGGTCTGGTCTGATAGGAATGTTTGAGTCAGAGAGTATGCTGTGGGACAGCAGGTTATGGTTCTCATTCTTGTCAGACACAACAAGCTGCAGGAAGCTTGGGAGGGACCCTTCAAAGTGGTAAGGAAGGTCAGTGACGTTAACTACATGGTAGAACCGCTAGGCAGGAGGCTGGGGCACAAACTGTACCATGTTAACATGATGAAACCTTACCATGATAAGGAAGCCCTGATGCTAAGTATTTGTAGTAGAAGGCAGGAGGAGTCTGAGGGGGATCTATGGTTACAGGGAGACAGCCAGCAAAATCCCAAGTTACTATAGCAAAACCCAGGGTTGCAGGCATATGATATGACAGTGCAGCACTGTACTGGGGTCAAAAATGGAAAGGTATCTGGAATCTCAAGACAGAGAATGGGGTAATGTATTCCCAGATGGGCTCATTCCTCTCAAACTACTTTTCTCAGTGGTCACTTGAAAAACTAGCTTGAAAATTCGAAGGGGGGGGGGGGTGACGAAAGGAGGTACTGCCAGCACAGCTAGCTGGAATATTGTAAATGATTATATGTCAATTGTGAATATCAAACTAATTTATATAAGATGCTTGTGTTACAAATGTATTAGAACTGTAAGTCATGTGTATATCAAACTGCTCTGTACAGATGTTTGTGTTGAAAAAGTATTTGAAAAGTGCTGTGTGAGACACAAAGTCTGTATTAGGAAGATTTCGGTATTGTCTTTAGGGTGAACTAATTGCTACTTTGGAAGCATGAAGGAATGTAATTGTTTTATGACTTCCAGAACCTGCCAAAGATCTGAGTTAAAGCCCTTGTATGAGCATTTTTACAGGTAGATGCTAAATGATACCAGCTGCCAGCAATGGGGGTTTTGGCCTGGGAATTGGAAGTCAGATGACCAGAAATTATGTCATTCTGCAAGCTATCCCATCCGTAATATTTTAGATATTATTTTGAGAAGTCTCTTAGTGAGACAGAACATTCTGCATTCTGTCTTGGACCTGACGACAACAAAAAGAACCATTCACCACATCTGCCTTGCTCTAATCATACGTTACTAGGGAATAGTATAATTCTCTTAGATACAGTCAGGAATATAGTGAAGCTTAGTTTAGATTTTGTTTTTCTTTATTTGTGTGAGCCTGTACTGCAATGTTATTTTAAATATTTCCTGTGATTTTGAACTCTGATGTCACTGTGAATAAATATTTAGTATTTTCTTATTCTTGTATTATTTATTATTAAATATATTTAAACCTTTCATTGTAGCTGATCTGTGTAGAGATACTTAAGTTTGGAGAGTACTTGCATATTTATTTGGTAACACTGTGTGGGCCACTCCTGATAGTATTGATCTTGGTCAAACTACCATTTTGTAAATATTAATATTACACAGCAAGATTGAACACCCTTTGTTAAGGGCTTTAAGGTAGCTGGCAGGAGTGACTGGTGGCAGAGAAAACTACCTTACAGCCTGGGCAGAAGGGAGCATAGCTAGTAAACATGTGCCAGCCTTTCCCATGTGTGTGTGTGTGTGTGTGTGTGTGTGTGTGTGTGTGTGTGTGTGTGTGTGTGTGTGTGTGTGTGTGCGTGTGCGTAAATCAAACCTCAAAGAGTGTGTGCCTCAGCTATTTGGGCAGGGACATGAAGCACCGGTTGGACTGAGAGGGTGCTGGAGGTCTTGGCTTGGTCACTCAGCTGAGATCTCAACTCTATAGCTGTGCCAGTGGGGAGACTTACTGGGGACCTGGAGAAAGAGGGAGAATCCAGCCCCGGACTGACTGTGGTCTCTGTGTGCTCTTAAGGTAAACTGCATTTGATGCAGACAGCTGCATCTGGAAATACTGTGTGTGTGTAACTGTTATCATCTCAGTGAATGTCTCCCACTATTGCCAGCGGTGAGGATTGAGGCGCCTTGATTACTGGTTGGCAGTGGTGGGTCATCACACACTATATTATGGAACCCCCTCACCTGCTCTTTAAAAAGTCAACCTGCAAACCTTTCACTGCACCCCCACTCTCCCATAGCAAATGTGGCGAGTCATTCATTTCTACTATAATCTGAAAAATCTGGAATAATTTCCCATTACAGATAATGAAGCAGCACAAAATATATAGCCTTCATATGACAATCCAGGCAGCATCTTTCTTTCAGATGGAAACGTAATCCTGTACGAGTCTATCAGCACCCCATGATGTATGAATATCAGCGGGAACACAAATTCTCATATAACTCACTGCCTAGACTGCAACATACAGGTGTTATTAATATACCTATTTGCTTTGTCTTTACTGTGAATAAACTGAAATCTTTATGCTGTAATATATATGTTTAATTATATTGAGATCATTATTTTTGTAAAAACAGTGAACTGCACTTGTGTACTGTCAAGCCTGCAGAATGTTCTAAAGCTTACATGCTGTCAACAACTTCCTCCACAGAAATATCTTTTCCTAATAGAAGCTAAATGCAAAACATATATACATTTTTCTAAATCAAATGCAAATCACAGGTATCCATGTTAATAAGAGTAGATGAATTTGGTTTATGCCCAATTGGATTATCGGAGTAAATAAAAACAAGCAGATAAGTAAATATGTGATACAGTCTTGTGATCCAAGTTAACACAGCTTTTTCTTTTAGTTTTTGAATGAACAACAGGCAGAAAGTAAACCATTTATAAAACTCTGAACATGTGTTTCTAGTCTACACATCTGATTTGTGCGTGTCCGTGCATGTGTAGAACTTTGAACATTAATGTTGTTAGTAACCTAAGATCCTGTTCACTACATGATAGTTAGCTGTCCGTTGCAGGTGGTAAAGATGTTTTCTAGGTTCAGCAGGGGCAATCAATCTGCATATTTTCTTTAAGCTATTAGTAAAGGTTTAGTACTACAACTGGAGTAAGAGTACAGCCTGTAACAGCGGAGTGCCCAAAATGATTCTCGTCATTCAATTTCTGGTTTCAGTGGATAGACTGCATTAAGTTTTTCAGAGCACCTTTACAGCTGTAAAAATTAGTGTGATGCCAAGATTCAAAGACAAGATTATTGGCTTCAATAATTGTCTATGTAGTTGGCATGAGTCAGCTTGGAATGAGATGGCTGATAAGTGTTCCTGCTTTGCAAGGGATGGCCTGCATCTCTCTTACCAAGGCTTTAACCTTCTGGCTAAAGCCTTGGCTGTCCCCACAGTGCCTTTTTGTAGGCAGAATCCATCTCATGGATATTCCAACTTAGTAAATTCTAATTTGTAGTACATTAATGGGGCTCTACTCACTGCCAGGAGTTAACAAAAATGCCCGACCTTGAGGATCTCCTGCAACTTGAACACATTCATATTTGTATAGTTAAAGAAACATAGTTCAGAGAAATGAAAGCACTCCCTCTATTCCTGGGTACAAGGCCTATCACATCTTCAGGGTCACTGGTAATTGTGGGGGAGTATCGATATTTGTCAAGGATATCATCACTTCATGACACGTTCCTTGGGATGCCACTTTTGAACTCTTAGAATTCCAAATCACCGTAAACAAGACTAATTAACACTTCATAGCTCATTATAGAACATCCTCTATGTCCCCTTCTGAGAATGATAGCTGTCTTGTTGGCGTGTTAACTGAATGAAATTCCCATTAAACCCAAGACCTTTCTACTTGGAGACTTCAACTATCCATCAATAAACTGTCTGACCTATACTGCCAGTGGTTAGCATGCTCACTGCTTCCTTGACATTATAACTGCTAACACTTTCACAAATAGTTAACCATCCTAGGGGCCCCAATATCCTGGACTTGGTTATCACAAATATGACCACTTCTTGCACAGTCCCATATGTATCACCAGTGCCAAATATGGCCTTTCTGACCCCCTACTTAAACTGTTTAATGTAAGCCTCTCCTCTGGTTACATTCCTGAAGCCTGAAAAACAACCATTGTAATGCCATTACACAAGGGTAGCCCAACCATTGGTCATGGTAACTATAAACCCATTAGTCTGTCTAGCCTCATATATAATGCTATGGAGCATATTAACGCATATTTCACTAATCTGGACATTGAAAATCTCTTAACCATGGATCCTCGTCGTTATGGCTTTACCAAAGGAAGGTCCTGCCACTTTAATCTCTTTAATTTCTTTCAAAAAGTAACTGAAGCAGTGGATAGTGGTTATACAGTGCATACAGTACATCTAGACCTGGCCAATGCCTTTAACACTATTCTCCATGCAGGTATTCTTGACAGACATGTAAATCTGAATATAAATCCTTATATTGTGCAATGGATAGCTAACTGGCTGTCAGACAGAACTCATGTGGTTAGAGTTGAGAACTCATGTGGTTAGAGTTGCAAGTGGCACTTCTGAAAGCAAAATGTTTACCAGTAGTGTACCACAGGGCTCAGTTTGGGGTTCTCTCCTATTTTGTAAATATTTCTCAGATCTTCAGGCCAGCATTCCCAGCCTAAGGTTAACTAAGTTTGTCAATGACTGTAAATTGTGAGTTGTTATTCAATCTTCACCTGACTCACAATCACTCCAACACAGCTTACAACATGTAAACAGGTGCAAGGACAGTGATCTCAAATTAAATGTAAAAAATGTAGCATAGTTCATTTTGGTAAACTAAATAGTTTCACTGACCATACAGGAGATGCAACCCTCTGATCAGGCACTATTGTAAGGGATCTGGGTACTTTTGTTAAGAATTCCTTATCATTTGACCATCATGTCCTCACAGTAGTTCAGAAAGTCTTTTATTTGGCTCATTTAATTTCCAAAGGTATCTCCACTAGATCCAAAGAAGTATTAATTCCCATTATGAGAACCATTACTGAATACAATGCACCTTTTAGCATGTATTTGTGCAAACATATCACACAACTTGAGAGACTTCAGAAATTCATAACTAAAAAGCTCAGCGGCCTCAATCATCAGTATCATTATCAGTACAGACCGTCAAATCTTTTATGGACTCAGTCTCCTACAGACTCTTCCATGGAGATCTATGTCGAGCCTTTTGTGCGATGAAAGATCGGGTTCCTATTAGATGACCGAAGATGCATTATATCGAATGCGTCTTGGTCGACCTTAAAACAACAAAAATGCAAAATAACGATGCGGCTTTTAAGCAAATTCTTTCCCAGGGAAAGAATTTGCTTGGCTAGCTTCCATTACTTTGCCATTTTTGGCACTGTAGTGTGATCTCGGAGTTGGTATATTTAAGTAGGGGGTGGGGGCACAGCCACCCCACTTTATGTATTATTTCAATTTTTTTTTTCTAATTTTTTTTTTGGAACAGCAATTTTTTTCCCTGAAAGATCCAACCCTACTTGATCTCCTATTCCTTCTCAGGATTAATGACAGCTCAAACACTCGCTTAAAGGAACTAAACCTTCATAAGCAGATAAATAAGACAGGTTAGCATGATACATTCATATCCCAACGTATCTTTCACCTCTGGAACAAACGTCCAATACATGTTAAGTAGAGTAGCACCCTTATCACCTTCAAGTTAAACCTAGATAACTGGACGGGCAGCCTCAGATTCTCTCCCAGTCTATCTTGCTTTACCCGCCTTGATGCTAGATGGAAAGTTTGAACAGGGTTTTTGGCTAGGCATGCAATGAAGGACTGCAATTGTGATCCTAGGAATTTTGAACTTGTAATAGTGAATGTGGAAGAATGTATACCAACTCTGATTTTACAATATCTTGGAGTGCTCCCCCTCCTACAAGGTGCAGCAGTCTTGGAGTTAGTCTGTACAGTTAACAGCAGTGTGGAAGGGCACAACCCCAGAGTTGCAGAAGACAAAGCAATTCACACTTTTCTTGGAGTAGTTACACTTTTCCTTGTATTAGGGAGCTGTAATCACCCAGTGCCACTGCAAAAACACTTTAATCAAGGTACAGCAGTCTCGGATTTCATACATGCACTTAGTAGAAGTGAGGGAGGGCATAGTCAGAGGAGCTGCAGGAGATAAGCCCCTTTGTAAAAACAAACTTTAATAACATAGCAGTAAGATTTGCAATTCTCTGTTCTCTTCGAAGAATCGCATTTTTCACAGTATTAGGGTTACAGTATCAAGTCTCACAGTTCTGACTAGCAGCTACACACACAGAACAAAAATACAAACCAAGGCATATTCCACAGGCGGGACAAGGGTAACTGACTTAGTAAGTGACATTTTTAGGAGTATATCATTGCTGCCTAATCTTTCTAGTATTCCAGGTAACACACAATATGTTTTTGTTACAGTCAGAAGTTTATTCTTACAAAACCAGCTGCACAGCTGACTGACGTTTGTTGCAAGGCATTCTGCAAACAAGCAGTTGTTTTAACAAAAAGCAGTGAAATCACTTGTGAGATCGTTAACAAACACTAAAAAAATAAACAGTTTCTAGGATATTTTTACGGGTAAGGCACCATCAGAAAGACTAGACCAGGTATGAACCTTTTAAACAAAAAACTGGTCCTTCAGTGAAGGTTTTGCAGTGTCTTTTAGCAGCAGTGTGAGATCCTACCAGATCAAATACTTTAACAAATTCAGCCACTAAGAGTGAAAAACAATTGACAATACTAAAGGAGTTGGACTTTTGAATTTTCTGGCACAACCTAAATGTGTGCATCAAGCTACACCTGAAGAAGTCCCAGGGACCAAAGATGGCTCAAAGAACGGAGTGGTTCGATTAGGGAAAGTATCTCCTGGATATTTATGTGCTTACATCTGTCCTTGGTGGCTCACACCCCTCGCACTTTTAACTCTCCTGAAACTGTTCCCCAAGCAAAGTCTGAAGCATCTGTGATGACTAACTGCTTTGGAACAGAGAAAGAGAAGGGGAGACTTTGATTTAAGGATTCCCATCATCTTCTCCAAGTGATTTCTCTTCTGACAAACCACAGAACTGGGAGCTCAAAAGCTAAAGGTTGTTGATGCCGGGAACAAAGACATTTTAGACAGCATTTTATCTTTCTCATTTGGAGTCTTGCCAGCGGTATCATAGGAAGTTACTAGGCTATTGGCCCTGAGGCCCTTATAAGCCTAGCCAAGAGTTTAGCCCATGTTTAGACAAGTCAGCACTTGATGCCCCTGTCCAGCAGGGACTCAGGTGGAATCCCATCATGAGAATCATATACGCCATGAGACCCAAAATCCTGAAGTATTCCCTCGCAGAGACTAAAGTCTGAGTGGAAAAACGTAGAAAGAGATCTAAATAAATATCACTAATTTCCCGAGGAAGAAAAGCTCTGTTGCAGTCATTACATTTAGGTAGATTCCCAAAGCTGTCTAGATGACACCCCAGGAACACAATCCTGTATCAGGGAGTCAAGAAAGACTTTTGAATATTCTCTTGGAATCCTATCTTGTGCAAGAGATCTCTCACTCAAGAGAGAGATTCCTGACATTTTGAAAAAGACACTGCAAAGATAAGCAAGTCGTCCAAATATAGAAAAATGTGGCTATCTTGTAGCCTGCAATGAGGTACAACTGGAGTTAGACACTTTGTGAACACTCTTGGTGCAGTGGATAATAAAAAGGGTAAGGCAGAGAACTGATTATGTGATCCAGACACACAAAACCTTAAAAAATGCCTGAGGTTTGGATGAATAGCAATGTGATAAGTATCTTTTATGTCTAGGATTACCAGGAAACTTGTAAGAGGAAGAGGCAGCAGGTTGTGAAGTGACATAATTTCAAATTTGTGCACTATCACAAACAAGTTTAGGAAGGAAAGATTCAGAACTGGTCTTCAAGCATTCTCTTTGTTTGGGACTAGGAACATCTTTGAATAAAGCCCCTTCCCCACCTGGGAAGGAGGAAAGTACAGTTGTGTACACTTACCATAAATGTAGATGTTCGAGTGAATTCACAGTTGCAGTCATTACATTTGGGTTATCTGCTTGCAGTAGCCCTCAGTCGGCCTGATTAACAAAGTCTTGGGTCCTGCGTCGGTTGCTGTCTCTTCTTCCATGACGTCAGGTCGTCAGGGGTATAAAACATGCAGCCAACGCCATTACATCAGTTTTCTTTGCCCCAGATGTCAGGTGCCCCCCTAATGGGAAGCAATTAAATCTATAAGTACAAGGATATGCCTCCAACAAAAAAGCAAATACACCAAAAAGCTTTTTGAGCATAGTGAGAGTAGAGGTATAGCCAAAAGAAGAAAGGGGGCTGGAGGGAGGATAACCAGGACTGCAACAGTGAATACACTCAAACATCTACATTTATGTACACACCTGTACTATGTTCTTCGTGTTTCACTGTTGCAATCATTACATTTGGGTAGATTCCCAAAGCTAAGGTTGGGAGGAGGAATTTAAATAGAATTAGGACCAGCTATAAGGCCCTGCAAGACTGCAGTGACAAAACCAGCTCTGGATTTAGAGAAAATTGGCAAATGATAATGCTTGGTGAAAGTATGTACAGACCTCCAGGTAGCATCTTCTAGGGGATGTCCCTAGTAGGGACATCCCTGAGAAAGGCTGTAGAGGTAGATGCAGACCTAGTTGAATGGGGTCTGATGCCCTGTGGGATAGGTTTTCCATGGTTCTTATAGCAGAAATGAATGCAGTGGCCGATCCACTTTGAAATGATTTGTTTTGAAATAGCTTTCCCCTCTGTCCTTGCAGCAAATACCACCAGCAGTTGTTTAGTCCTGTCCAAGTAGAATCTAAACTGTCTGTGCACATCTAAAGAGTGCAGTATCCATTCCCCTTTGTTCTGTGGGTTAGGAAAGAAGGTTGGCAAATGAATGGACTGATTAAGAGCCACACTGGATACCACCTTGGGCATGAAGGAAGGATTGGTTCTGAGGGACACACTGTCCGCATGAAAGATGATGAAAGGTTCCACTGCCATAAGGGCCTGTAATTCAGATACCCTTCTTGCAGAAGTGATTGCTAAAAGGAAAGCTGTTTTCCAGGAAAGAAATTTTAAATCTGCAGTAGCCGCTGGCTCGAAAGGAGGAAGAGTGAGTTTCCCCAAGATAAAGTTAAGATCCCAGGCTGGAGTTGGAGCACTCCTGGGTGGCCTTAAAGTTTTGGCCCCTCTGAGGAACTGCTTGAGCAGTGGGTGAGAGAAGAGAGGAGGCTCTGTGCTATAATGAGCTGAAATGGCTGAAGCATGAATTTTGATGGAGGAAAAGGACAAGCCCTTATGAAGCATCTCAGTCAAGTATTGTAGAATCTGAGGTAAATTGGGCACTGCTGCATTCATTCCTTGAGATTTGTTCCAGGCACAGGATCTTTTCCATTTTGCAGCATAAGGTTTTCTAGTACTAGGCCTCCTTGCCTCTAAAATGATATCCATCACTGATTTACTGAGGGATGGTAAAGGAGAGATTAGGTAATTAGCCAGGCTGCTAGGTTCAGGGTTTGCAGCTGAGGGTGCAGAATCTGATTATCCAGCTGAGACAACAGGGAAGGAGTCTGAGCAAGATGCCATGGAGCCAAGCATGACACACTGCGCAAGAGTGTGTACCAGTGTTGGCGAGGCCAGTCTGGTGCAATTAAAATCGTCCTTGGCTTGTCCTGTTTGATCTTTAATAGTACCTTGGAGAGCAGAGGCAGAGGAGGAAAGGCATAAACTTATAGGATTTTTCCATCTGAAGGACAGAGCATCCACTTTCCAGGCTTGTTTGTGGGGAGTCCTTGTGTAAAATTTGTCCAATTGGTAGTTCTGGGGAGAGGCAACAGGTCTATATCTGGGTTCCCCCATTTGCTTGTCAACATGTTGAAAATCCTTGGTTCCAGTTTCCACTTGTGTGGGTCCATGAGGTTTCTGCTTAGTCCATCTGGCAGTGTATTTAGTTTTCCTGGCAGGAATTGAGCTTGTAGATTCACTTGGTAGCTCAAGGCTGTGTTCCACAATACCATGGGTAGTCTGCAGAGGGGGTAAGAATGTGTACCCCCTGCTTGTTTATGTACCACATGAAAGTGGTGTTGTCCGTCTTTACCATTAGTTGACCTGGAAGAATGTGGTCCTTGAAGGCTGTCAGAGTATTCTGTACAGCTAATGTTTTCTTTTGATTTATGTGCAGGTGCAATTGACTTGGGTTCCATTTGTCCTGAATGCACTTCTCTGCCAGGTGAGCCCCCCATGCATAGTCTGATGCATCTGTTCTTAAGATTTGGGCAGCAGGGGGTAATGTGAATGGTAGTCCCCTGTTTTGGTGGCAGGCCTCTGCCCACCAAAGGAACTCTAGGCGTAGGCAAGGTAGGATAGGAATCCTTGCTTCTAGATCCTGTGAATGTCAACACCATAGGCTTTTGAGATACCATTGTAGTTTCCTCATATGCAGCCTTGCATATGGAATTAGAAGAATTCAAGAGGCCATGAACCCCAAGGCTTGCAGTATTTGCCTTGCAGATAGCTGGGTTTTTGTGGCCACTTGTTTGAAGTAAGTTGTCAAATGAATCTGTTTCTCTGGCGTGAGGAAAGCCATCTGGGAAGTTGTATTCAAGCTTGCTTCCAGGAATATAATTTGTTGACAGGGTACCAGGTGTGATTCTTTTCGTTTATGGTGAACCCCAGAGACAAGTCAGTACCCTTTGAACAAAGACCAGATGATTCAAAAGAATGTCCTCGCTTTCTGCCTGAATTAGACAATCGTCCAGGTATGGGTATATTTGAATATTTCTTTGCCTGCAAAATGCAATGACTGGAGCTAGGCACTTTGTGAATACCCTGGGTGCAGTAGATAAGCCAAAGGGCAGTGCAGAGAACTGATAGTGCATGTAGCCTGCTTTGAAGTGTAGGTATCTTCTGCAAGACTCCCTCATAGGGATGTGCAGGTATGCTTCTTTTAAGTCTAGTGTTGCCAACCATGCATCCTTGCCTAGCATAGGAAGCAGCTGGTGAAGAGTCAGCATTTAGAATTTTGGGATCACCAGAAAGTCACCAGAAGGGTGTTTAGAATAGAAAGGTCCAGGATAGGACGCCATGTATTGCCTTTTCTGGGTACCAGGAAAAGTCTCGAATAGAAACCTTGTCCCTTTTCCTCTTCTTGTACCAACTGAATAGCTCTCATGTTTAAGAGAGAGAGAGTACTTGATTTTGGGCCTCTGCCCACTGATTTGGGGGTAGATCTGGCCACCCGCTTGGTGTTGGTAACATGTGGAAGTGAAATCTGTATCCTTGGGACACTATATTTAAAACCTATTTGTTCTGGGTAATGAGTTCCCAGTTTTTGGCCTGCAGACCAATCTTTCCGCCTAAAGGAGCATTCAGTTGGGAAGTGCTTGGAAGTTTTAAAAGCACGTAATTAAGACAGGTTTCCATAGGGGAGAGTCTTACTACTCCCAGATTTGGGTGCGGAAACCCCCCACTGCCTAGTCTTGTGTGTCCCTTGGGACTGAAACCTGGGGTTTCTGCTGTGTCTGGGTTTGGCTTGAGAAGACCTGGAAGGGGCTGGAAAGGACCAATTCTTAGAGGGCCAGTGCCTACTAAATCTAGGAGGCTGAACTTGTAAGAAATCTTTAACAGTTTGCATAGATTTAGCTTTATCTTCCATCTTTTTAAGAACTTCCTCAGCCTTGTTGCCAAACAGGCGGTCCTGATTTAAGGGATCATCTAACAATTTAGCTTTAACATTATCAGGCAAAGATTGCTCTTTAAACCAAGCATACCTTCTTAGCACAGACCGAGTAACAGCAGCCCTGCAAGAGGTGTCTAATGAATCAAATCCACATTACAAAGTATGTTTTCCAACCTGTTCAGCAGAATGCATTAAATCCTGTAATTCTTTATTTTCAGCACAGTCAGGAATAATAATACTCAACATAATTTTCTGTTTAAGCAATCCAATAACATGTTGTTGATACTTTAACATATGAAACTGGCAGTTTAAAGCCCTAATGGCCAAGGTTACAGAAGTGTAAACTTTCTTACCCCATCTATCCAGCTCCCTGGAGTCTCTATCAGAGGGGGTAGGATTTTTAGCAGTAGAAGCCTTAATGCCCTTGGGTCCCTGTGAAATAGTCTCTGGATCCGCAATAGGATTTTTAAAAAGGAACTTGTAATATCTGTCAGGTTTTCTGGGAGCAGGAGACAAAGAATCAGGGGCCAAACTAGAGTCTGAAAAGGCATCATCAACAATGTCTAGTACAGGAGGGATAGCTAAAGGCCTATGCTGAGGCAGGAGTAAGAAATCCCTAAGCCTCTTTTTTGAATCAGAAAAATCCTGGCTTTTCCAGTGGAAATGCTCTCTTAGAGTATGTAAGGTTTCACCAAAAGAAAAATCCTCTGGAGGGGAAGCAGAGGGAATAGAGTCCTCTGCATCAGAATCCTCATAAGTAGATAAGGGCAAATCCAGATCATCAGAAGATTCAGGAAAAATTAGAACCCGGGTCAGAAGATTCATAAACAACTTCAGTCCTAGGTCTCTTAGAAGGGGGAGGTTGGCTTCCCCTGATTAGAGTTATAAGATCTTCAGCCATTCTTATCATTTGTTTTTTAGGCATAGAGGCCTGAGCATGCGGCCTGGGCGTTGGTTTCTTAGGTATGGTTTGAGATTTTGGCCTAAATGAAGAAGGAGGCGTCGGTTTAATATGCAAGTCCGTAGGCCTGAATACACCCTCAGAAGCCGGTGCCTGCACAGCGGCACCGGACCCATCCAAGGTAGAGACATCCGCAAGTTCCACAGCTGAAGCATCTCGCGGCATACCGGACTCCGAATGGGTCTCAGTAGAGGCCTGCAAGTCAGAAGTAGCGAGTATCAGGGGCTGCAAAAGCACCTCAATGAGTACCGGTGAACTGGCGACTGGCTTAGGAGAAGCGTAGTCGGCAGCTTTGGACCTCGGCAGCCTGCCTCTGTCTTTATTTTTGCATTTTTTTGGAATCCCGGTAGTCGGATGTCTAACCAACGACATTTCTGGATAATTAAACTGAGAACCGAAATGTTTAGAAGCGAAAATATACCGACGACAGATAGTGCGCTGATTAAATAAAGCACAAAACCGACAGCAAGGTATGTCGTGGTCAGGGCCTAGGCAAGGAATACAGTACGAATGAAAATCTTTGTGAGGTATTTGCTTTCCACAAGTAATGCAATTATTAACTTTTACTGACATCGGTAAGGAGCAAGAAAAATTTCCCCAACGGGGTACTTGGCTTTAGTTGAAGACTTCAGTTCTGGAACTTGAAAACAAAAATTTCAGGAGTCGGCCGACCGGCACTTGCAAACTGCTTCGGGCACCGCACAACAAGAAAGACTGATGTAATGGCGTTGGCTGCATGTTTTATACCCCTGACGACCTGACGTCATGGAAGAAGGGACAGCAACTGATGCAGGACCCAAGACTTTGTTAATCAGGCCGACTGAGTGCTACTGCAAGCAGATAACCCAAATGTAATGAGTGCAACAGTGAAACACGAAGAACATCTGGTTCTATCCCTCCTTGGGGCAGCATGTGATGAAGAACAGGAGAAAACAAAACAGTGTGAACTGCAGGATGAGGAATGACCCCCTGGAATGACCCCTGGAAAGGAGGAAGTTCCTCACACTGCTGTCTGTAACCCTGGTGAAAGATTTCACAATCTGGTTGTTCGAAGACAATCTGTTGACAAAGAGAAACAAAACAGAGATTCAGACTTTCTGGAAGAGAAAGAGTGCAAGGGTGGTGGGGGGTAACAAGGTCTCTTGAACAGTTATTCAGACTTGGACTGTCCCTTGTTTTGGGAGGTTTGAGATTTCTTTTTGGAATCTCACTGCCACTCCTTAAATGTTTGTTTACCTGAATTCTGTTGAGACTGTTTATTTTGTTTTTTTTTTTTTTTTTGAAGAATTGGACAAGGAGAAAGAAAATCCCTTGGACAAATTGCAAAAGGAGGGCTGAAAAATCTTAGGGACTCCTTGGATCAGGTTGCCCCTTTCATCACACTTTTTGATCACCTATGCAGCAGAGGGGGCAAACACTAAATCTCTACCCAAGTGAGAATTAAAAATCTCATTTTTCACACAATCTGGAAGGTTCTTAGAATGCAGCCAAGCAAACCTCCTTAAAACCATACCAGTGGCCATAGCCCTAGAAGAAGTATCAACAGTCATACACACATTGCAAATGAGTAGTGACCTGGGCAATAGAAAAAGATAAGTTATTTAAAGCAGATCTTTCTTCACAAGAAAAATTATTCCTCATACTTTCGCAATATGTCAAAATAAACGCTAACATATGAGCCTGACAATTTAAGGTTCTGAAATTCAAAGTTGCAGAAATATACACTTTTTTTTTTCCTATACGTGTGAATAATTTTCCCATCCTTATTAGAAACAGTACAGTCGGAATTAACTAAGTGCTTAGCAGCAGAGGAGTCAACTTACATCATGCCACTCATCTTTCACTACAGACCACCTACAGCCACTATGGACTGGGGGTTAGCCACGTTCTCTGCAGTTGTTTGGTTCCCCTCAGTGGGAAAAGAACCACTCTTGTATGTCCTGGGAGAGGGAATAGGGAAGGTTCATAGGTGTTTAATAGGCTAATGATCACAAGGGCCTTTTTAAGCCTAGCCATGCATCCCAAATCTCTGACAAGTTCTGATACCCTTGATAAGTGTAAGCATGGACCTGGGAGATGAACCATTTACAGGTTACCTGTTTGCATCAGAGACATAGGTGCCAAACAGGGATGAATTTCCAGTTTCCCATCCAATTGTTGAAGTTGCACTTGAATTGGATTAAGGAGGAACTCTGCTTCACATGGATGGGGAGCTGTTCCATAGACTTGGTGGTCCCTGGGATACATACCTATCTCTCCAGCAAGCCTATTTATATCACAGGCAAGGTTTGAGTATTTAGAATGGGTAATTTTGGCACTGTTTGTTTTGAGGATATGCAGGAGGGCCATCAGAGTGGGGCCTGACTATGTCCTGTATGCCAGGCATAGATCTCCCCTCAAAAGCCTGTAGGAAACAGAATACAGGGATAGGGCATTGAGCCCGTCTGTATGGGACATATTACTTACACCCTGTATTCTTTTAGTAAGGAACCTCTGTGGACATTCCAGTTGTTGGATATGCCTGGTTAAGTATATACCAAAAGGAGCATTGTACTCAATGATACGTCTGATGAATGCTGAACACAGTGGAACAATGACTTCCTTGGATTAGATGCCATATCTGTGTTTATAAGTTGTGCAACACAGAATGAGTTCCTTACCACTGTAGACACATGATGATCAAAGGCTAGATTACTATCTATGTGTGTCCCTAAGTCCCTAACTACTGGGTCATCTCTAAGGGGCGTGTTGTCAATATGATAGTTACCAGGGATGGATGACTTCCCAAAGGATACTATTCTGCATTCCTTGGCATTTAGTTTTAGTCATGACTCTGACACCAGTTGTTTGTCTGTGTCAGCCCCTCCTGGAGGACATTTGTGTCAGTGTGAGATTCAATGACAGCTCCTAATTTGCAATCATCTGCAAATTTAGTCAGCCAGAGACCACTGACATTGGCCTTGACTTCTGAGAAGTAAATGCCAAAAAGAAGCAATCCAAGGACTGATCCCTGAGGGACTCCACTTGTGACTGGCCTCCTTGTAGAGGTGGACTTCCCAATTCTAACATCCTGGGTCCTATCTGTGAGCCAGATGGCTATCCACCAGGTGACAGATGGGTTTGTACCTAACCTCTTGAGTTTGTCAACAATGCCCGAGTAGGGTATTGTGCCAAATGCCTTGGCCAGGTCAAGGTAGGCAGCGTGAACAATTTTGCCCTCATCCACTGTTTTAATGACCTTCTCAAAGAAGTCCACCAGATTGAGTAGGCATGATCTGCCCTTGACAAAACCAAACTGGGTTGGGTCCAGTGTCTGGAGGTTTACTATATCTCTATTGATCATCTCCATGATAATTCTTTCCATGGCTTTACATATAAGACTAATGAGACGCATGAGTCTGTAGTTTCCAGGGTCTGTAGATAGCCCACCTTCGTGCAGGGGGATGACTGTTGCCTTTCTCCATTCATAAGACACAAAGCCTGTTTGGAGGCTACAGTTAAACAGTAATTCCAGAGGCCCTGATAGGTCATGTTTCATGCTATTTAGAAGGCATCCTGGGATATTGTCTGGTCAAACTGATGCAGTGTTCTTGGTCTTAGAGAGAGCATTAAGCACCTGTTCCCTAGTGATAGTAGGGGGAGTTATATTTGATGATATTTCCTGAGTGAAGGTTGAGGGGGAGAGAGGAGAAAAGTTGCAGCTGAATTTATCAGCCAGGAGGTTTGCTATATCTTCTGGCTCAGTATAGGTGGCTCCATTTATAATAAGCTTTGCACACAGTTGTGTACTGCCTTTGAGGTTGCGGACATAGCTAAAAAATGTTTGGGGTTTTCCTTGGTCTAGGAACCAAACTGGCCTCAAATTTGGCTTTTGTAGACTCCTCTGAGTTGTTTGTTTAGTTTAATGAGAGTGCTTTTATCCTGCTAGGTGCTGCAACTCCTAATTTGTGCCATGATTTTCTTCCTCCTGTTATATATCAAACTGATTTTGTGATTCCACCAGGGTGGCTTGTTTTTTGAGTTAGTTCTGTACTTCTTCCTAGTGGGTACAGCTGCCTCTATACAGCTATTAACATGCTTATACAGGGTTTCCGTGAACAGTTCTGCATAGGCAGCAGTGTTCTCAGGGTTTATAGGGGCTTGACATTTTGCCAAGTTCTCACTTAATAGCAGGTGGTTAGCCTTAGAATAGTTCCTGAATATTCCCGGTTTAGCTTCGGGTCCAGGGTTTATTTTTACTTCAAAAGAGACCACTTTGTGATTTGACCTTAACCAGGGAAGGCATTACAGTAGGGGGGTGTGCAGCAGTCTCCCATATTAGTGAGGACCAGATCTATTATGGTTGCACACCTGGTTGGTGTATTGACTATCTGGTCTAGGGAGTTTGTGTTTACAAAATCCAGGAATCTCTGTGCATGTACGTATGATGTCGTATAGGATTCCCAGTAAATAGTGGGGTAATTAAAGTCACCTATGAATATGGTATTGGGTTGGATGGTTAGTGTTTCTAAAAAGTTTAAATACATGGTATGGGTTTCCTGGGTCATACTGGGAGACCTATAGCTTGCAAGGAAGTGGGTATTGGATTTTACCTCTGGTGATTTGAACATGGAGCAGCTCAAGTGCATTGTCCTGTTTGACCAGCCTTGTAGTATATTTATTTCTGATGTAAACAGAGACACCTCCACCTTTAGTCCCTGTCTGTGAAGTAGCTGGTCTAAATGTGTGAAAGGCATTATAACCCTGCACTGCTGGTGTGCTGTCCGCGGCTTTAAACCACATCTCAGAGACTGCACAGACATCAGCATTCCCTAGGGTAAAGAGAGCTTCCAGGGAGTGGATTTTTTTTTTGTTTAGGCTCCTATCATTGAGCTGTAATACCCTTAGATTTTCTTGGTTTTGATTTGCTATGTCGGAAGTACTTTCAGCCTGGCATTGCCTAAAAAAGGCACTATTGAGAAAGACCATGTTTTAGCTAATATTCGAAAGCCTAGAGGGGAGAGGTGCAGACTATCCCTGGCAAAGCAGCGTGATCTGTTGACCACCTCCTTCTATGCTGACAAATATTGCACACCCTTAGAATGACACCAGAAACTAAGCCAATTATTAAAGTTGATCATCTTTTGTTCGTATTGTGGCATCATCCTTAGAGAAGATAAGATGCTGCTCAATGCTAGGCTCATACCAGCCTGAGACACATATTCCGACAGCTCTATGATGTCTCTCTTCATATAGTCTAGGGAGGTACGTCTCAGGATAGTTACTCCCACGTGGACTATGACTGAGTCATATTGGTAATTGTAATCCAATGTCCTGAGTGCATGTTTAATGTGGCAAATCTAGCCCCTGATAAGCAACTGATTGTAACTTTCTCCTTACTCAGCCTGGTGAGAGGGACATCAGTGTGTCTCACAATGGAGTCTCCAATGACTAGAATGTTGGATTGTGTGATGATTTGCCTTATGGCTTAGAGGTAGAGGCTCCATGAGATGTAGCTCTATGTGTTGATGTGGGTGTTGTGTTTCCCTGTTGTGTTAGAATGGTGTTCCCATCCTTGGGGAAGCAGTGGCTGCCATTATTAACATGGTTGGCCCCATTTTTCCTGTCAAAAAGAAACAGAAAACTAAGCATCTATGCACTCCTCAAATTCCTATGGATAGCAGTAGTTTAGTGGGACTGCTTCAGGGTTTGTTTCAAGGTACTGATCCTTTTTGTAGAGTAGATTCCAGTAAAAGAAAGAGGGACGCCTCCTTTCCTGAAGAAGTTCAAGATTCTGAATCTGAACAGGAAGATGCCAGGACAGATATACGGCTTTGTCCTCAGATTTGTGATACAGACTCAGACGAGACCTCTCTTCCTGATTCTACTTGTGGGGGTTTCTCCTTCTCTGAGACTATCGGTAGAATGTCCCAGTGCATTCAGTGGGAAAGCACAACGGTGTTTCAGTCCCTCAAAAATACTATGAATTGTTACAGAATTAATTTCCAGAACCTCCACCCATTCCTCCTGTCTTGTCTACTTTAGAGGATGTGTGTCTTACTGCCTGCAATTTTCCTGACAGCCAGCTGTCTCTAAAAGGCATATAAGATGTATAAAGGTCTTCATTTCTTTTTACATTTTTCTACACTATTCCCAAACCTGACCTCACAGCTACATCCTTAGTTGACACCACTGCTGCTAGGAACTCAGTTAATTCCAAGTATGCTCTTTCTAATAAGAATGATTAAAAATTATTGACAGGTATGAAAAAAGTCTATACTTCTGCAACTCTGAATTTCAGAATTTTAAACTGTCAGGCTCGTATGTTAAAGTATATTCTGACATATTGTGAAAGTATGAAGAAAGTTTTATCTACAGTTTCTTGTTGTGAAGAAAAAAATAATTTAAATAACTTAAGTTTCTTACAATGAACAGGAACTCATTGTTTGCAGTGTGTGTATGACTCTGTTAATACTTCTTCCAGGGCTATGGCCACTGGAATGGTTCTAATGAGGTTTGCTTGGCTGTATTTTCAGAGCATTCCTGATGATTTTAAAATGATACTTTAAATTCTCAGTTGGATAGAGATTTAGTGCTTGTCCCCTCTTTTGCAGAGATGATCAAAAAGTGTGATGAAACAGAAAGGTTGAGCCAGGGAATTTCTAAGATTGTTCAGCCCTCTTTTTCTAAACTGCCCAAGAGATTTACTTTTTCCTCTTTCAATTTTGGAAAACTTGGCAAAACACAGAATAAACAGTTTCAACAAAATTCAGGTAAACAGATATTTAAGAAGAAGTCGCAAAGAGGTTCCAAAAAGAAGTCTCAAACCTCCCAAAATCAAGGAAACTACAAGTATGAATGACTATTCCAGAGACCTTGTGACATCCTCCCTCCCTGACTGTCTTTCTCTTCCAGAAAGTCTGAATCTCCGTTTTTTCATTTTAGCAACAGATTGTATCAAACCAATGGATTTTGAAAATCATTCATCAGGGTTAAATTCCTCCTTTCCAGTGATTCATTCCACATTCTGCAGATCAGACTGTTTTGTTTCCTCCTGTTCTTCATCACATGATGTTCCAAGGAGTGATAGAACCAGTACTTCCTTCCCAACTGGGGAAGGGGTTTTATTCAAGGATGTTCCTAGTCCCAAAGAAAGAAAACACTTGGAGGCCAGTTCTACATCTTTCTTTCCTAAACTTGTTTGTGATCATGCCCACATTCAAAATGATGTCACTCCACAACCTGTTGCCTCTTCTTCTTTCAAGTTTTCTGGTAACACTAGACTTAAACTAAACTTTTTAAACTTAAATTATTACATTTTTTTAAAAAAAAATTTTTTAGTTCTTTCAGGGCTCAACATGAAAAAAAAACTTGTTTAAACTGACAAGCAGCTTCAGCTAAGCTGACTAAAAGACAAGTATGGGCACGAAGCCCTTCAGAGCCAACAGAGAAAGGGAGGATAAGCCCTGAAAATACAAGGCTAGGGATAACAAAAAAATAAATGTCCACACCCTGGCATCAGAAACAGACCAAAAAACAAAGGGGATGGAGGGAGGGAGTGGCTACTGTTGCAGTGATCATTCAAACATCTACTGTTATGGTAAGTTCAACTTGCACAATTGTACTTTGTTGTTGTGTCTTTCAGCAGCTCGAACTCTAGGTCCGCTAACGATGACTCTGGTCAGATTGGGTTGGTAGTTGATTCTCCAGCCCTGACACTGACACACAACCTCAATGATCAATGACCATACGATGCACCCTCGCAGAAGACGCCAGCTTGCTGAGAGAATGGACAGCCGACCACTGCAAGGGCTGTGATAACGCTAAACAGAAGCAAACACCACCACCACGCACTTGGCACACTTTGTTTTTCATATTAATCACTGCTGCAATAGCCTTAACTAAGCAGCTAGATTACCATAGCTAACTATATTTGGGAGGTGGAAGGAGAAGGGTCCAGCAGCTCTTGCAGAATGGTCCTAGTAAAGTATGAGCTGGACCTAGAGAAGGAATCTAGCTTATAGTGCTTTGTAAAAGTATGCATGAGGGCCAAGTAAGAGCTTCTCCAATACTTCTAGAATCCAACCCTTTCCAAAAAGCCACAGATGAAGCCGGGGTCCTTGCAAAGTGGGCCTTGACACTGCTTGGAATAGATTTGACATGGTAAGTATAACAAACAATAACAGCCTTAGGCAACCATTTGGAAATAGTCTGTTTTGACACCAGATGTCCCTTCTTCTAACCTTCACAAGAAATGAACAATTGATCTGATGATCTTAAAAATTTAGCTCTGTGTAGATAGTTCCTGAGTTGTCTACGGATATCCAAGGTATGGAGTATCCTTTCTCCTTCATTTTTAGGTTCAGGAAAGGCTTAAAGTTATCTTGGATACCACTTTAGGTATAAAAGGATTAGTTCTCAAAGAAACCCTGTCCTTGTGGAAAATGAGGTAGGGTTGACTCACCATAAGAGTTTGCAGCAACAACAATTTGTTCAAGATTTAAAAGCTAGGACATGTACAACTAAGGTGACAAGTACATTTAATAAACATACATCTGAGATATACTTGTTTTACAGACAGTAATCCTACAGGGAACATAGCTGCTACTGAAGCTGGAAGATCAGAAGGCTACAGGTTATATCCCCCATATCAAATATTTAAGATGAGACTCTAATATATTGACAGTGCAATATACCATAATTAGGTTCTGCACTCCTGAGGTGCTATCTTTCGGCTGTGACATTAAACTGAGGTCCCATCTTCCTGAATTGGTAGTAGCTCTTGTAGATATACAAGATCCTACAGCACTTACCAAGAAAATAGTAGAGACATTTTCCCATTGTCCAGGTGAATTTTCCCAAGTTCGTATGAATGCCAAGTATGGTCTCCTTCGAAAATAGGCCATGAGCTTAGTCAGACAAACATAGCCAACAAAAGTAAATAACCAAACAAAATCACTTGTTTAATGTTTTTCTTAATATGAAAAGAACCAAGAAGTCCAAAATACTTCAAATAAACATACTTTTTGTATAAATCAGCATTTATTAACAGATTTGCTGACATGCAAACTACAAATCTCAATACATTAGAAACACTATTAGCGAACACCATGTACCTCAACATGCATACACAAACAATCACAAAAATATGCACACACTACACCCATCCACATTTTCGAACACTGACTTGTCTTCCTTGCCCAATACACCATTGAATGAAGCATTCACTACATATACAAACTAAGTAAAACCCCATAACACACAGGCAGTGTGACACAAAAAGCTCAAATAACAAGACCATTATCCATTGTTTTCCCTAATAACAGCTATTCAGCTCAGTTTGCAGTTGGTGGGGGATTTCACACTCAACCCCCAAAGTGGTGGCATTGCCCTCACACCCGCTTGTTTATGTAAACTAACTCCACAACTGTGCAACAGTGAACAAACAATGATCACCAGATAGGATCATAGGAGGTTACTAGGCTAATGACCCTATGGCCCTTACAAGCCTAGACAAGTTTTACCCTTAGTTCCAGGATCATCACCTATCACCCCTGTCCAAGGGGGACAAAGGTGGAACCCCTGGGGTGAACTTACTGTTACCCATCCAAGCATCCAGACTGCGTTTGAAGAGGGCCAATGAGGTGCTCTGCTTGACATGAAGCGTGTGTCTGTTCCAAAGTTGTGGCAACCTCTGGGAGACAAATTTTCCCCTCTAGCAGGTTCTATTAATGTCATATACCAGGTTAAAGCCAATAGATTGAGTAACTCATGTGCAATTTGACTTACGGGTATGCAGCATTTCCAATAAAGCAGAGATCACCTCTGAGCAGTCTGTATGAAACAGAATAAAGTGACAGTGATTTCAACCAATCCTCATAGGACAAATGCTGAAGATCTTGAATTTTCCTTGTGAGGAATCTTTGTGTCTCTCCAATTGCTGCAGGTGCTTGGAAAGGTACATACAAAAGGGACATTGTACTCAATTATTGGCATGATGAGGGAAGAGTACAGGGAAGTTATAACTTCTTTTTTTTTGGAGACAATGCCCTTACTTACGAGATGAGCAATACGTAATGCCCTTCTTACCACTGTGGAGGCATGGTGATCAAAGGTAAGGTTGCTGTCAACCTGTGTACCCAGGTCTCTCACCACTGAGTGCGTACTTGTTATTAAAGTTGCAGTTAGCAGGAACATCACTCTTACCGAATGGGATTATAATACATTTTTTTGCATCGAGTTTAAGGCCAAGACGTTGGTACCAGTCATTTGTTTGTGTACGACCCTCTTGTAGGATGTTGACATCATTTGGAGATTCAATGACTGCTCCCAGTTTGCAGTCATAAGCCAACTTCATCAGCCACAGACCTTTAGTTTTAGCTTGCACTTCGGAGAAATAGAGTCCAAACAGTTGAGGTCCCACGACTGATCCCTGTGGAACACCACTGCTAAGAGGTCTGCTGTTGGAGGTGGATTCCCCTAGTTTCACTATATATATTCTATCAGTGAGCCAGTTAGCGACTCATCTAACGATATATGGGTCCATACCTAGCTGGGTGAGTTTGTCAATTATGCCAGAGTGGGGGATAGTGTCAAAAGCCTTGCTTAAGTCCAGGTAAGTGGTATGCACAGATTTCCCCTCATCAAGGGCCTTGGTGACTGTCTCAAAGACGTCCACCAGGTTTAAAAGGCATGCCCTCACTTTGACAAATGTAAATTGAGTAGGGTCAAGTGTGTGGAGGTTACCAATGTCTTTGCTGATAAGGTGCATGATGATTCTCTCTATGATCTTGCAGATAAGGCTAGTCAGGTTAATAGGTCTATAGTTCCTGGGGTCAGTGGAAGTACCACCTTTGTGCAAGGGGATAACGGTGACCATTTTCCATTCAGCTGGGACAAAGCCAATGCTTAGACTATGACTGAAAAGAGTACGAAATGGCATTGCTAATTCTTGTTTGAGCCCATGAAGGATGCAGCCTGGGATGTTATCAGGTCCCATGGATGCTGTCTTTTTGACCTTAGAGAGGGTATTTACAACCTGCTCTTTAGAGGTACAGGGTAGCGGACAGGTGGTAGGGATGTCTTGGAGAAAGTGTGGTGGGGAAAGGGGAGTGAAGTTTTCACAGAACCTGTCAGCTAACAGGTTAGCAATGTCCACAGGCTCAGTATATGTTGTATCATTAACAACCAGTTCAGCACAAATCTGAGCTTTTCCTTTTAGGTTAAAGATGTAACTAAAGAAGACCTTATTGGCTGTCCTTAGTTGAGGAAGCTAATTTGGATTCATAGTTAGCTTTGCAGGACTTAATTAGGAGTCTTATATGCTTGTTTAGGTTGAGGAGGAAGCATTTCTAGTTTGGGGCTCACTCCCTGTTACTCTTAGACAGCAATTTCTTCCTCTTATTGTAAAGCCTGTTAATGGCAATTGTCCACCAGATAGGTTTGCTCTTCTTTAAGGAGCTTGTTTTGGTCCAATCAGGTACAGCCGTATCAATGCAGATGTTCAGGTGTTTGTATAAAGCATTTGTGCAGATAGTCAACATAAGGAGAACTGACTACAGAACAGAACAACAACAAAGCAGTTTGATGGGTTGTGACACCTCATATACCTATTGACAAAATGTGCTATCAACAAATGAATTGCATCCAGAGAATTTGCCCTCAACAAAAGTAAATGAATTCACACCTATCTATATATGTATGCACACACATACATACTCACACATGTATATATGTTTATATAGGCATATTTGAACCTTGTAAAACCTCAACCACTGCAAACTTGGAAAAAAAAAGAAACAAATAAAATACACATCTGTGAAACTACAAAATACTGGCAAAAAACATAACAAATGCATGTTAAAACAAATAAAAACAAAGTATTTTTGCTTAATTTTCTCCAAGTGGTTACTATATGTCCTGCCAAGATTATATTTAATTGTCAGCTCTTGTCATTTTTATATGCTGCAGACACAACCAGTTTCCGTATTAATCACGGACACTTATTTTCTCTATTTCCCTTCCTTCCCTCTGAGATTTATGCGTGGAATTCCCAAAAGCTGATTACATGCCAATATGTGGTGTTCAGTCTACACTAAGCACAGAGGATTATGATTTAGTCTCTGACCATAACCAGGTTATTACTTGTTTTAGACATGAATGCCAAGAAATTTACTTCAACGGTGAAGCTCGCCAAGGGAACCTTGGTATCCATGTTGAGAACACATAAAAGAGGGTTATAATCAGAGGCCCAATCATAATGCACTGTTGTACATGGAGAATTACCTGCGCCATGTACTATCACTTACAGAAGAAATATGTATGACTGCAACGTTTTTTATAGGCCTTAGAGCTGTAAAACAACCAACAGGCAGAAACAAAGTGCCCCTCTGTGGAATGAATGGCTTTTAAAGCTGTCAAACACTTTGCTCTGCCACAGTTTCTGTTTATAAGTGTGGGACAGTGAAGTTCTAACAGCTTTTAAAAGTTGTTTTGTCATTTGTCACTGCTGTCTGACAGCTGTCAGTCTCTGGCATTAGACCTGATCTTAACAGCATTTAGATGCCCTTAAAAACATTTTTAAGCACCCTTAAAGCATCACGCGGATGTAATGAGTTAACATGTTTATACTTTTCTAGATTACAGAGCATAATTATGACATGCCATGTGCAACATAACCTTAAATAACATGCCAAAACACACAGAAATTTCATAGTGTTAACTGTTGCTTAAACTATACAGAAAGACATGCCACATTTGAGCATGCTTATTAATGTCTGCATATGCTACAGAGCTGTGATCTGAAAAAACAAACTACTTAAAACACAGTACTGAGAGTGAAATATTTCTGCCTCTGAGAAAAGGGAGCACACTGCCTAACTTGGCCAGGGTGTGCCTCTTTTGAAAGCTTGATAATTTTAGGAAGACTATTATATACAATGACAAGAATACCTACAGATTTAGATTTGGGAGTTGTACACTTTATATACAGCATCTATAGTCTGAAACAAGAGCTTCAGAATAAAAAAATACGCAGCCTGCAAGTTGTTCTAAATCTAGAACCCAAGTTTGAATACAAATAAGGCTAGCATTTAGTATGCTAAAACTGTGCAAAAGATTACCGCCTTTAAGACATGACCTGGAATCTAAACAATATTCTATACAGAAATTATGTGAACAACTTTAATCACCATACAACATTCAGCAGGGATTATAACTGCTTCAGAATCTTGTATTACTGAAAGAGAAATACTGTCATTATTCTCAAGTATTTCTCCAAATGATGTTCTCCATGTGACAAAACAAACAGCAGATCTTCTCACTCATACACTTTTTTGAATTAGAAAACAAACTTGAAACAATTAGAAAATCAATTAAGCAGTAGTTATTCACAGAAAATCAATTAAGCAGTGAGTTAACTAATTTCATAGTTGTACAATCTGAGTAAATAATTAGTTTACAATGTTTATTATAAACTGCTATTCATACTGCAATGGTCTATTTCTATTAGAAACACCTCACTGAAGCCAAGAGAAATGATCATTAATACCAGCAGTCATTTCCAGTTTCAATGTTAATGCATCAGTGTGAAGCTAAGAAATGCTACAACATTCACAGACAAAAAATGCCATGTAATAAAAACACTGCTGATGGTGAAAAGGAAGAAATAACAGTAAAGTTTAAAACTTGATGTTTTCATTCTATACAGTATATTTCAGCAGACATTCTTCTTCTTCTTCTTCTTCTTCTTTTGGCTTTTCCCGGTTCCGGCCAGGGTCATCACAGATCACCTTGTCCGCACAGTGAATGGCAGTGGAGTTTCTGTGTGCAGCCCAGCCCCCCGGCCTAACCTTCCACCACAGGCACAACCACCACACACACCTATTAGAGTGTTTGTGTCCCCTGCAGCATGTCTTTGGGATGTGGGAGGAGGGAACCGACACACCGGGGGAACCCAGCGACCACAGGGAGGACATGCAGACTCCGCACAGAAGGCACCCCAGCCGAGGATCGAACCAGAGAACCTCTTGCTGTGAGGCGGCAATGCTAACCACTGCACCACCGTGGCCGCCCATATTTCAGCAGACATAAATAGTAAAAATATCAAATAATAGTAAAAAGCAGAACAAGCCTCTTTCTATTTATTCGGATAAAACTTTGAGACCATTGTTAAATACAAATATGGTTATCTTGAGGGACACTGAACAATTTGTTTGCTTTTTAGATGCTAACACTGGTAACATTTTTATGCATGAATTCATTTTTGTCACTATGGATGTCACCTCCTTATTCACTGTTATACCTAATGTTGAACAGTTTTTGCACACTTTAACTTGGGAGAGATGGAAATCTCTGTTGTCTGCACTATATTGAGAATTGTTGTTGTTGTATTGAGAATAGTGTTAGAAAATAACGTTTTTGTACTTAATTCCATCTACTGGCAGCATCATGGCGTAGCTATGGGCACTTCGGGTGCCAATAACTACGCCAACACTGTGATGGCTATGTGGGAAATCGAGCATATACTTGAGGGACCCTACTCCAGATTTATACAATTTTATAGAAGGTTTGTTGATTTGTTTTTTTTTCCTGTGGGTAGGTACTAAACAGCAGTTATGACAGTTTGAGGTGTATGTAAATAATACAACTAACTATTTACATTTTTCTATGACTGCATCAACACACAGTATGAATTTCCTTGATGTTACTGTTGAAGTGGATGGGAATGGCTCCATTTTTACTAAATTGTATAAGAAACCATGCCATGTCAACTATCTTTTGTATCCCACCCACATTTTTAGTAATGTGGTTAAGAATCAAGTCTTTAGAGCCTCCAGGTTAAATGTATGTGAAAAGGAGTTTCAAGAGCAGGTAGAAACTACACAGCATTGTTTAAGGATGAGAGGTTATAGTGACTGAGAAATAGTTGAAAATGTACAGAGGGTTAAAAGCTTGAGGGGGATCACAGCTAAACTTTTATTTTTCAAAACCTCCATCAGACAGAGTAATGTATAATAGGAACAAACAGTGTAAACTAAGGGTACCGCTACATTATTCTAGCAATGTCTCAATGTACGTGAATGTTATTAGGAAAAACTGGAAAGTCCTTATGGCAAAGATATTTCCAGAGTGGCAGAGGCCACCCCCAGGTTTGTATTTAGGAACTTGAAATCCTTAAAAAGGACCTTATGTTACTCAAGGAATAAAGATGAATATAGCAGTAATGCCACTTTTTATATGTGGCACTTGCAGTGTATGCACTTATATTGACAGCAGCTCTATTTTTATACACCCTGACCAGGATAGAATAGGAATCTTAGATGTTGAATGATTTTTACCTATGTATTATTGTATTTTTTATGTTTTATACACACACACACATATATATATATATATATATATATATATATATATATATAGATATATATATATATATATATTTATATCTGTTACATATGCACCTTTATGACTGTATTATGATTTCTGTACTTAAGTGCTATGCATATGGTTTTATGTGACTGTTTGTTTAAATAATTTGAGTGCCTTGATGTCACATGATTAATCAAGGGAGGTAGTATATGGTATTTAAACTGAGTTTTTAGTTTGACAGACATTACCTGAAGAAGCAGCTTAGTCTGTGAAAGCGCTTGTGGTGTCAACAATAAAAGTTTTTTATTGAAACTGGCCGTTTTGGAGTCCCTCTGTCTTGCTGGATCAATAATAGTACATCTGCAATATTTAAATTAATACTATTAGTTCTGGATTTAATGGGTGATGCCTTCAAAGGGGTCACAGTCTTTTCAAAAGCAGTTGCCTAGAATACCCCTCAATACTGCAACACTAAAGTAAACCTCCCGTAACATAAGTTGTGCAAATAGATCACTACTGCAGTAACCAAAGCTCATAACTGTCAACATCTAAGTTCAAGAAATATGGACAAAGCAAAAAAAAAAAAAAGTAATAATAATGGGGGGGGGGGGGGGCAAAATCAATGACATTTTAAATATAGGTTCATAGGTAGGTACTAGGCTATCTGCCCAAGGGCATTTATAAGCCTAGCCAGAGTGTGTCAGCTTTCGCCACCCCATTGATTAATTAACTGAGCCTCTGTCAAGAAGAGCCAATGAAGTGATCCCAGGGGTGTATTTTCTGTTACCCATCCACTCGTGAAGGTTTCTCTTGTGTCTGAGTGTTAGTGAGGGGCTCTGCCTAATGTAGTGAGGAATTTTGTTCCAAAGCATGGGGAGTCTCTGTGACAGGAATCTATCCCTCCAAAATGTTCTATTTATTGATGTGGCACGGTTTAGCTCACTAGAGCGAGTGGCACGCAGTGACTTGGATTTCATTAGGTGGAGCATGTCCATCAATTCTGAGTTGGACATGGCTTTGTAAGTCAGGCAGAGATCACCTCTGAGTAAGTGATATGCGACTGAGTAAAGCTGGAGTTTTTCCAGTCGGGCTGCATAGGACATATGTTTGAGGCCAGTAATCCTCTTGATGAGGTACTTTTGTGGTCTTTCCAGTTGTTGGAAGTGTCTTGTGAGGTACATCCCAAAAGGGCATTGTACTCTATGATGGGTCTGATGAGTGACGAGTAGAGGGGCACTACAACCTCTTTATTTCTAGACGCAAACCCTTTAGTAATTAGATGGGCTACATAGAAGGATTTCCTTCTACTTTGGCAGTATGATTGTCAAAGGAGAGATTACGATCTACCTGGTACCCCAGATCTCTTATTACCTCTTCTGTATTAAGGGGGCTGCCACATATGTGGTAATTCATGGGTGTTTTGTTTTTCCCAAATGGGATGACCATACATTTTTGGCATTTAGCTTGAGACCATGAATTTGACACCAGGTGCCCATCTCAGCAAGGCCCTTTTGGAGAATGTCCTTGTCAGCCGGAGAGTCAATTATGGCTCCCAGTTTGCAGTCATCAGTGAACTTTGTTAGCCATAGTCCTCCTGTGTTTGCCTGTACTTCTGAGAAGTATATGCTGAACAGTAGGGGTCTCAGGCCCGAGCCTTGTGGGACACCACTTGTGACTGGTTTAGAGTCAGACCTGGAGCCCGCTATTCTTACCATGTGAGTTCTGTCTGTAAGCCAGTTGGCAACCCATCTCGTGACGTAGGGGTTTATGTTCAGGCTGGTGAGTTTTTCTATAATTCCAGAGTGGAGAATGATGTCAAAAGCCTTGGCGAGGTCAAGGTAGGCTGTGTGAATTACCTTCCCCTCATCTATGGCCTTAGTGACTGTTTCGAAGAAGTCAACCATGTTTAGTAGGCATGATCTGCCCTTAACAAAGCCGAACTGGGTTGGGTCAAGTGTTTGGAGGTTCCCAATGTCTTTGTTAATGAGTTCCATGATGATGCGCTCCATAGCCTTGCAGACCAGGCTAGTCAGGCTTATGGCGCGATAGTTACCAGGGTCAGTTGTGGCCCCTCCTTAGTGGAGCAGAATAACCATTGTTGTGCGCCATTCTATGGGCACATAGCCTGTGGAGAGGCTGAGGTTGAACAGTGTGCTTAGATGGGGGGTTAGTTCGTTCTGTAGTTCATGCAAGACGCAGCCTGGGAAACCATCTGGCCCCACTGATGCTGTGCTTTTGGCTTTTGAAAGGGCTGTTTTCACCTGTGCGTCTGTGATTTCTGGGACACTACATTTTTCCGGTATTGTTGTGGGCCCTTTTGGGGGTGAGGGGGGGTGAAGTTTGCACTGAATCTATCTGCCAGGATGTTGGCAATATCAGTGGGTTCATTATATTTTGTGCTATTTTGGACTAGCTCAGAGCATATCTGTGAGTTGCCACTTAGATTCTTGACATAGCTAAAGAAGGCTTTGTGGTTATCTTTCGAATCCTTGGCTATTTTTCTTTCGAAGTTAGCCTTGGAGGATTTTATGAGGGACCTTAGTTTCTTACTGATACTGATCAGGGATGTCTTTCCTTCTTGGGATTTGCTTTTTTTCTGAACTAGTTTCCTCCTTCTACTGTATAGCCCGTTTATGGCAGAGGTCCACCAAACTGGTTTCCTTCTCTTAGGGGAGTGAGTCTTGGCTTTGCTAGGGATGGCACAATCCATGCATTCTTGTAGGTGCTCATAGAGTGCATGTGAAAAGGTTCCTGCATCTTGGACACTTATCCTTTGGTGTGGGGGCTGTGAAACTTACCAAATGTGTCTTAAGTAAGGTGAAGTTTGCTATAGAAAAGTTTTTCACTGTGGTTTCCTTGGTTGGAGGTGGTAGTGTGGTGTGGACATCCAGACTGATTAGTTTATGGTCTGATCTAACCAGTGATGGGTTGACCTCCGGTCTGGAACACCTGTCGCCCATGTTGGTGATGGCCAGGTCCAATATGTTTTCACTTCTGGTAGGGGAGTTTACCAGCTGATCCAGGGCATTTGAGTTGATAAATTCCAGAAAGCGCTGGACCTGGGAGTTTGCACTTGAGTAGTTTTCCCAGTTAATGGTAGGGTAATTGAAATCGCCCAATATCAGGGTGTTCGGTAGGATCTTCGAGTTTTCCAGTGTCTCCAGAAAGGCGGAGTGGTGGTCCTGGGTTATGGAGGGTGATCTGTAGCAGGCCACAATTTGCATTGCAGATTTGTCTGATGTTAGTTGCACAAGGATGATCTCAGAGGTATCATGCTGTGCCACTAACTTGGAGGTGTAGGTATCCTTGATGAATATGGATACACCCCCACCTTTTGTGTTTTGGTCCATGTTCTGTGGCCGAAATGTGTGGTATGAGTTGTAGCCCGGTAGTGCTGGGATGCTCTGTCGAGCCTTGAACCAGGTTTCAGTTACTGCACAGATGTCAACGTTCTCCATACTGAGGAGTGCTTCGAGCGCGTGCATTTTGAGATTTAAACTCCTGGCGTTGAGTAGCATAACCCTCATTTTTTTATTTGTGCTGTTTACGAAGGTGGGTTTGACTTTTGAGCCTTGCCTAAAAAAGGCACTATGGGGGCAGCAAGAGCCTTGGCCAGTATTCGAAAGCCTAGGGGTGACAGGTGCAAGCCGTCTCTTGCGAAGCAATGAGGCTTGTCGAGCATGTCATCCCAGGCTGATAGACACTGGATCCCCTTTGAATGACACCAGAAGCTTAGCCAGTTGTTGAAACTGGTCATTTTTTCTTTATACTGCGGTATCATTCTTGGTGAGGGCAGGATGCTACTCAGGGTCAGGGTCATACCCGCCTGGAATACATGATCAGAGAGCTCTTCCATGTCTCTTTTCATGTAGTCCAGGGAGGTACGTCTCAGGTCACTCACACCAACATGAACAATGACAGAGTCATACTTGCACTTGTTCTGGAGTGACCTGAGTGCTTGTGTTATGTGGCGGATTCTGGCTCCCGACAGGCAGCTAACAGTAACCTTCTCCTTGTCCAGCCTAGTGAGTGGGACGTCAGTGTGCCTGACTATAGAGTTGCCTATTACTAGTGTGTTAGGTATGTTATTTAGCCTTAAGGGCTGTGATTGCGCGGCACACTGATTTTGTGTTTTAAGTGTTGTCTGGTTTGTGACGGGAGGTGCAGGTTTTTTGGGTGTCTGCTTTGGACGTCTGTGATGCTTTTGCAGGTTTTTATTTAGAGCCTCTGAGTATGATTTTGTGTATTTATGTGTATTTTTTGCCAGTGTTGGTTTAGTATGTCTATGTGAGGCTGGAGGTGTGGTGCAAGTGTTAACCTTCTCCTCATGACTGCCTGTTCCAGTCTTGAGTGGAAAGAGCTTAGCCTCCAGTTTAGCTATATAATAGCATCTCTCGCATATGTTAATGTTTTGTGGTAGGAGGAGAGGGTTGTCTGTGCACATGAGGCAGTTGTAACATTGCCTCAGGATACCCAGGTTCACCAGCTGGACCGGAGAGTATATCTGAAATTGCCCTTTGGTCATGCCTGAATAGTAGGGTGAGCTGCTTAGTCGCTTGGTTGGTGAGGGGTGAATAATGAGCCTTGCCCTGCTAGGCAATCAAGTGTTGGGGTATTTTAGTGCTTGCTATTAGGTCTGAGCAAGTGCTGGACTGTAGGATGCTTTTTAAGTGCTTAGATTGAGAGTTAGACTACTTTCAAGGGAGAAACTGAAGAGGAGACTTGGTGGAGCTGGGCTAAATTTAGCCCTAGCTAACCGGCGCTGCCCGGATGTGCAAAACCGTGCAAACACGGTTTTTACAGCAGGGAACTGAAAGAGATAGAAATTAGCCCAAAATGGCCTATAAACTACTAACTTCTGGGTTGGAACCACTCCTCCAGGGACAGATGGCTGCTCAAAGCTCCCTCTCTCACAGGTGAACAGAGAAACCTCCCTCCATCCAAGTAAGGTATGGGCAACTCAGAAAATTGTAACACAGCCCTGAATTCAGCACTAGCCTGAAAACTGGACTATACTAGCTTAGAAAGGTGGAAAACAAGGAAAAAAGTTTTTTTTTCAAGTGAATTTAAAAAGTGCAGATAAAGATTTACTTAAATTCACTTATACGTCCAGTTGATTGCATGTAGGTCTTAGCTGGCCAAAGCTCAGAGTTTAAGCAGAAAATAATCCAAAATGTACCACTTATATAAGGTCTCATAAAGTTAGAAAGTTGCAGAATAACAGGTGTTGCATTGGCATGCATTTTTTGAAGGATATGCAGTCAGAAGCACAAATGTATGTTATTGTTTAGTGACATCAATCCTGAATGACTTGCCAGAAAACCATATATTTTATGAGAAACAATGCAAAAATATGAGAAAGAAATCTGGACATTCTATGGAAATCTGGAAAGTCCAGAGGTGTGCCTAAGCTATATCGAACATATCCTGCCAGGGACTTAATAACTGGTCACTTTGAAAGCTGTAAGGCACCTCCCATACATCTTAACTGATTACAGCTCGAGGAAAGCAGCTTAAAGTCTAAGTCTTATGGCTTACAGTGGCAAAGACACCATAACTTCAGAGCTTTCTTGCTTCAGAGTAATGGTGGCTACAGCCCCAACGGTTAACTATGTGCTAGGAGAAAGAAAAAAGAAAGAAAAAATATCCACACCCTCGCATAAACACAATAAAAAAAGGGGGGGGTAAACAGACAGAGAGAAGGGGTGTTCCTACTACAACAGTGAACTATTCAAACATCAACTGTTACTGTAAGTTTCCTTACATAACTGTACAATGTTCATCATTACATCTCTGTTGCAGTAGCCTCGGCTATATGGATCAAATACCCAAACTTAGAAAGAGGATGGGGAAAAGGGAGAAGGATCAGAGTCCAAGAGCTCCTGGACAGTAGCCCTAGCAAGGCCTGCTCTGGAGCTAGAGGAAAAAAAAATCTAATCTGTAGTGCTTGGTAAAGGTGAGCACAGATGACGAAGTTGTTACCTCTACTATACTTCTAGAGTCCACCCCATTCCAAAAAGTCACAGAAACAGTGAAAACCCTGGTCTTGTGAGACCTCATTTTGCCTGAATGTATAAGCATTCATTGAGAAATTGTCTGTTTTGACAAAGACTGTCCCTTTTTCTTTCCTTCACATGGAATAAAACAGTTCATTAAAACTCATGAAGGTTTTTGTCCTTTCAGTGTAGTATCTGAGTTGCTGTGGGAAAACAGAGGGAGTATGCAAAGTTCTTTCCCTTATATTGTTTTGACATCTAGAGCATGTAAAAAAATGTCCCCTATATTTGTTTTGGTTCTGAAACCAGTTTAGGCATAAATGAAGGATTTATTCTCAAAGTTATCCTACTATGGTGAAAGATGAGAAAGGCTGGATCAATATAAGAGAATATAACTTAGACGCACTTCTTGCAGAAGTTATAACAGTGAGCAATAGTGTTTTCTACGAGAAGAGCTTCAAATTAGCTTCATAAGCAGGTTTGAAGAAAGAAGTGCAACTTTTTTCTCCAGTACAAATTTAAGATCACAAGAAGGCATCACCTGTCTTTTCTAGATGGATAGATATGTAAAGCACTTTCAAAAACTATTTGACCTAAGTCAGGGTAGAAAGGGGAATCCACGGGCAGACAAACAGAAATGGCTAAAAAGTGAATAATGATAGACGAGTAAGAAACTTCAGAGAATTCTACTTCACACAAACATTGTATAACTAGATGTACCTGGACCTGAAAAGGTTCACAGGTGTTTACTAGGCTAATGATCACAAAGGCCTTTTGAAGCCTAGCCATGCATCCCAAATCTCTGACAAGTTCTGTTACCCTTTATAAGTGTAAGCATGGACCTGGGAGATGAACCATTTACAGGTTACCTGTGTCCATTAGAGACATAGGTGCCAAACAAGGGATGAATTTCCAGTTTCCCATCCAATTGTCCAAGCTGCACTTGAACTGGGTTAGGGAGGAACTCTACTTCACATGGATGGGGAGCCTGTTCCATAGACATGGTAGTCTCTGGGTTACATACCTATCTCTCCAGCAAGTCCTATTTATATCATAGGCAAGGTTTAAGTCTTTAGAACAGTAATTCATCCAGGCAATGAGTAGAGGAAATTGAAGGTTGCGGTGTATCAAACAACTTCTGCCTATGAGAGTAAGTTTATCTAGTTTGGGAGTTTGACATGATTGTCTCTGGCCATTTTCAGGAGAAGGAAGAACCACATTTACCTGGGTAAAAAGGTAGTCCTTCTGAACCTTTAGAAGAACCCTGTTTACCAGACAAAAGGGTGGAAAGGCATACAGGAACATCCCCCTCCATGGGAATGAAAAGGCATACATCTTTCAGGCCTTTGTGCAAGGATTCACAGAGCAGAAGTTCCTTAACTGTCTATTGTGAATAAAGGCAAACAGCTCTACTTGAGGAGTTCTCCACAGATGAATCAGTTCCTGGAAGACCTCTGGGAGCAATTTCCATTTGTTGAAGTCTGCCCTGGTTGTGCTCAGCTTATCTGCAGCAACATTCTGTTTGATGGAATTTAAGTAGCTTTCAGGGATAGACTGTGGTGAGCTGCAAGTTTCCAGGTTACCATAGCTAGTCTGCAAAGTGGGTAGGATCTGGTTCCCCCTATTTGTTCATGTAACACAACACCGTGGTGCTGCCTGTGGTTAATAGTAGAGAGCCCGGAACCTATAGATGATATAAAGATTTAACAGCATTTATCTAAGCCATCATTTCTTTGACATGTGTGTGTTTCAGTCTGCCTTGCTTGTTCCACAGACCCTTCACTTTTACCTGCTTGGAAACTGCTCCTCAAGCAAAGTCTGAGGCATCTGAGGTTACAGACTGAGTGGGGGCTGGAATGGAAAAGAGTCTGGAAGGGAGAAGGGGTGACCAATGTTGATAGATAACTGGTTCAGTCCACTACAGTAACTCCCTTCTACAAACCCAAGTAACGGAATTTGAAATGACAGGGCCGCTGATGTTGCATTCAAACTGATTTGAGGAACCACTGAATTTTGCTCACGTGATATCCGGCCAAAGGCATCATGAAAATTGTAGAAGCCATAACACCCAGAATTCCCCAGTAGATGTTAGATGCTAAGAGTATCAGAAATAGTTCTTTGAAAAAATTCTACTTTATCCAGAGAAAGAAAGGCTATCATGTAGGATGTATACAGGAAATATCCCAGAAACACTACCATGTGAGAAAGAATAGGAGAAGATTTCTCTATGCTCATCTGAAATCCAGGCCGAGAAAAAGTTATTTAACCAATCTAGAGACTCTTGACAATTTGTAAAGAAAAAAAGTCTACAAAAATAAGGCAGTCATCTTAATATGGAAAAATGTGAATGCTCTGGAGCCTGCAATGGGCTATTATAGGAGCTAAGCATTTTGTAAACATGCTTGGAACTGTAGAAAAGCCAAAACGTAAAGCAGAAAATGGAAACTGTGAACCGGACACACAAGAACGTAAAAAAAAACCCAAAAAAACAATGTCTGAACTCTTTCAATACTGGAATGTGTTGATAGGCATCTTTTAAATCCAAAGTTACTAGAAAACTGAGAGGCTGAATGGGAGATAACAGAGACTGAAGAGAGAGAGCATTTTGAATTTTGGGATTCTGATGTGAAGCTTTAGAAAAGAAAGGTCTAGGACCAGTCTACAGGTTACATTTTTGTCTGGCACCAGAATGATTCTTGAATAGAAAGATTTCCCTATTTGATTTTGGGGAACAGTCTCTATAATGCCCTGAGATAGCGTTCGATCTAGGGCAGGAGGAAACTGGCAAGTTCGACTTGATGGATGCGAGAACCCCCCTTGAAAAGGATGATGAGAATCCCACTGCCAGCTAAAACCTTGTTGAATGATTCTCAGCACTGTACCTGTTGCCATAGACACAAGTGAAGACCTAGAGTATGGGATACTTTAATGGACACACAATGGGGGCACATAGTCAGTCTGCTTTTTTAGACTGGCCTTGGCTCTCTGAGGATCCTTCCTTCTTTCTTGAACCACCTTGCCATTGCTTTCTGAAATTTTATTTACCTGTGCCTTGCTGAGATTGTTTATTATGCTTCTTATAAAGGAACATGTATTGAAGATCAAACAATCCTGTTAATTATGGCATGTGGGGCGAACAATTTGGGTACTCTCCTGAATTAACTTTCCCCTTTCATCAAATCTTTTAAGGACCTCAGCAGAGGAAGGAGCAAATAACACCTTTTTATCCAGAGGGGCACTCAGGATCTCAGGTTAGAAATCCTTCAGTAAATTGTGGGAGTATAGCCAGGCAAATATTTTCATCATTAACCCAGTAGCAGCTGCTTTATATACAACCCTGCAGAGTCATAAGAATATTTTAAACAGTGGCTGTTTACCTGCGACACCAAGGATATTAAAGAGTTCAGAGATGACTTAGTCTCTGTAAAAGGGAAGCTAGCAATTAACTACCTCATACTATCAAGAGAAGCCAACAAAAACATGGACTTGTGAACCTCGACAATTCACGATTCTGATTGTTAAGATGGAAGAACTATAAACTTTCTTTACATTTTATTGTATTTTATTGATTTTTAGAATAATGAACAAACAACAACTTTCAGAAAGCAAAACACATTACAATCCAATTCAAATGTCTAAACATAATTTAACATAAGCTCATAACTATCTACATTATATAAACAACTCAGCACTTCACTGAAATAATGACTCCTTCTCTGGTAGAGTTTACATCCAGCACAAACTCTTTCACATACTCACTTAGACCTACATATTTAACCAAAGTGGGACAGTAGCATTTGCCATTGTTAAAACTCACTCTTTAGTCAGTCAGAGCCTTTAAACATATAAATAATATTACCTAAACATTTATGCAAGTGGTTATTCACAGTTAGGAGAGGTGAGCCACTCCTGTTCTTCCATTTCTTGATGTAAAGTCTGATATCACCAGTTAGTACCCAGTACATCTCTAGCATACATAAAGTGTAAACATTCTTCCCAAACCTAACAAATGTTTTACCATCTTTGTCAGAAGGAACAGGGTTTAATGCCTAAGGATGTTGATCAGAAGATGGTTCTGACAGAAAAATCACTGTCGGTTCTGACGTAAGAAACCTTATATAATTATCCAGCTTCTTGGGAACAGGTAGCTGACTGTCAGATAAACTGCTGGGTGCCAAGAAAACATCATCTAATGCTGGCAAGACTGGAGAGCAGGTGCAGGCTGAAGAAAATCCACTTGTAATAAGTTGTAATATCTATGCTAGGATTCTGGTATTTATTTTTACTCCCACTGATATATCCCCTTAATTCTAGCAATAGACTAATAGGAGGGGAAGCTGAAGAAAAAACTTACTGATTATTATATGATGACAGAAATTATCTGTGGTAAGATCCCAGTTAATGTCATTAGGGGTGATATATATTTACTGACCATGGGATTGGTTAAGTGTAATTACCAAATCGGATCGGTTATTTTGAGCAAAAAAAGGGAAATTGGCTAGGCTTAAAATGGCCTTCAAGGGCAGCTACCCTCGTACTTTCTAGGATTCCTCCTCCTCCTCCTCCGGAGTAGGAACTTGGGAAATGCAATCTAAATCTAATTCCTGACTCGCTGACTGAGAATCAGAATCTTACAGAGACAGTGAGAGAAAGCAGGGAAATCTTTTTTTTTTATTTTAAGGAATACTGAGAATGCAAAGAGTGGATCCACTTGGCATTCTCTTTAATGATAGCTTGAGAACTGGATATGTGCCTGTGGAATAGAGAACAGCAACAGTAATCCCCCTACACAAAGGGTGGCCATCAACTGACCCTGGGAACTACAGACCTGTAAGTCTAACCAGCCTTATCTGCAAGGCCATGGAGAGAATTTTCATAGACCTTATCAACAAGGACATAGGTGACCTCCAAATGCTGGGGGCAATCCAGCTTGGCTTTGTTAAGGGTAGATCATGCTTATTAAACCTAGTAGACTTATTTGAGAATGTCACCAAGCCATGGACAAAGACAAGACAGTGCACACTCATCTCAAACTTGCCAAGGCTTTTGACAAAATTCCCCATTCTGACATCAGTAAGAAACTCTCTCAGATAGGGATTAATCTTTATGTTACTAGATGGGTAGCCAACTGGCTCACCAACAGAACACACTGTCAAAATTCGTGACTCAACCTCTACCAGTAGACTCATCACCAGTGGAGTACCACAGGGGTCTGTGCTGGGCCCCTTACTGTTTTATTTCTCAGAAGTCCAGGCCAAAGTAGACAGCTTTGGCTGACCAAGTTCATTGATGACTGCAGACTGGGAGCAATCACTGAGTCCCCCAGCAATGTCAGCTTATTACAGGACGGGCTAATGGGTGCCAAAGACATGGTCTAAAACTAAACACAGAAAAATGCAATATTATTCTCTGTGGCAAAACAGAATTCCCTACACATTGCAACCATGACAGCAGTCCCCTGATTTCCAACCCAGTGGTACAAGACTTGGGAACACAGGTTGATAGCAATCTGAACTTTGACCACCAAGTCTCCACAGTGATACGGAAAGCATTCTAAGTAGCACACCTCATAAGCAAGGGCATAGCATACAGGTCAAGGGATGTCATAACTCCACTGTATTTGACTCTCATCAGACTGCTAATAGAGTACAATGCACCCCTTTGCATGTATCTCACTAGACATCTGCAGCAGCTGGACAGACCTCAGATGTTTCTTACTAAGAAAATGCGGGACTCCAAACCATGACCTACATGGACAGGGTAAAAGCCCTTTCATTTTACTCTGTATCTTATAGGCTGCTAAGGCCTGGCCTATAAGACAATATTCAAACCTGCCCTAATGCAAATATTGCACATCCAGAGGTCAGACGACTCAAGAGTCACTCGCTCTAGAAATCACATGCTAACTTGTGACATTAACAGATCATGCTGGAGAGACAGATATGTCTCCCAGAGCCTGCCTCTTCTCTGGAATAGACTCCCTATTCAGGTAAAACAGAGCTCCTCAATGACCCTATTCAAATGCAACTTAGAAAATTGGACAGGAGACTGTAAATTCGCCCCTGGGGTGGCACCCTTGTCCCTGATAAACTGGGGAAGCTGATGTTGATCCCAGACCTGCTCTGTTCATAAACTTGTTCTGCAAACTACCCAAAAAAGAACAAATGGGGATACTTGGGATTAACATGGCTAGGCTTGTAAGGCTCTGGGGCCGCTAGCTTAGTAACCTCCTATGAATCTATGAACCTATTAAAGGCCTGAAATAAACCCCTTACCAAAACCCAGCATATCTTCTGTGTCTATCTTATGTGAAACAGGAGAAGAAAAATGCCTAATTTTGTGTTTTCTTTTCCTGGGAGACCACTCAGTAAAAGATCAACTTGAAGACCAGTCCCTTCGCCGGGAATCAACCTCCTTGGGAAGGCTTCGCTCTAGAGCCCTGTCTGCTTCTTCCTCATAACCAACAAGTGTGGTTCTCCATTGCCTGAGGATGACAGGAGAATAGCCACAGTTACATGCATATCCATCTGTTGGTCATTAGTGGCTTCTCGAACAGCAACGCCAAAGGAACCGAGAAAAATTAATAAGTATTTGAGGTCCCTCAAATGGCCACAGCGGAGCCAGTCATTGGTGGTTGAGGAGAAAAGGAACCCAGCTTGACGATCAAAGACTCCTGTCAAATCTTTTTTTGCAGAGAGGAAAAGGAAGATCCGTACAGCCGAAAGCCTGGTTCATGTTGCCACCGAAAAGTGAGTCCGATAAGAGGGTAGAAAAGACTTGGACAGTTGGTGATACAACCTTGCTGGGAAGAAAAATAGATTTTGAGATATTTTTTTTTAAATAACAATCCCCAATACCATTACTCCTAGACCTAGTTGTAATTCTTTTATAGAGAAGTAAACCTTTTCTTCACAAAAAATGACATTTTGAAAGGTATTTCCCCAAAAATGGTCTTGACTAAAATGCAATTTCTAAGGTAAAATGTTTTTGTGACAACCACTGAAAACACCAGCCCTAGGCCTTAGCAATAAGCTTCACAAAAATTGGTTAAGTGGAAGGTATTCCCTAATAGGATACTTATCTGACCAGCATGGGAGAAGTGCTAGCCGAATGTCGATCACTCAAAGCCTGCATGAAAGAGTGTCCTTAAATGGTAATACAGTTCTGAAGGGTTGAAGCCCTAACCATTGACTTTATACCACTTCCTTTGTGTTATTTAGCAGATGGGGCACATCAAGGTGTCCTTATGCTTTGGAAGCTAACAGATTGGAAGCTTTGCATGCTTTTCGATTGTCATGTCCTGGGCATGCTATTAACCATATAGCTTAGGCTACTGCAACAGTGATCTAATATGAGCATCTAAAGTAGCAGCAGCCACAGTTTAGGTGGAAGTCGTCATCTTATTGCAGGGCTAGAGCTTCCATGAAATAGAAAGGGCAATCTCTTGGGAACTAAGCCTCAAAGTACCCATAACCTGTCTATTCTGGGCCATCACTGGATACAAAAGTAAATCTTAGTCTTTCTATATGCAAGTTCCCAAGCTGATCATGCATTAAGAGAGATAGGGAGAATCATCCGCAGAACTGCACAAATATCATGTCAATGGACACCTGCTGAATGGATGAGTCTTACATAGCACTGCATTCCCCACATGACATACAAGTCAATTTATGGAGTGCCACATTTGGATACACCATAGGTGGAAGCCAGTGAATTCTGTACAGATATTCTCCACAGCAGAAAGACAGCTAGTCCTCTTTTCAAAATCCTGCTGAGATGACACAACAAAAAGCATCTCATACTTTAAGTCAGTATTAAGAACAGTTTGCTATGACTTCTGCTTCAATAAAAACAGTCTCAGCCATGCTAAACTATGAAGGTGGACACTTGTGGCTGCAAAACAAGTTCCAACATCTACACAATCAAAACTATAATGTAATACATGAAACCTGTCAAATTATAGCATTTAGGGGCTTCTCAACTGTCTTCAGGTCAGCAAGGAGCAGAGGACATGGCTCAACACATGGCTCAACGATAGTAGTTTAGACATAAGGCATAACGACTAGTAGTTAAGGGTCTGTAAGCTCAAGGTGGCAGAAGAATGAATCCACAGCATTCAACACTCTCTACTGGAGGAAACTAGACATGTGGTAGAGTTTCAGACTCATACAACAAATACAACAGAAAAAAGATATCTGCTTTGGGGTACTTGGTAAGGAAAGCCATCCATGTGGTATGGAGATTAGCCTACATATGTGGTTAACTTTCACCGATAACCACTGGCCTACATATGTGATTAACTTTCATAGGTAACCACTGGCCTACATATGTGGTTAACTTTCATAGATAACCAATGAATACAGCGGATGATTCCAAGGAGTAAGCATAGCATTCTTGATAACAAGCTCTAGTGGTATGGGATAACCAAAGTCTTCTCTTCTTTCTTCCTCCAAAAAAGTGTTATGATGCTTTTAGGTAAAGACTAAATGAAAGAAGAGCTACCAAATGTAATATTCATAAGTTTGAAGGCTTATCCAGATGAAAAGGTCCCAAAGAGGGAAATCAGCATGGGGTTTCTAAGTTACGTTTATTAAGTTGCTTGATGGCAGAAGAAGGAATCCTTTTGTCAGGTTTATCCAACCTATTTGACACAGTCTACAGGAGGAAGCTGGCCATGTGACAGAACTGAGATCAGACCTACGATAAGAACAGGAGATAACAAAAAATCTGTTTTTAGGGATAACTGTTAAGGAGAGGGAAGCCAGAAGGTGATTTCAAGGATAACTTTTTATTAAACTGCTTGTAATCAAACACCATCAGAATGAAACAGATACTAAAGTAAAGCAAATCAAACAAACCAAAGTGGATAATGCAAATATTAGATTACAAATAACAATGAAATGAATACTAAAAAGTCAAGATGAACCATAAGACAGTGTAAAAATGTGGGCTTTTAGGGACTTTTTAAAACTGGGCAAGATCATTACCCACTGGTGAAGAAGAATTGAGAGACATGATGCCAGGTGATAAAATTATATCTCATATTGCAATCCTGGGACCTTCGACAACTGTGGGAAGGAGGAATACTGAGAACCATAGGTACAGCAAAACACATGGAGATCCTCTCATTCAGGGCTAAATACACTTACAGTAAAACTTTACAGGTGTTATGAGACCAAACTGTCAGTCAGAGCAAACTATGCAAAACTGAAGATATAGTGAGGTAAATTAGAATACCTGTATTACTCCAGCTGCAGTTAGCCAAGCTTAGTGTTAAGAAGCCCTGGGTACAGGGAGTTACAGAAGTCAAGACAGGAAGGGTCTGGGGCATTTATAACCACAGAAAAATCTTGTGGGGAGGTGTTTTATGATGATTAAACAGATCACATCTGGTCACTAAATGTCAGTCTCTCATTTGAGCCCATGTCAAGACCTCTCAACTTATCCATAACTTCTACTATATTACCACCACAAATAATACTGAGTTTTAAAATCAAGGAACTAGTATTTCTTACAAAGGAATTAGCAACCATGGTCACAGTCTCAAAGGAGTTGAGATTCAAATGATTACTAGTCACCCCAGTTTGGATATATTTCAGATCACTATCATGGGAATTTGCAGTAGGCACATTGTCTTGGGGGAAGGAGAAGTAAAGGTGGGCATCATGTGCATAACAGAGATACTGAAGACCCCTACTTCTAACAAGCTCTTCCAATGAAAACTATGTATACAAAGAACAAGGCCCCAAAATGGAACTCAGTGGGACAAAGGACGCAAAACAGTAAGGGCATGAGGTATTAAACCCAGACACATTGTATACTACGAAAGGAAGGAGACAAACATTTCAGCACAATACCTGTTGCCTTACAATCATAAAAGTATTATGGCCTTCTGTATCAAATACTGAACAGAAATCAAAAGGATAAAAATGCAATAATACTGTTGATACTACACCATTGGGAGGACATTTAGGACCTTTGTAAGGCCCAGGTACTATGCTTAGTGCTCAAACTAGACTGTGATGAATCAGAAACCTGACACACCTGTAAAACAGACTCAGAATCAAGCTGTGAATGAACCACCTTCTCTGTAATCTTATAAATAAAAGGTAAAATATGTGTATTTGCTACTGTGGGAAAGTATTTCAGTTTGAAAGCGGAAGAAACTGCAGTGCACGCATTTGCAGTGCTTGAACCATAATGCTTTTTGAAGATGCTACTCTAAGTAACCAGTCTGTGGTAGCATTGTCGCCTCACAGTTAGACGTTGTCCGTTCGATTCTCAGTTAGAGCGTCTACTGTGTGACGACATGCGTGAATGGGCATTCCTTCGTTAAAGGTTGTGCATTAGGTCCGGTAAGCCAGCATGTAAAACTCTACTGCCAATCATTAGCAGACTGGAGTTCTGCTGTGGCGACCCCTAACCGGGAAAAGCCGAAAGACACACACACACACACACACACACACACACACACACACACACACACACACACACACACACACACACACACTCTAAGTAACCAGTCTCTACATCACACTTAAATCAAAACTCAAATCTTGTTACAACAAGGCAGCTAAATTTACAACCTGTTCTGCATACTATTCCCACCACTGCACTTCCCTAAAATCCCTTAAGTGGATTGAACTACCACAGCACCTTAAATATGTACAACTCATAATCGCCCATAATGTTATTTACAAACCCACTTCCTGCCCTGAATTCTGTTTTCCACAACTTTACTCCCACAAGATCCTTATTATCAAAAGACAAACTTCTCTCATTACACAAATCTAATAAATTTGCTGGAAAAAGCATTTACTCATATTCAGTTGCCAAATCTTCGAACGACCTTCTATTAATAGCAGATCAAACCTTAACCTCCATGTCTTCAAGCACGTATTAAAGTAATTCAAAAGTAAAGCATGGATCTGCTCCTGTTCTAAACGTGGTTAAAACAAAACTACATTCCAGACACCTTTCTTACCCCCTCAGTTCCCAACATCTTTATTATTCTTTTTTCTGTCTCTTATCATGTCACCTTTCCCTATAAACCTTCTACCTGATTTCAATACTGAAAATATATCGATTGTCTGTTTTTATTTTTGTCTCACCTGATCTTTTTTTTCATATTTTACCCAACAATGCTTGTTCATCTTTTGACTGTAGTCAAAGTGATCTCTAGCCATAAATTTTTCTGGTCCTGTTGTGGAAAAATGTCAAAACAGGCAATGCACAGCATTTTCGTGACATTTTCCTTGATAAGTTTAATTAGCTTGGCTAAGAGCATATTAACTTTGTATTCAAATCCTTGTTTAAGGAGAACATGCTTTTTGGAGCTCAATCATAACTGTTTATAAGTATTACAAACTATTACTTCAACCATACAATTAATTATAAAATTTGATGTATTTTACATACTTAAGAGCTTTTCTCCCCAAGTGTCTGCTGAACACAAGTATTCTGGCCACAGTCAGACGTTCCAGGTATACAAACATCAATAAATAATTAATAAACAAGTCAAAGGATACTACCTGCCTTGTGATTCCTCAGTACTATGTAACTGTGGAAACAAGAAAGCTAGTGACAGATAGGGCACAGTACATCTTTAGCTAAAATGAGTTTAGCTAACATAGTTTTTTATAAGGTAATTTGTTGAAAAGTTTAAATTTCTAATGCAAACTTGTTCCTGTTTTGTATACAATACCTTTAACTTAGAGAAAGGTATTAGTACAGGAGAGTTATCACTTACCCCCACCCCAAAGAACACGACAGATAAAGATGTAACTCCACTTTGCAGGTAGACATTCTAGAAACTTGAGGAGGCCACGAATGGACCCCCTTAAACTACCAAATCCTGATTATAGTCACAGGTTTATTGCACAGGTAGACACTTCAAACCACTGACTAGGGGGGCTGTACTCTACCAGATTACTTTAAATTGAGAAGAATGTCCCTTTGTATACCTAAATGTAGACTTCAATAAGGAGGAAAGCGTGGAAAAGGAATGCCTAGGAGTAGGACAGGCTTTCCAAATGTTCCAATCCTATATGTATGTAGGAATATTACAGTACAAATAGGTCATAATTCCTTAAAGTGGTTACACAGAGGCACTAAGAAGATTTCTAAGCTTCTTAGATGGCATTGGGGACTGCAGTCTTATAACATGACTGACCAGCATAGGGATGATATCAATAAATGAAGCATACATGACCTTTCTAAGCAAGGAACAGGGCTGCGTGACTTCAGGGACATATTCACTTGCCCACAAGCTCTTTCTCTTCAGGTTTTCTCAACAAAACGTGTTTGAATCCAGAAAGAACAGAGAATGTGAAAAGCTGCAACAAGAAGGAACATTTTAATCATAATTTCACAAAGGCAATGCAGGAGAAGTGAACTAAGTTGTATAAAAGCTAAACCAAAAAGAACTGTAGATACTCTGCCAAAGGGTGCCTGCCCACAAAGATTCCAAAGGAAAGAAGAAAAAAGCAGGAACTGGCCACCACGCTCAACAGCTTCAAAACATTTATTTAAAACACAATTAAAAACACAGGAATGAGTGCTTTCGGGACCAAGCCCTTCTTCAGATACAAAACTCAAATGAAACTGCAGTTTTTATATAGCTCTTCAGTTAACATTCAGCACTGCACCCTCCTTTTCTTTAGTCCGGGTCTTACCCCATTTAAACCTGAGGTTTTGTATGCTGCTAGCTCAATAATCCATTTAGTTCCATTCAACTCTGTCTCATTAATCAAATCACCTCCCCTTTTGTTTTTATTTACACATTGTATAACCATAAACTTAAACTTATGATTTTCATACTTAGAAATGTGCTGGAAAAGTGCATTATGTTCATGTTTTAATCTTACAGAGGACAAATGGTTCAAAATTCTGTTTTTCAGCATGCAGTTAGTTTTTCCTACATAGAATGAACTGCAGTCCTGACAGACAGCCAGGTAAACAACATTCTTTGTTCTACAATTTGCGTACAAATCAAAACAATATTGTTTTCCTGATACAGGGTGTACATAGGATTCTGCCTCCACAATGTACACACATGCTTTGCAATTTCTACACTTTCATGTACCTGCACGTTGTATAAAATTGTTCCTACTTTTTTCTGTCTTCCCTTCATGACATAATAAATCCTTCAGATTTTAAAATCTTCTAAAGCTAAAAACTGTTTTTTCTCCCACTAACTTGGCTATTTTTTTCATCTGTCAGCAAAACATTCCAGTTCTATTTTATTATATCACATACTCCCCCTATATTATTACTATATGTTAACATTAGCCTCACATTATCCATCTGTGAGGCTCTAGACTGAACAGGTGTTTCATCCTGTTGTCTGTGGGAGAACCAAGGCCTACACCTATTGCTTCTGTATTGTTTACTCTTTGTAATAGCGTCTTTAACTCTGTTTTCATTGTATCCCCTTCGACAAAGGTTACTCTCTGACTTGTCTATTTCCTGTTCAAAATGTGTATCCTGTGCACATATACATGAAATTCTATCAACCTGCCCTCTTATTATACCACTGAACGTATACCTTAGATGCATGCTGTCATAAGAGAGCATGCTATTCTTACAACAGTCTTTTCTGACTAAGGCCATGTCCAAAATTCCATTCTCGTCCCTCAGCAATTTTACATCAAAAAGTCCAAAGCTGTACTGGAATACTGCATAGTGAATCTAAGGAAAGTGGTCGTAGATTTCAAATATTCAACAGATTTTTGTAAATCCATGACCCCCCATAACAAGAAATGTCATCCACAAAACGCACATAGAAAATTAACTTGTCCTTCCATGGATGTTGTCCTCCATATATATCTTTGTTCTCCCAGTAAGCCAACACTAAATTTTCTAAGTATTAGCACAGGGGGTGCCCATAGCCACCCCCTGCTTCTGGCGATAATATGCATCTTGACACATAAATATATTGTTTTCTAATGCTATTTTAAGCAGCTCACTTATCAGCCTAATGTTATCAAGCTCAAAGTTTTCTACTTGTGATAGTATGTGTTCTGTGGCTGATATTTGACATTGCTAACGACAGCAAATAAATCTAGTGTGACCATAATATAGTTCTGTCCTTCATTCCATATAATACACTCATGCAACAATGTTAAGAAGTGTCCTGTATCCCTTAGTATACTGGGAAAGTTATCTAAAACTTTTTTCAATGTATATTCTATCCAAATGGATACATTCTCTGTGATTCAACCCCTATCTGAGACGATAGGTCTCAGTGGGGGTGGTGGGGAGAATCAACCAGATCTTTATGTATCTTGGGTAGTGCCTTTAATATAGGCACCATTGGATGTTCTATCCATAAAAATGTGTGCAAGTCCTCTGACATTAGCCACAATTGTTTTAATTCTGTAAACCTTTGCTTTACCTTGTCATCTGTATGATTAACCATTATAGGGGATATACAAATAAAAGTGTGTTCATCCTGTAGCAGATGTAAGATTTTTCTCTGATGGAAACTCTTATTCAGTACTACTACAGCTCCTCCCTTATCCGCTGGTTTTATCACAATATCTGCATTGTTTTTCAATGAATTCAATGCTTGCCTCTGCGAAATGGACAGATTAAAAAACCTGCTGTTGCCCTTATCTTCTAGGTAACGCTTTATATCTGATTCACACAGTCTCAAAAAAAGTATTAACAAAAGAGTTAATAGGTGGAGTAAAAGTGCTGGACTGATTCAACTCCTTGTTCTGTGGCAGGTTTGAATTACCATATAAATGTTTGAGTGACACATTACTACCATATAACATCAAGTCAAGAATAACCTGAGAATATACAGTTCCTGTACTCGGTATAAATGTTAAGCCTTTGTTAAGAACATATTGTTCATCTGCAGACAAAGAATAGTCAGATATATTATAAACAATACAGTTAGTATCACCAGTTAAGTGGATATTCACCGTTTCTTCGCCTCTCTCTGATTCGTACGGCTCAGTCTCCACTCACCCTTCTTCTTAACTCGTACAGGCAGTGATGGAAAAGAGCCCTTTCCCATCTCAAAAACGTTTGGATGTCCTCCTCGCCATGCCAACTCATTTTCCATGCTGGAAGTCAAAGATTGTCCTCCCATGGTGTCAGCAGTTGACGCCTGTCCTGGTCGATTAATCAGTTTGGAGGTTGCTCATTGCTTGAGCTGATTATTTTTAAAACATCATTTAAACTATTTTATCAACAAATACTGTCATAGTCAATAAGAGATCACTGCTCTGCACTACCCCTTTTGTTAAAAAAATAATAATTCAACAACCTACAACACTCGATTAACAAACTATTTCTGACTAATCAGAATAAGATCTCAAACAGGAAGTAATAGGTAATCCCGACTGACCTCTCTTTTACTCCTACTCAGACCTTACTTCAAATCTATCAATATTTTACAACTTACTTACCTATCTTAGTACAAAACAGAGTATATCTATTAAAAAAGACAGATTATACAATGCCCTTTGTATTACAGAACCACTTAGAAAATCTACAAAGGTAGAGACAAAGACTGGAAATGCAGGAAAAATATCCAGTCAATGAGGATAACTTCCAACGTTTTCTAAAACTAAAAATAGAGACAAAAATAATACTAATGTAGCAGAAGGCACTTACTTCTGAAATTTTCAAAACAGAACACCTGTGCAATCTAAAGCCTTTTGGGAAACGATAAAAACCTAAGCAAAAAGTATTTCTGAATACTATATGCCACATCCAAACCTCCTACAACCTGATTCTGAATTGCTTTGTACACCTCTTATTTGTATATTTATTTTTTCATTAACACCAGATACCATCCCACAGATCGTCCAATATGCTTTAATTTTCCCCCTCCTGAACTGGACAGTCTCTCAACTCCTAATATCTACCTTCCACTCAATCTCACAACATCTGAACTCTTGCTAAAATACTCAAAATATAACCAATAAACGTAATTTTCAGTGACAACAGTGTGGTTTCCTCCCCAGATACGTTATTGCTTTTGCAACCTATTCACTTACAAATTGGAAAACTAGAAAAAGTACAGTTTTGTACCTACCATAAATGTAGATGTTCGAGTGCTAATACAGCTGCAGTCATAACAGATGGGTTGTCCAATTCCAAAGTCTAGGTCCGGCCGGATGTCGTCGCTTCTTCCCTGACGTCAGTGCGGCAGGGGTATAAAAGAACCAGCCGACGCCATTTTCTTCAGTTTTTCTTGTCCCAGATGTCAGGGGCCCCCAGAAGGAAGGCAAAACATAAACTTATGTAATAATGCAATGTAATATAATCAAAAAACAGTAGTTTGCAAGCAAATACACCCTAAAAGAATACCCCAATAAGGTTGTATGAGGAGGTGTTTGTCATAAGGCTTGTCCTAAGAGGGGATGGAGGGGGGGTAACCTGGACTGCAGCTGTATGAGCACTCGAACATCTACATTTATGGTAGGTACAAAACTGTACTATGTTCATCGTGCATACAGCTGCAGTCATTACAGATGGGAAGAATCCCAAAGCTAAGTAAGGGTGGTAGGCACTAAGTGGAACTAGGAGGAGCAAGGATGCCCTGCAAGACTGCTGTGGCAAAACCCGCTCTAGATTTAGAGTATAGTGGAAGGTGGTAGTGCTTGGAGAAAGTGTGCACTGAACTCCAAGTGGCTGCTTCCAAAATGTCCTTGGTAGGGACCCCCCTGAGGAAAGCTGCAGAGGTAGCTGTGGCCCTTGTGGAGTGAGATCTGATGCTTGTAGGTACAGTTTTTCCATGAAATGAGTAACAAAAGCGTATGCAGTGGGCTATCCATTTTGAGATTGTCTGTTTGGAAATAGCCTTTCCTTGAGCACCTGTAGCATAGGACACAAAGAGCTGCTCGGATTTCCTGAATGGCTTTGTCCTGTCCAAATAATAACGAAGTTGTCTGTGAATGTCCAAGGAATGTAGTAGTCTTTCCCCTTTGTTTTGTGGGTTAGGATAAAAGGTAGGTAAGTGGATAGTCTGATTTAAGGCTACACTGGATACTACCTTTGGCATAAAGAAGGGTTGGTCTGTATGAAACTCTGTCCTGATGGAAAATGATGAAAGGTTGCACAGCCATGAGGGCTTGTAGTTCGAAACCCTGCGTGCTGAGGTGATAGCCAGAAGGAAGGCTGTTTTCCATGATAAATATTGCAGTTCTGTTGAAGCAGCTGGCTCAAATGGAGGCAGGGTCAGTTTTCTAAAATGAAGTTGAGGTCCCAAGCAGGTACTGGTGGCTTCCTTGGGGGTTTTATATTCTTAGCCCCTCTGAGGAACTGTCTTAAGAGAGGATGAGAGAATAAAGGAGGATCAGTGTTGTATTGTGCAGAAATGGCTGAAGCATGGATCTTGATGGAGGAGAAGGAAAGTCCACTGTTTAACATCTCAGCTAGGTACTGTAATATTTGAGGTAAATTTAGTACCCAAGGATTCTGGCCCTTTTTCTGATTCCAGGCACAAAAACGTTTCTATTTGGCGGAGTAGGCTTTTCTAGTAGAAGGCCTTCTGGCCTCCAGGATGACATCCTGCACCTCCTTGGAGAGGAGGGTCTGTTGGGAAATCAAGGAATCCTCCATGCGGCTAGATTGAGGGTTTTCAGCTGACTGTGAAGAGTTTTGAAGTTGTGCTGGGTCAACAGAAGAGGCACTAGAGGCAGGATCCATGGTGGGGAATGTGTCAGGCTCCTCAGGAGTGGATACCAGTGTTGTCTCAGCCAGTCTGGAGCAATGAGAATCATCTTTGGCCTGTCTGCTCTGGCTTTTAATAGAACTTTGGGCAGCAGAGGAAGAGGTGGAAAGGCATAAACTGTCCAACTGAAAGAAAGTGCGTCCACTTTCCAGGCCTGTGGATGATAGGTCCTTGAGCAAAATTTTTTCAGTTGGTAATTTCTGTGGGTAGCAAAGAGATCTATGTCTGGCCTTCCCCATGCCTGAATTATCTTTGCAAAAACTTGAGGATGCAACTTCCATTCGTGTGGATCTGTCATATTTCTGCTTAGGTTGTCTGCCAGCGTGTTTTCCTTCCCTGGCAGGAATTCTGCTTGAAGTTGGATTTGTAATTCCAGAGCCGTGTTCCAAAGAGACATGGCTAGTCTGCACAGGGGGTATGAATGAGTTCCTCCCTGTTTGTTTATGTACCACATCACTGTGGTGTTGTCTGTCCTTATCAATAGCTGGCCTGGATGCAGTAGGTCTTTGAAGGCCATAATAGCATTTTGTACCGCTAGCATTTCCTTTTGATTGATGTGTAGGTGCTTTTCTTTTGACCATTTGCCCTGAATGCACTGATCTGTCATGTGCGCCCCAGAGGCGTAGTCCGAGGCGTCTGTTGTGATGATTTGATTTGCTTGAGGCATGCAGAAGGGGAGACCTATGTTTCTTTGGCATGCTTGAGCCCACCACAGACATTCCTTTTGAAGACATGGAATGAGTGGTATAATTGTTTCCAAACTGTGGCTGTGTTGAGACCATAAGTTTTTTAGGTACCATTGAAGTTTCCTCATATGCAGCTTTGCACATGGGATCAGCAGGATGCAAGATGCCATGAATCCCAGAGCCTGCAGGACTTTCCTTGCAGTCAGCCTGGTGAAGGTTGCCATTTTTTTTGAAGTATTGAGATAATTGCCCTTGCTTCTCTGGCGTGAGGTAGGCCATCTGGGTGTTTGTATTCAAGCTGGCACCCAGGAAAATTATTGCTTGAGAGGGTATTAGTTTTGATTTCTTTTTGTTGACTGTGTATCCCAGAAAGTTCAACAACTTTATTACAAACGCCAGGTGTTTCAGAAGTATGTGCTTGCTGTCCGCTTGGATCAGGCAGTCGTCCAGATATGGGTATATTTGTATCCCTTGAAGTCTGCAGTAGGCAATTACTGATGACAGGCATTTCGTGAACACTCTGGGTGTAGTAGATAAGCCAAAGGGCAATGCAGAGAATTGATAATGGGTTGAACCTGCAAGAAATCTGAGGTATCTTCTGCAATCTTGTCTGATAGGGACATGCAGGTATGCCTCCTTGAGGTCCAATGTTACCAGCCAAGACTCCTTGTCCAGCATGGGAAGAAGCTGCTGTAATGTGAGCATCTTGAATTTTGGTATGAGTAAATATGTGTTTAGGATGGTTAGGTCCAAAATAGGTCTCCAATCTTTGTCCTTCCTTGGTACCAGGAATAGTCTGGAATAAAAACCTTGACCCTGTTTTTGTGCAGGTACCTCTTGAATAGCTTTCATGTCCATGAGAGCTGTAATTTGTTTTTGTGCCTCTGCCCTTTGATTTTGTGGCAGGTTTGGCATGCCTGTCATTTTTGGAAGGGTGTGAAAGTGGAATCTGTAGCCTCTGTCTATAATGTCCAGGATCCATTTGTCTTTTGTGATAATATACCAATTTTTTGAAAATAATGCCAGTTTTCCGCCTAAAGGTGCTGCCATTAAAGCTTTGCTTGGCATGCAAAGGGGAAAGTCATTGTGTCTGCTTTCTGAATGGCTGTGATCTATCCTCTCCACCTCTTGGTGTAGGTGCTTGCCATTGTCTAGCTCTAAATGATCCTTGAGATTGCCCTCTACCCTTGGGCGCCTGTATCTACCTCTTTGAGGTCTGTCCGTGGCTGGAAAGGACCAATTTTTTGAAGGCCAGTTTCTGCTGAAACGTGGAGGTTGTACCTGTAGGAAATCTTTCACTGTTTGCATTGATCTTGCCTTTTCCTCCATTTTCTTTAATACCTCCTCAGCTTTAACACCAAACAATACATCTTTTTGAAGAGGTGCATCTAGTAATTTAGCTTTGACATGATCTGGTAAGGTTTGCTCTTTCAGCCAAGCATGTCTACGTATGACTGATCCTGTAACAGCAGCTCTACATGAGGCCTCTAAAGCATCAAAACCACATTGCAAGGTATGTTTACCCACTTGCTCTGCACTATGCAACAAATCCTGCAACTCCTTCAAGTCTGGTTGTTCAGGTTGTGTAATTTTACTTTTCAACTGAGATAACAAAAACTGTTGATACTTTAACATATGGAACTGACAGTTTAATGCCCTCATGGTTAAAGTGGCCGAGGTGTATACCTTTTTCCGCACCTTTCTAAAGATCTGGAATCTCTCTCTGAAGGTAATGGGTTTTGGCAGTAGAGGCCTTAATTCCCTTGGGACCCTGTGAAATAGTTTCTGGGTCAGCAGCATGGCTTTGTATAGGAATTGGTGTGAATCAGGAACCCGGTAATACCTGTCAGGTTTAACAGGAGCTGGAGGTAAAGAATCTGGGTTAAGGCTGGCCTCTGTGTACACATCATCTAGTATGTCCAAGACAGGAGGGATAGCCAGAGGCCTGTGCTGAGGAAGCAAGAGAAAATCCCTGAGCCTTTTCTTGGAATCTGAGTAATCTTGGCCTTCCCAGTGGAAGTGTTCCCTCAATGTATGTAAGGTTTCCCCAAAAAGAATAGTCCTCAGGGGGGGAAACAGAGGGAATGGACTCCTCAGCATCAGAATCTTCAAAAGGGGAATATGAATATTCCTGGTCCTCAGAATGTTCTGAGGCAATAGAGGCCTGGTCTGAGGAAGGGTAGTCTTCCTCCAATCTGGGCCTTTTGTCTAAGGGGGGTTGAGAACCCCTGATAAGAGTAATCAAATCCTCAGCCATTTTGAGCATCTGTTTTTTAGGCATGGGGCCTTGAGAGGGGCTCTGTGGAGCTTGTCTTTTAGTTTTTATGGCTGCTTTAGACTTTGTGAAAGCTTTAATGGAAAAAGAGGAAGGCCTGAAGACACCCTGAGAGGTGGCAGGCCTGTCTAAACTCTGAGTTTCCCCGCCAAGAGTGGCGTCGGTATCTGTAGTCGGGGTTGGGGCCGAGGAGCCTGCGACCTCAGGCATAGAAGACACCGCTAAAGGAGCGTCATCGGTACTCAGGGGCTGCATAGGCACCTCGCTGAGAACCGGAGCACCTGTAGCCGGCTTTAGCGTGGTGTCGGTGGAAGTCGCGGACCTCGTGTGTCGGTCCTTATCTTTGCGTCTTTTACTCAAAACTGGAGTCGACTGAATCCGACGACATAATCTAATTAAATTTTTGCCAAAAAGTGTTGAACTCACCGACGCTTAATAGTGCGTTTGTTGAATCTAGCACAAAATGACAGGCCGAGGCGTCGTGGTCTGGGCCTAAGCAAGGAATGCAGAAGGAATGGAAATCCTTATGTATTTGCTTCCACATGAAATGCAATTATTAACTTTGTCTGACATCGGTCTGAGGCAAGAAAAGTTTCCCCAACGGGTACTTAGCTTTCAAGAAGACTTCGCTGAAAAATTTTCGTAATCTCAGGAGCTGGCCAACCGGCACTTGTGAACTGCTTCTGCTTCGGGCACCGCACGGCAAGAAAGACTGAAGAAAATGGTGCCGGCTGGTTCTTTTATACCCCTGCCGCACTGACGTCAAGGAAGAAGCAACGACATCCGACGCCAGACCTAGACTTTGGAATTCGGCTGACCGAGGACCCGCCCGACGGCAGGACAACCCATCTGTTATGACTGCAGCTGTATGCACGATGAACATCAAGGAAAAAGTGTCACTTACTGGTGACAATTTCTTTGACTTAAAATAAAGCTTTTGAAAATGTTAAGCATGATATTCTTACTGAAACACGTAACGTGGAATTTTAACTGAAAGTATGCAAAAAAGGCAAATGGATAAAAATATTACCTGAATAACAACACTTTCTCCATCATTTCAAACAACAACCAGTAAAGCAGTGGTTCCTGTATATGCCTAGGTCACTGCTAGCATAAGCATAAAAACTTAATCACAGAAGGAGAAACACTCAAAGATAGATTTCCTAGTGTTAGTTCAAGCCTTTAAAACATTTGCCCATCACATTTTATTCCATAACCTACAGAATTAGAAGGGAAGCAAAGGGGTTCCACAAGGTTCATTGATAGACTCACTATTTGTCTCCTTTTTCACTAATAACCTTCCCACAGACCTACCTAATATAGACATATCATTATATGCAGATGATACTTTTATGAGCAGAGACCATAAAATGTCTAACACTGAACAAGATCCTTTAGGGAGATGTCACTCTAATATGGAACTGAATTTAACAAACTAGCCATTCACATACACACACACACACACACACACACACACACACACACACACACACACACACACACACACACACACAGATTCTATGCTTTAACAACCACTCCCTAGTTGAACAAAAACATATAGGACTTAACATACAACAGAGAAAAATGGAAAACAATTCCCAGTGATTTATCACATTAGCTAACCTACATCCCTACATCAACACCACTGAATTGCTATTTTGCTTTTTCAGATGAGAGATGGCTTCATGAAACAGCAAAGGCACAGTTTACTCTTAACTTGTGTACATATGATATCTTACATGGCAACTTTTGCCAAGCATTCAAGAATCAACTCCATATCGCTTGATCAGACAACTCTTCAAGAACAAAGATGTGATTCAATTACAAAGACTCTCCTTTAGTTACAATACAGATGAAAAGGCTTTCTACAAATAACATATGTATATATACATACATACGCAAACCTCTACGTAACATTTCCTTAGACAGACTTGCTGAGAACAGATTTGTGACTTTTCCCTGTCTTAATGTGGCATATACTGCCCAACTAATGGTTATCACCTGCAATGCATTAAATCTCCACCTGAGGACAGTGATGAAGTGGGCATACTGCTTCCCCCTCCCTAAGATGGGAAAATCAGAATTGGTAGCTCACTCCCATCATTCTGGACAGCCATTTCAGTGATCTGATCTGTTAACTGAATTTGGGTGACTAGGGTCACAGCCAATGGCCTGGCATCAAACAGCTCTCTCTCTTAAATTACAAGAGAAATGCTTTTTATTATCTCTTCCTTGCTGTACAAGATGTGCACTCATGTTTCACCTTGGTTTTTCTGATACGCGTGTTGCACAGTCTCGCTTTATGTGTAGACTTCCTTGGTATAAACTCTGCTGTACTAGTTTGACTGCCAAAACCTACAGCTCACAATTTCTTCAGAATGATGCAGTGATCTGTGTCAAATACAACTCTAGACTTTAAAAGATTCTTGATGTGTTCCCCATGAATATTCTGAATCGTGTTTTTAAGAACTTGATACGTTAAAGATAGTGGCGAAAGGTTCTGTGTTTTTTACAATTAAATAAGGTTCTCATGAAAAGGTGGGTAATAGTAGCACAGGCTATTCCTGAGTGTGTATAATTTTGTTCTATGTTTTCTGAGTAGGTCCTGAGTTTTTGCCAAACTAGTTTTACATATAAAACCATCAGAATACAAAAAAATCATGAATTTAGAGCCGTAAAACACTGCCCTCTTGTATAATTTGGCAACTATGGATTCAGACTCACAAATTTTATTAATTCCTTGAGAATGTCATATGAAAAGAATTCCTTTTAGGATGCTAAAGCCCAAAAACTGTATTCTCAGAGATGGATTCATTGATTTTTCAAAGGCTGATTGATTCCTTAAAGGTAATAAATTACAGTTGTGTACGAAATACACCAGAAAAGTACAGTTGTGTAAGTTGCACTTATCCCTTTAAGTTATAATGGGTTGCATCCTGCCCAGAAAACAACCAGACAGCTGCACAAAGCTCTCACTCACTCCCATACATTCAGTCTGACTGCTAACTGGCTAGTCTTAAGGGGAGACATCAGCAGTCAGTGTAAGAATCACTTCAGTACTTTTCTGCTGATACTGAAAGCGAGGGGATAGTCTACCAGTCTTGAACTCACAAAGTATAATAACAACAAATATATAAAGTAAGAACAAAACAATACTTTATGTCCCAAAACAAGAATAGGGGGTAGAGGATGTTTACGGCAACTGGAGCAATGATGAATTAGAACATCTACGTTATGGGTAAGTGCAGCTTACACAACTGTGCTATGTTCATCATTCCTACTGCTGCAGTAGCCCTTAGGTTATATGGGTTGATTGTCAAAGCCTACTCAACCTTGGAGGAGGAAGGATACAGATCCATGATCCTGCAGAGAATGCTCCTAGCAAAGCTCGACCTGGACCTAGAAATAGAATTCGGTTTGTAATACTCTGTAAAAGTATGTACAGGGGACTATGTAGCTGCCTCTAGAATGCTTTTAGAGTTCACTTCTTTCCTGTATGTCATTGAAGAAGACAAGGCTCTTACAGAATGTCCCTTGATACTGCCTGGAACGGATTTGCCATAGTAGGTATAACAAAAAGCTATCTGTTTAGAGAAAGGATGTCCCTTTTTTTGTCCCAAGATAAGAAATACAAAAAAAAAAAACTGATCAGCTTTTCTAAAGGTCTTAGTTCTGTCAAGATTGTACTGCCTTGTGCATGTTCAGAGTATGCATAATCCTTTCTCCTGGTTTTTAGGTTCTGGATATAAAACTGAGACTGATGGCTTGATTCAAAGAAAACTCTGAAACCACTTTGTGAATGAAAGTAAGGTCACTTCTTAATGTGACCCTATCTCAGTGGAGGATAAGGTAGGGGTCACCCACCATGAAAGACATCAACAGTGATCCTCTTCTTGCAGATGTCAGAGTACAGTTTTCTAAATCATGACCCATAAGTCAGCTTGATGAGCAGGTTCAAATGAAGAAGTCATTTTTTACAGCTCAAACTTGAGATCCCAAAGAGAAGCCACCTGTTTATTAGGAGGTCTTGGGTGTAAAACTCCTTCAGAAACTGTTTACCACAGAAGAAACAGGAGGATCTGAGGGCAGGCATTTTGAAATGGCCCAAAGATGAACATTTATAGGGGAATAAGAGAGACCAGAGCCTAGTAATACACACAAATACTTGACCACCTGTGCTATAAAATCTCCAATGGACCCTTGGTTATTGCCTAGGCACCAACTAGAAAATCTCTTCCACTTGTCAATACAGGATTTTCTAAAGATTTTCTAGGAGGTTTTCTTGCCTCCTTTAGTACATGTTGCATGTCCTCAAAAATAAGTACCCAAAAGCTATCAGAATTGAATTATCCAGGCAGTAAGTTGAAATTGACTGAAACTGGAGTGTGCCAAACACTCCTCTGTTTTGTGTGAGTAGTTCCAGTCTGTGAGGAAAATTCTGGTAATTCTCTTGAATAACTTCAAAAGAAAGGAGAACCAATATTGCTTGTGCCAAAAAGGCATCACCACAATAATTTTTGGATAGCCCATCTGAATCTTCATAATTATCATGGATATCAGTGGAAAGGGTGAAAATGCATAAAGGGACATTCCCATCTACAGCAATGAAAATGCATCTGTTTTCTAGGCTTGCTTGCAAGGACCTCTGGTGCAAAATTTGCTTAGTCATCTGTTTTGAAAGGAGATAAACAGATAGATTTGAAATGTTGACACAAATGGATCAGTTCCTGGAAGACCCCTGTATTTTATTTCCATTGGTGAGGGACTATCTTGGTCCTGTTTAGCTTGTCTGCCACTACATTTTGCTCTGGTGGAATTTGACATGCTTGGAGAGTTAAACAGAGTTGTATAGCTACCTCCCAAGCCATCACAGCCAGCCTGCAAAGGGGGTATGCCTTTGTACTTCCCTGCTTATGTCCCACATGACTGTGGTATTGTTTTTAACCAGTTGTAGAGGCCCTAGTGACCACAGGTATTATACAAACTTCAATGCATGGATCACAGCCAACATCTTTTTCAGAGTGATCTGCTCTAGTCTGTCTGAATGACTCCACAGGCCTTGCACCTTGAAACTGCTCCTCAAGCAAAATCTGAAGCCTCCATGGGTGAGACATTAGTTGTTTTGAAGAGAGAATGGCAGACCTGGGTTCAGCTGCATTTGTTGTCACCTTCAATGCAGTTCCATTTTTAGAAAACTCCAAACTTGAACTGGATATGCAAATATTGGCCTTGTGGTTTTTTTTTTTTTGGTTTAGAAACCATTACATCTTTCTCAAGTGTAACCTGGCTAGAAGAATCATAGAAGCCATAAACCCTTGGATCCTGAGAAATTCTCTTGGAGAAGTGTGTGACTGACAGGAGAATCTCAGAAAAATGTTCCAAATAAAAATCCACGTTCTCTTGTGTGAGAAAGGCCTTCTGAAGAGAAGAGTATCTAGAAGGAAACTGAGAAACACAATCCTGTGAGACATCGTTAAGGAAGATTTTGCAACATTTATCTGAAATCCCGGACTGGTCAGAAGAAACATAATCCAAGTTAATGACTTGATGCCTGGATAAAAACTACAAAGATAAGCAAATCATCTAAATAAGGAAATATGCAAATGCCATTCAGTCTGCAATGAGTTATGACTGGAGCTAGACATTTTGTAAACACCACTGAAGCTGTAGATAAACCAAAAAGTGATGCAGAGAACTGATAATGTGGTCGAGATACAGAAAACTGAGAAATTCTGGCCAAGGGAATGTGATTAGCATCTTTTAGTAACGTTATGCTGAGACTCATTGGAGGAATGAGAGGTAACAGGTTCTGAATAATCAGCATTTTGAAATCTGGTACCTTCACATACAGGTTTAGAAATGTCAGGATCTAGTAATTGTCTCCAGGAGGACTCTTTGTATGATACCAGAAACATTCTGGAATAGAAGCCTTTGCCACGAGGTCTCTTTGTATGATACCAGAAACATTCTGGAATAGAAGCCTTTGCCACTTTGACTTACAGCTTCTTGTTCTCTGACTCCTAGGGTGAGTAAAGAGAATAAAACCTGAGGAAAACATTCTGTTTGGTTTGGGGGGTAGGGAGAAATTACCCTGAAAAGAGGTTTTTGTATCCAGTGTAAGCTGTAATGCTCCTGCACCACTTTTAAAAAACAAGAGTCCAAAAGAATCTTTTGCCAAGGGGGAATATAGAGAACCAGTTTCTGGAACAGATTTGGAGATATTCTGGCTCGAGGGAAGGGGGTTGTGGACAGAATGCTGGCATAGACATTCTACACTGCTGGTCTGACCCCTTTTCTGAAAGGATCCCTGTTTCTTATTGTTGTTTCCCCTCAGGCCATCTCTTTTTTGCTCCCTGTTTGCCAGAATATGATAGGGCTTGCTTATTTGGCTTTTTAGGGAAAGAGGGATGTCTATAAGACATATATTGAGAAACATCAAATCTTGGATACCCCTTCAATCAAAGTAACTGGGTAGCAGATGTGTTAAACAATACCTCCTTGTCTAAAGCAAGATCTAAGACTTTAGACTTGACCTATCATTAAACGTTTGGTCACATGCCCAGATCTATCTTCTGAAAACTGTAGCTTTATGAGTATTCCTAAACAGAGTACGTGCACAATCATACATACTCTTCAAAACATGTATGGATACCTAGATAAGGTAGAAACAACTGGATTCAGAAAGGAGCATGTGGCAGAAAATTCCCTCAGACTGTGTGATAATTAAGAGTTCTGAAAGCTAAAATGGAAGGAGGAAACATTCCCTTACACCTAGGCGATCCAACACCTCCTCTCTTTGTCACTAGAAGAAGGGTTAGAGTTCAGCATCAATCTATTACCAGTTGGAGAAGAAGATATAAATGCTGGATCAGATATAACATGAGAAAAAAACAAATGTATTAGCATGCGGCACTTTATACATTTTATCTGCATTTTAGGGACTGGTGGATGAGTGTCAGGATGATTACAGGCAGTATTTAATACATCTTCCAGGGCTGGCAGGACAGGGGAGATGGGTAAAGAATGAGATATATCCATTTGTAACATATCATAATTTCTCCTCAGTTTGGGGGGAACATTTATTTGTTATCACAGATATGTCTCATTCATCCCAGCTACAGTCTGATTAAAAGAAAATGCCCCCCGAGGAGGATAAGGGTTAGAATATTCCTCACTATTTGAGGGTTGGGCTTGTGAATCCACAGAAGAAAAAGCTCCATTATCATCATCATCATCATCATCATCATCATCAGCATTATCTCACTATGTTTCATCTAGAATTCCTTTATAGGGAATGCTCACCTGTAATGGTTTCTGGACACCAGGATTTACACCCTGTAATATATGTCTGGCTAAAGTATGAAAATCATCTTTATTAACAGCTATAACATCTTAAAGTAAAGAATTTTTGACCTGTTGTTTTTTTTCTTTACAGGAACTCTGGTGGAAGAAGACTGACATGGAGTAAGGACATCTGCCCAGTCTAATGGTCTCTTAGTTCAGTTACTCTGAAAATAATCTCCCAAAGTGTCCCTCAGACCTAGAGAAGATGGTTCTCCTTTGCCCAGACTGCACATTAGAACAGCATAGTGCCAAGTATAGAAAACTCCTGGAACAACCTCATGTTGATCAGGATATGAAAGCAAGAAAGGTTAAGGACAGGCGAATTTAAACCAAAAGATGAAAGGTTAATATTGGTAGCCAAGGATAGTGGGCTATGTACATGCTGGTTTACAAAGTTGATTGAACATGGGGAAGAAATAGACAAATGTAGGTTCCATAAAACAGAACTGGAAACAGTAGTATATCTTGTTGCTGGGTGTGATACACTATTGGCAGACGGCCTGTACACTAACAGGTATAATAATGTGGCAAGACTGTTGTATTGGTGATTGTGCAAACATTACATTATTGAAGAAGCAGAGAAGCATTGGAAACATGAGCCACAAAGCATTACAGAGAATAATGACGTTTATACGACATGGAATCACCCGTTACCAATAGTTTAGAAAATAGATGCAAGAAAACCAGATTAGTCCATGAAAAGAAGGCAAAAGTAGTGTAGAATTAATATGTGTGCTGTATCTTTAAGAAGCATTCCAAAGACTCAACGTGCATATAAATAGTCAGCACGTGCTACGTTCAGTGCCATTATGTGAGTGCAGCCAGAGAGTGAGCATGTATGAGTGTAATAGCTGTTTGTTTACAAGTTTATCTAAGTTAAAGTTATTAAGCCTCAATCCCGATGTGTTTGTACATAATAAAGCTGCTTGAACAGAACCCATGAAGTCTCATCTATTGTATCCTGACTAGACGAGCGACATGGTGTCAGAACTGAGATTCCAGGGAATGATATTCAGAGCTATGAGGTGCAGAAATAACAGTGAAGGTAAACTAAGACAAAGGAGCACGAAAAAGACCAGAAAAGAACCAAAGGTAATGAAAACATGCACAAAGAGTTTATTTTATAAAAAAAGATAAAATGGAGCATTATGTGGGCACAAACCGCATTATTAAACAAGCGAGAGACATGAAATGTTTAAGGTTAACATAGTTGATAAAACAATTGTCAGAGAAGCACATAAGATATTAGAAATTACCTTGGAGTTGCAAAACGAGTATGCTCAAAGCAAAACGAGTGTGTTTAGAGTAAAACGTGCATGGTTAAAGCAAAACGGGCATATTTAGAACAAAACGAACACAAAAAAAATTAGATTAGGCATGTAAAGAAGGGCAAAAAGGACACATTAGGCATAAATTAAGCAAGGCGACTGCATGTTTGGCAAAGTACTGTGTTTTGGCATAACTACTACTTCATATTGTATTCAGGGCATTGCACGAGTTATTCAAAGTAACTCAACGTGTGGAAAAGTGCTTACAGTGTGTGCTTATTACTGTGCATTTATTCCAAAGAGTTTGTGTGCAAAGTGCAACTATTTCATAAAGTGCAGTCAAATACAGCAATTTTGAAAAGTTTATTGTGCTGGGAGTGTCTATTCGCAAAGTGCTGCCATTACAGATTGTTTCTTGCACTGTAAAAAGTTATTTAGCAAAGTACAGCCATTTTGGGGAAGTTTCAGATTGCTGTGTACTGTTTATTCACAAAGTGCAATTACTTCGAAATGTTTCTTACTCAGAGCTTCTTATGCCCAGTTTATTCGCACAGTGTAGTTATTTCAAAATGTTTCTTACACTGGTAAGAGGTGATTTCTTACAGTACAGTAATTTCAAGAGTATTACAGTGCCTGAGAGACTTATTTCACAAAGTTCAGTTATTCAGAGGCTTGTTGTGCTATTGGGCAAAGTTACAAGCACTGGCATAAGTGTATGTGTATATGTTCATGCATATTTGCAAAAGCCTTCACTGGTATGTGTTAATATGGCAGACGGATTTTGAAAGCCCTCACCACTTGTGTTTTATCAGAATATTGCAGAGAACTGGAGAATATTTGAGCAAGAGTATGATATATTTATACAAGCAGCTTATTCTAACAAAGATGCATGCACCAGGGCATTCATTTTGCTAAACCTAGCTGGGTCAGAGGTCATTGAAAGAGAGTGTTCATTTGTGTATGCACCAGCAGTATAGGAGGAGAAGGAGAAAATCGTCATATTGTTGGACAGGCTGAATCAATGGAAGACCCTGAGTGTTTGAAAGCAAATTAAGGGAAATGTGTAACCCCCAGACAAATATTACATTAGAGAGGCATTTGTTTTACACAAGAGATCAGAAACCAGGGGAAACTTTTACAGCTTATATAAATCACCTGAAAAACAAAGCTAAAATGTGTCGGTTTGGTGATTTAAAAGATGAGTTGATAAAGGACAAGCTCGTGTGTGGTATTAACAGTGCTGCAGTGAGAAAGATTTTACTTCATGACAGAGACTTAATGTTGAGCAAAGCTATTGAGATTTGCCAAATCCATGAAGTTACAGAAAGGCACACAAGTATGCTTGCAAGTGATAAGAGTATGTTTTCAGCAAACTCCAGAGCAAATGTAGACAGTATACAACATGTGGCAAGCAAAAGCAGGCCTAAGCACATGGCAGCCACAGCCCCTGCTGGTCCATCAGGAAAACCACGTAGTTTTCCAGCAAGTTCAAAGAAAGGAGCATGCTCAGTGCAGTACAAGAGTGAGTCAGCAAAACCCAAATCCAGATTTACTGTTAACTGTCACAACTGTGGTGAAAATCATGAGTCTAAAAGGGAGAAATGCTTAGCATTTGGTCAGCAGTGCCACAAGTGTAAAAAACTGAACCATTTTCAAAAGTTTTGCAAATCAAGTAAACCTCACACAGTTATAAATAAGGATCATTCAAAAAAGCAAACTGATCAAGTGGAATTGCAGCAGTCTACTTTCTGTGCAGATGGTGTATCAGTAATTGATGAAACGGTTGATGCAGTACATTTCTTGACAAAAAAATGAAGTGTTTTGTACTGTCCAGATCAATGGTAAATCCACCGAGCTCAAAGTAGGTACTGGTTCAAAGTGTAATGTTATGTCAGCAGATACTTTTGCTAAAGTGAGAGCTAATGAACAAGTCAATATGACTAGCTGTGCAAAACTTGTTGCTTATGGAGGTGAAGAAATTCAAACCAAAGGTTCAGTGATGCTTTCATGTTATTTGGCTAGGAACTGTTAGAACTTGTTATTCTATGTAGTCCGAATACCAGTGCAGTCATTATTGGGTCTCAGAGACACTTTGAGAAGGAATCTGTTTTCTTTTACCAAAGAAGTTCATCATATAAACACATCTCCTAGTTCCAATTTTACTGAAGCTATTTTTTTCAGAGTATGATGATGTTTTCAATGACAAGTTGGGCAAACTTCCAGTTGTGTATTCTATGAAGTTAGACCCAGAGGTCAGTCCGGTATTCAGACCAGTAAGAAAAGTTCCAATAGCTATGCAGGATAGAGTTAAAATCTCAGTTGGATAAAATGGTTCAGCAATGTGTAATTTGTCCAGTTACAGAACCAAATGAATGGGTGTCGTCTATGGTAGCAACTCACAAAAAAGGCTCAGACGAAATGAGAATATGCATTGATCCATGAGATTTGAACAAAGCATTAAAGAAACTATACCATCCAATGTGTACAGCTGAGGAGGTCGCAGCCCTAATACCGAATGCCACTGTTTTTTCTGTCTTAGATGCAAAAAGTTCATTTTGGCAAGTGATGCTTGATTGCAAATCCTTATTACTGACTACTTTCAGTACCCCGTTTGGCAGATATAGATTTCTCAGGATGACATTTGGAATAAATTCTGCAACTGAAGTCTTCCAGCATGCAATGGAGCAAATTTTTTTCAGGTTATCCTTGTGCCATCATAGTAGATGATTTATTGGTTGGAGGCAATGGTGAAGCAGAGCATGACACAAACCTAAAGAGAGTTCTAGACAGAGCACATGAAGTGAACTTAAAGCTCAATTCTCTGAAGTGCAAATTCAGACTACCAGAAGTTACATATGTAGGTCATTTATTTACCAGCACTGGCTTGCAACCAGACCCGTCTAAGCAAGCAGCCATTCTTGAGGTGTCAGCACCAGATAATGTTCAAGCTCTACAACATTTTTTTTGGTATGGTCAACTATTTAGGCAAGTTTATACCAGACTTCAGCGAATTGACAGCACCTTTAAATGAGCTAACACACAAAAATTTTACATGGTCTTGGTTGAAACAGCACCAGAAACATTTGAAGACCTTAAGCAAAAAATTGCCACCCCACCTACGTTAAGACACTATGATGTCAATAAACCAGTCACTTTTTCCTGTGATGCTTCAAAGTTTGGTCTTGGTGCAGTCATTCTTCAAGAAGGCAGACCAGTACACTATGCATCCAGAACTCTTACCCAAACTGGAATGCAATATGCTCAAATTGAAAAAGAACTTTTTGGCGATAGTGTTTGCATGTTCAAAGTTTCATGATTATATTTATAGTCGAGCTATTGAGACTGAAACTATCAACAACCTTTAGTTACTACTTTAAAGAAGCTTATGCATTCAACTCCAGCGAGATTACAAAAAAATAATGCTGAAATTGCAAAAGTACAACTACAAAATGGTCTATACAAAAGGCAAACTTCTTTATCTGGCTGATACCTTATCCAGATCACCCAGAAATACGTTGGAACAGCTTCATGCAGAGAATTTTGATGTTGATTTTTCTACTATGAGACTTGATGAGCTGAGAGATCATACAAAGACTGATCCAGTTTTGCAAAAGCTCAATTACTACATTAATGTTGGATGGCCATCAAAGCAATCTAGTGTACCATTTGAAGTGCAAACATATTTTCCTTACAGAGATGAGATGTTGATGGAAGATGGCATTATTTTCAAAGGTCCTAAAATTGTTGTTCCTGCTTCCTTACAACATGAATATATTCAGATTTTGCATAGTGGTCACCCAGGTTCTGACTCTATCAAAAGAAGGGTGTGACGTCTAGTATTTTGGCCTTCTCTCACTAAAGACATCGATAAAGTACTTTCTTCTTGTTCAGTACACAATAGTACTAATCCACATTTGCAAACAGAACCACTTTAGCAAAGTCAAGTTCCTAAACTACCTTGGTCAACAATAGCCACTTGTATATTCGAGTGAAACAATCAGCATTATTTGGTATTGGTAGACTCTTATTTGAACTGGTTTGAGATTGATTTACTACCTAAACTAAACGTCCACTACTGTTACTGCTAAGTTGAAACGTCATTTCTCAGCCCATGGTCGTCCACACAAAGTTATTTCTGACAATGGTACTCAATTTACTAGTCAGTTGTTTCAGAAATTTGCAAAAGAATGGGACTTGGTACATGTTACTAGTAGTCCAGAATAACAACAGTCAAATGGACTAGCTGAATGAGCAGTGCAGAGTGCAAAGCAATTACTTGAGAGGTCAGTGTGACAATACCAATGTCTTTTTGAATTTACTTAATCTCAGAAACATACCCCATATGATATACTTGTCTCGCCTGCTCAGAGACTTCTATCTAGGCAAACCAGAACAACATTGCCTATCTGTTCCATTTTGATGAGGCTTAAAGCTAAGAAGAACAGGACAATTAGAGCTAGAACAGCGTCCATCAGCACCTCCTAATCAGAAGCCTTGGTTCTATCTCAATAAATACTGGACTCTCTCAGCAAATGACAGGAAAGGAATGGACATCTTAGGTGGAAGAAATTGAACATCTTGGGGTCTTGTTCATGACTGGGGATAAAAGGGATCAGGACAATGACTAGTGGGCAGTTGCTGACGTAGCAGTACTGATAACATTCTACCACTCTGGTGGTGAAATGAGAATTCAGTCACAGGACAAAGCACTTTATTTACTGGTTAGTCTATTCAGTCACAGGACAAAGCACTTTATTTACTGGTTAGTCTATTCAGTCACAGGACAAAGCACTTTATTTACTGGTTAGTCTATTCAGTCACAGGACAAAGCACTTTATTTACTGGTTAGTCTATTCAGTCACAGGACAAAGCACTTTATTTACTGGTTGGTCTATTCAGTCACAGGACAAAGCACTTTATTTACTGGATTTAGTCTATTCAGTCACAGGACAAAGCACTTTATTTACTGGTTAGTCTATTCAGTCACAGGACAAAGCACTTTATTTACTGGTTAGTCTATTCAGTCACAGGACAAAGCACTTTATTTACTGGTTAGTCTATTCAGTCACAGGACAAAGCACTTTATTTACTGGTTAGTCTATTCAGTCACAGGACAAAGCACTTTATTTACTGGTTAGTCTATTCAGTCACAGGACAAAGCACTTTATTTACTGGTTAGTCTATTCAGTCACAGGACAAAGCACTTTATTTACTGGTTAGTCTATTCAGTCACAGGACAAAGCACTTTACTTACTGGTTAGTCTATTCAGTCACAGGACAAAGCACTTTATTTACTGGTTAGTCTATTCAGTCACAGGACAAAGCACTTTATTTACTGGTTAGTCTATTCATTCACAGGACAAAGCACTTTATTTACTGGTTAGTCTATTCAGTCACAGGACAAAGCACTTTATTTACTGGTTAGTCTATTCAGTCACAGGACAAAGCACTTTATTTACTGGTTAGTCTATTCAGTCACAGGACAAAGCACTTTATTTACTGGTTAGTCTATTCAGTCACAGGACAAAGCACTTTATTTACTGGTTAGTCTATCAGTCACAGGACAAAGCACTTTATTTACTGGTTAGTCTATTCATTCACAGGACAAAGCACTTTATTTACTGGTTAGTCTATTCCGTCACAGGGCAAAGCACTTTATTTACTGGTTAGTCTATTCAGTCACAGGACAAAGCACTTTATTTACTGGTTAGTCTAGTCAGTCACAGGAGAAAGGACTTTATTTACTGGTTAGTCTATTCAATCACAGGACAAAGCACTTTATTTACTGGTTAGTCTATTCAGTCACAGGACAAAATACTTTATTTACTGGTTAGTCTGTTCGGTCACAGGACAAAGCACTTTATTTACTTTATTTACTGGTTAGTCTATTCAGTCACAGGACAAAGCACTTTATTTACTTTATTTACTTGTTAGTCTATTCAGTCACAGGACAAAGCACTTTATTTACTGGTTAGTCTACTCAGTCACAGGACAAAGCACTTTATTTACTGGTTAGTCTATTCAGTCACAGGACAAAGCACTTTACTTACTGGTTAGTCTATTCAGTCACAGGACAAAGCACTTTATTTACTGATTAGTCTATTCAGTCACAAGACAAAGCACTTTATTTACTGGTTAGTCTATTCAGTCACAGGACAAAGCACTTTATTTACTGGTTAGTCTATTCAGTCACAGGACAAAGCACTTTATTTACTGGTTAGTCTATTCAGTCACATGACAAAGCACTTTATTTACTGGTTAGTCTATTCAGTCACAGGACAAAGCACTTTACTTACTGGTTAGTCTATTCAGTCACAGGACAAAGCACTTTATTTACTGGTTGGTCTATTCAGTCACAGGACAAAGCACTTTATTTACTGGTTAGTCTATTCATTCACAGGACAAAGCACTTTACTTACTGGTTAGTCTATTCAGTCACAGGACAAAACACTTTATTTACTGGTTAGTCTATTCATTCACAGGACAAAGCACTTTATTTACTGGTTAGTCTATTCAGTCACAGGACAAAGCACTTTATTTACTGGTTAGTCTATTCAGTCACAGGACAAAGCACTTTATTTACTGGTTAGTCTATTCAGTCACAGGACAAAGCACTTTATTTACTGGTTAGTCCATTCATTCACAGGACAAAGCACTTTATTTACTGGTTAGTCTATTCAGACACAGGACAAAGCACTTTATTTACTGGTTAGTCTATTCAGTCACAGGACAAAGCACTTTATTTACTGGTTAGTCTAGTCAGTCACAGGACAAAGCACTTTATTTACTGGTTAGTCTATTCAATCACAGGACAAAGCACTTTATTTACTGGTTAGTCTATTCAGTCACAGGACAAATCACTTTATTTACTGGTTAGTCTGTTCGGTCACAGGACAAAGCACTTTATTTACTTTATTTACTGGTTAGTCTATTCAGTCACAGGACAAAGCACTTTATTTACTTTATTTACTGGTTAGTCTATTCAGTCACAGGACAAAGCACTTTATTTACTGGTTAGTCTACTCAGTCACAGGACAAAGCACTTTATTTACTGGTTAGTCTATTCAGTCACAGGACAAAGCACTTTATTTACTGGTTAGTCTATTCATTCACAGGACAAAGCACTTTACTTACTGGTTAGTCTATTCAGTCACAGGACAAAGCACTTTATTTACTGGTTAGTCTATTCAGTCACAGGACAAATCACTTTATTTACTGGTTAGTCTATTCAGTCACAGGACAAAATACTTTATTTACTGGTTAGTCTGTTCGGTCACAGGACAAAGCACTTTATTTACTTTATTTACTGGTTAGTCTATTCAGTCACAGGACAAAGCACTTTATTTACTTTATTTACTCGTTAGTCTATTCAGTCACAGGACAAAGCACTTTATTTACTGGTTAGTCTACTCAGTCACAGGACAAAGCACTTTATTTACTGGTTAGTCTATTCAGTCACAGGACAAAGCACTTTACTTACTGGTTAGTCTATTCAGTCACAGGACAAAGCACTTTATTTACTGATTAGTCTATTCAGTCACAGGACAAAGCACTTTATTTACTGGTTAGTCTATTCAGTCACAGGACAAAGCACTTTATTTACTGGTTAGTCTATTCAGTCACAGGACAAAGCACTTTATTTACTGGTTAGTCTATTCAGTCACAGGACAAAGCACTTTATTTACTGGTTAGTCTATTCAGTCACAGGACAAAGCACTTTACTTACTGGTTAGTCTATTCAGTCACAGGACAAAGCACTTTATTTACTGGTTGGTCTATTCAGTCACAGGACAAAGCACTTTATTTACTGGTTAGTCTATTCATTCACAGGACAAAGCACTTTACTTACTGGTTAGTCTATTCAGTCACAGGAAAAAACACTTTATTTACTGGTTAGTCTATTCATTCACAGGACAAAGCACTTTATTTACTGGTTAGTCTATTCAGTCACAGGACAAAGCACTTTATTTACTGGTTAGTCTATTCAGTCACAGGACAAAGCACTTTATTTACTGGTTAGTCTATTCAGTCACAGGACAAAGCACTTTATTTACTGGTTAGTCTATTCAGTCACAGGACAAAGCACTTTATTTACTGGTTAGTCTATCAGTCACAGGACAAAGCACTTTATTTACTGGTTAGTCTATGGTCTGGGACCATGCTTTACTTACTGGTTGGTGTTCATTCACAGGACAAAGCACTTTATTTACTGGTTAGTCTATTCAGTCACAGGGCAAAGCACTTTATTTACTGGTTAGTCTATTCAGTCACAGGACAAAGCACTTTATTTACTGGTTAGTCTAGTCAGTCACAGGAGAAAGCACTTTATTTACTGGTTAGTCTATTCAATCACAGGACAAAGCACTTTATTTACTGGTTAGTCTATTCAGTCACAGGACAAAATACTTTATTTACTGGTTAGTCTGTTGGTCACAGGACAAAGCACTTTATTGGTTACTGGTTAGTCTATTCAGTCACAGGACAAAAGCACTTTATTTGGTTCTATTCCAGTCACATGACAAAGCACTTTATTTACTGGTTAGTCCTATTCAGTCCACAGGACAAAACACTTTTATTTACTGGTTAGTCTATTCAGTCACAGGACAAAGCACTTTATTTACTGGTTAGTCTATTCAGTCACAGGACAAAGCACTTTATTTGCTGGGTTAGTCTATTCATTCACAGGACAAACACTGGTTGATCACCAATCGATCACAGGACAAAACACTTTTATTTACTGGTTAGTCTATTCAGTCACAGGACAAAGCACTTTATTTACTGGTTAGTCTATTCAGTCACAGGACAAAGCACTTTATTTACTGGTTAGTCTATTCAGTCACAGGACAAAGCACTTTATTTACTGGTTAGTCTATTCAGTCACAGGACAAAGCACTTTATTTACTGGTTAGTCTATTCAGTCACAGGACAAAGCACTTTATTTACTGGTTAGTCTATTCAGTCACAGGACAAAGCACTTTATTTACTTTATTTACTGGTTAGTCTATTCAGTCACAGGACAAAGCACTTTATTTACTGGTTAGTCTATTCAGTCACAGGACAAAGCACTTTATTTACTGGTTAGTCTATTCAGTCACAGGACAAAGCACTTTATTTACTGGTTAGTCTATTCAGTCACAGGACAAAGCACTTTATTTACTGGTTAGTCTATTCAGTCACAGGACAAAGCACTTTATTTACTGGTTAGTCTATTCATTCACAGGACAAAGCACTTTATTTACTGGTTAGTCTATTCCGTCACAGGACAAAGCACTTTATTTACTGGTTAGTCTATTCAGTCACAGGACAAAACAATTTATTTACTGGTTAGTCTATTCAGTCACAGGACAAAGCACTTTATTTACTGGTTAGTCTATTCAGTCACAGGACAAAGCACTTTATTTACTGGTTAGTCTATTCAGTCACAGGACAAAGCACTTTATTTACTTTATTTACTGGTTAGTCTATTCAGTCACAGGACAAAGCACTTTATTTACTCGTTAGTCTATTCAGTCACAGGACAAAGCACTTTATTTACTGGTTAGTCTATTCAGTCACAGGACAAAGCACTTTATTTACTGGTTAGTCTATTCAGTCACAGGACAAAGCACTTATTTACTGGTTAGTCTATTCAGTCACAGGACAAAGCACTTTATTTACTGGTTAGTCTATTCGGTCACAGGACAAAGCACTTTATTTACTGGTTAGTCTATTCAGTCACAGGACAAAGCACTTTTACTGGTCTATTCAATACAGGACAACGTGACTATTTACTGGTTAGTCTATTCAGTCACAGGACAAAGCACTTTATTTACTGGTTAGTCTATTCAGTCACAGGACAAAGCACTTTATTTACTTTTATTTACTGGTTAGTCTATTCAGTCACAGGACAAAGCACTTTTTCTCTTCTGAGATATCCTTTTTAGTGACTGCTGCCACCACAATAGCATCTACAACTGGACACAGTCCTCAGGGGGGGGGGGGGTCTTGTCTGACTTCTTGTGGATCGGTTCAACTGTAAAAGGCTCCTTCCATGCCCTCTGGGACACCAGGTCAATAAGAGCATCTGAAGCATCTGGAGGGGAAGCACCCAGGATGTGGACAGGCCCACCCCGAATGCCTCCAAAAAACTGACTGCTCAGGAACAAGGACTTCGGCAGTCCATTCCCTGTGCCAGTGAAGCAACTTCAAAAGTTTGCCAAAAGAGGTTTCCTTGCAGGAAGATTCTTGAGGCTGGTATCGTCAATGAGGGACTCTTCTGGGGAGTTCAGTTGCCTCCTCTTGCTGCCAGAAAACTGCCCTGGTAAAGCCGGGGGGGGGGGTTGTAGAGGCTGGGGGACCTAAAGGATGTACAAACTACAACACCACTCAGAGTGAGCTGTCCTTGAACAGGTTGAATCATGTCCACAGATGTTGAATGGGGAGACACTGGCTGAACCTAACCACTCCTTCTCCTGGCAGGTGAACATACATTCTACAATGTCACAGACAGACTGATGCAGACCTCCTGGAGCAAATGGATCTAGGGTCTGTAGACCCTGGGGATGCACCAGACTGAACCAGCCTCTCCAGCCTGCCCTGATGCTGAGAACCAAGCCAAACTATTGAGGGTAAAGGTCCCAATCAGGAGGGATGACCTCAAAATAGAGATCACAGAACCTAACCAGGATACCCCTACCTCAATATCTTGGTTCCAGAGTCCACTCGTCTCCAACATGTCCAAAGTAGAGGAAACAAAGGCAGGGGTCAGTGCAGAAATTGGCATTGGATTCACCCTTGGGGAGGAAAGGCAACTGGTTCAGACATCTCTGAGTCAATGGGCCCAAGGGAGAAAACCCAGTGTAATGGAGCCAAAGCTTTGGGATGAGAGCCTGAAGCTGATGGGATGAGTTGTAATTGTATCTGTGTCTGTAAAAAGGAATGCATCAACTGTACCAACTCCACAGGTCCTAAAACTCCCAACCAACTTGGATGACATACCCGCTGACTTCGTCAGATCCAAACATAGCCAAATTTTTAAAACATGAGAAGAAGTCTAAGATGATTTTTCTGCTCAGTTTAGCAGAAACATTCAGGTGTCAATGGGGAATGGAAATCAAACCAGAAGTAGACAAAAATCAGACAGCAACTGAATGTACCAACCCCCCCCCCCCAAAAAAAAAAAAAAACAAACAAAAAAAATAAAATAAAGAATATAAGAAAAGGATCAGATGAGAAGAAAAGAAATGTGGAAAAGCCATAAATATAGTGCCAAGTATAGAAAACTCCTGGAACAACCTCATGTTGATCAGGATATGAAAGCAAGAAAGGTTAAGGACAGGCAAATTTAAACCAAAAGATGAAAGGTTAATATTGGTAGCCAAGGATAGTGGGCTATGTACATGCTGGCTTACAAAGTTGATTGAACATGGGGAAGAAATAGACAAATGTAGGTTCCATAAAACAGAACTGGAAACAGTAGTATATCTTGTTGCTGGGTGTGATACACTATTGGCAGGCGGCCTGTACACTAACAGGTATAATAGTGTGGCAAGACTGTTGTATTGGTGATTGTGCAAACATTACATTATTGAAGAAGCAGATAAGCATTGGAAACTTAAGCCACAAAGAGGGTGGCCTAATGGTTAAAGTGCTTGCCTTACAAGCACAAGGTACAGGGTTTGAATCTCACAGGGGATAATTAGCTAGGCTTAAAATGGCTTGCAAGGGCAGTTAGCCTAGTACTAATCTATGAATCTATGAACAAAGCATTATAGAGAATAATGAAGTTTATATGACATGGAATCACCCATTACCAACAGTTTAGAAAATAGATGCAAGAAAACCAGATTAGTCCATGAAAAGAAGGCAAAAGTAGTGTATAATTAATATGTGTGCTGTATCTTTAAGAAGCATTCCAAAGACTCAACGTGCATATAAATAGTCAGCATGTGCTAGGTTCAGTGCCATTATGTGAGTGCAGCCAGAGATTGAGCATGTATGAGTGTAATAGCTGTTTGTTTACAAGTTTATCTAAGTTAAAGTTATTAAGCCTCAATCCTGATGTGTTTGTACATAATAAAGCTGCTTGAACAGAACCCATGAAGTCTCATCTATTGTATCCTGACTAGACGAGCGACATGGTGTCAGAACTGAGATTCCAGGGAATGATATTCAGAGCTATGAGGTGCAGAAATAACAGTGAAGGTAAACTAAAACAAAGGAGCACGAAAAAGACTAGAAAAGAACCAAAAATAATGAAAACATGCACAAAGAGTTTATTTTATAAAAAAAGATAAAATGGAGCATTATGTGGGTACAAACCACATTATTAAACAAGCGAGAGACATGAAATGTTTAAGGTTAACATATTTGATAAAACAATTGTCAGAGAAGCACATAAGATATTAGAAATTACCTTGGAGTTGCAAAACGAGTATGCTCAAAGCAAAACGAGTGTGTTTAGAGTAAAACGTGCATGGTTAAAGCAAAACGGGCATATTTAGAACAAAACGAACACAAAAAAATTAGATTATACATGTAAAGAAGGGCAAAAAGGACACATTAGGTATAAATTAAGCAAGGCGACTGCATGTTTGGCAAAGTACTGTGTTTTGGCATAACTACTACTTCATATTGTATTCAGGGCATTGCACGAGTTATTCAAAGTAACTCAACGTGTGGAAAAGTGCTTACAGTGTGTGCTTATTACTGTGCATTTATTCCAAAGAGTTTGTGTGCAAAGTGCAACTATTTCTTAAAGTGCAGTCAAATACAGCAATTTTGAAAAGTTTATTGTGCTGGGAGTGTCTATTCTCAAAGTGCTGCCATTACAGATTGTTTCTTGCACTGTAAAAAGTTATTTAGCAAAGTACAGCCATTTTGGGGAAGTTTCAGATTGCTGTGTACTGTTTATTCACAAAATGCAATTACTTCGAAATGTTTCTTACTCAGAGCTTCTTAAGCCCAGTTTATTCGCACAGTGTAGTTATTTCAAAATGTTTCTTACACTGGTAAGAGGTGATTTCTTACAGTACAGTAATTTCAAGAGTATTACAGTGCCTGAGAGACTTATTTCACAAAGTTCAGTTATTCAGAGGCTTGTTGTGCTATTGGGCAAAGTTACAAGCACTGGCATAAGTGTATGTGTATATGTTCATGCATATTTGCAAAAGCCTTCACTGGTATGTGTTAATATGGCAGACAGATTTTGAAAGCCCTCACCACTTGTGTTTTATCAGAATATTGCAGAGAACTGGAGAATATTTGAGCAAGAGTATGATATATTTATACAAGCAGCTTATTCTAACAAAGATGCATGCACCAGGGCATTCATTTTGCTAAACCTAGCTGGGTCAGAGGTCATTGAAAGAGAGTGTTCATTTGTGTATGCACCAGCAGTATAGGAGGGAGAAGGAGAAAATCGTCATATTGTTGGACAGGCTGAATCACGGGAAGACCCTGAGTGTTTGAAGCGCAAATTAAGGGAAATGTGTAACCCCCAGACAAATATTACATTAGAGAGGCATTTGTTTTACACAAGAGATCAGAAACCAGGGGAAACTTTTACAGCTTATATAAATCACCTGAAAAACAAAGCTAAAATGTGTTGGTTTGGTGATTTAAAAGATGAGTTGATAAAGGACAAGCTCGTGTGTGGTATTAACAGTGCTGCAGTGAGAAAGATTTTACTTCATGACAGAGACTTAATGTTGAGCAAAGCTATTGAGATTTGCCAAATCCATGAAGTTACAGAAAGGCACACAAGTATGCTTGCAAGTGATGAGTATGTTTTCTGCAAACTCCAGAGCAAATGTAGACAGTATACAACATGTGGCAAGCAAAAGCAGGCCTAAGCACATGGCAGCCACAGCCCCTGCTGGTCCGTCAGGAAAACCACGTAGTTTTCCAGCAAGTTCAAAGAAAGGAGCATGCTCAGTGCAGTACAAGAGTGAGTCAGCAAAACCCAAATCCAGATTTACTGTTAACTGTCGCAACTGTGGTGAAAATCATGAGTCTAAAAGGTAGAAATGCTTAGCATTTGGTCAGCAGTGCCACAAGTGTAAAAAATTGAACCATTTTCAAAAGTTTTGCAAATCAAGTAAACTTCACACAGTTATAAAGAAGGATCATTCAAAAAAGCAAACTGATCAAGTGGAACTGCAGCAGTCCGCTTTCTATGCAGATGGTGTATCAGTAATTGGTGAAACAGTTGATGCAGTACATTTCTTGACAAAAAAATGAAATGATTTGTACTGTCCAGATCAATGGTAAATCCACCGAGCTCAAAGTAGGTACTGGTTCAAAGTGTAATGTTATGTCAGCAGATACTTTTGCTAAAGTGAGAGCTAATGAACAAGTCAATATGACTAGCTGTGCAAAACTTGTTGCTTATGGAGGTGAAGAAATTCAAACCAAAGGTTCAGTGATGCTTTCATGTTATTTGGCTAGGAACTGTTAGAACTTGTTATTCTATGTAGTCCGAATACCAGTGCAGTCATTATTGGGTCTCAGAGACACTTTGAGAAGGAATCTGTTTTCTTTTACCAAAGAAGTTCATCATATAAACACATCTCCTAGTTCCAATTTTACCGAAGCTATTTTTTTCAGAGTATGATGATGTTTTCAATGACAAGTTGGGCAAACTTCCAGTTGTGTATTCTATGAAGTTAGACCCAGAGGTCAGTCCGGTATTCAGACCAGTAAGAAAAGTTCCAATAGCTATGCAGGATAGAGTTAAAATCTCAGTTGGATAAAATGGTTCAGCAATGTGTAATTTGTCCAGTTACAGAACCAAATGAATGGGTGTCGTCTATGGTAGCAACTCACAAAAAAAGGCTCAGATGAAATGAGAATATGCATTGATCCATGAGATTTGAACAAAGCATTAAAGAAACTATACCATCCAATGTGTACAGCTGAGGAGGTCGCAGCCCTAATACCGAATGCCACTGTTTTTTCTGTCTTAGATGCAAAAAGTTCATTTTGGCAAGTGATGCTTGATTGCAAATCCTTATTACTGACTACTTTCAGTACCCCGTTTGGCAGATACAGATTTCTCAGGATGACATTTGGAATAAATTCTGCAACTGAAGTCTTCCAGCATGCAATGGAGCAAATTTTTTCAGGTTATCCTTGTGCCATCATAGTAGATGATTTATTGGTTGGAGGCAATGGTGAAGCAGAGCATGACACAAACCTAAAGAGAGTTCTAGACAGAGCACATGAAGTGAACTTAAAGCTCAATTCTCTGAAGTGCAAATTCAGACTACCAGAAGTTACATATGTAGGTCATTTATTTACCAGCACTGGCTTGCAACCAGACCCGTCTAAGCAAGCAGCCATTCTTGAGATGTCAGCACCAGATAATGTTCAAGCTCTACAACATTTTCTTTGGTATGGTCAACTATTTAGGCAAGTTTATACCAGACTTCAGCGAATTGACAGCACCTTTAAATGAGCTAACACACAAAAATTTTACATGGTCTTGGTTGAAACAGCACCAGAAAGCATTTGAAGACCTTAAGCAAAAAATTGCCACCCCACCTACGTTAACACACTATGATGTCAATAAACCAGTCACTTTTTCCTGTGATGCTTCAAAGTTTGGTCTTGGTGCAGTCATTCTTCAAGAAGTCAGACCAGTACACTATGCATCCAGAACTCTTACCCAAACTGGAATGCAATATGCTCAAATTGAAAAAGAACTTTTTGGCGATAGTGTTTGCATGTTCAAAGTTTCATGATTATATTTATAGTCGAGCTATTGAGACTGAAACGATCAACAACCTTTAGTTACTACTTTAAAGAAGCTTATGCATTCAACTCCAGCGAGATTACAAAAAAATAATGCTGAAATTGCAAAAGTACAACTACAAAATGGTCTATACAAAAGGCAAACTTCTTTATCTGGTTGATACCTTATCCAGATCACCCAGAAATACGTTGGAACAGCTTCATGCAGAGAATTTTGATGTTGATTTTTCTACTATGAGACTTGATGAGCTGAGAGATCATACAAAGACTGATCCAGTTTTGCAAAAGCTCAATTACTACATTAATGTTGGATGGCCATCAAAGCAATCTAGTGTACCATTTGAAGTGCAAACATATTTTCCTTACAGAGATGAGATGTTGATGGAAGATGGCATTATTTTCAAAGGTCCTAAAATTGTTGTTCCTGCTTCCTTGCAACATGAATATATTCAGATTTTGCATAGTGGTCACCCAGGTTCTGACTCTATCAAAAGAAGGGTGTGACGTCTAGTATTCTGGCCTTTTCTCGCTAAAGACATCGATAAAGTACTTTCTTCTTGTTTAGTACACAATAGTACTAATCCACATTTGCAAACGGAACCACTTTAGCAAAGTCAAGTTCCTAAACTACCTTGGTCAACAATAGCCACTTGTATATTCGAGTGAAACAATCAGCATTATTTGGTATTGGTAGACTCTTATTTGAACTGGCTTGAGATTGATTTACTACCTAAACTAAACGTCCACTACTGTTACTGCTAAGTTGAAACGTCATTTCTCAGCCCATGGTCGTCCACACAAAGTTATTTCTGACAATGGTACTCAATTTACTAGTCAGTTGCTTCAGAAATTTGCAAAAGAATGGGACTTGGTACATGTAACTAGTAGTCCTGAATGGGACTTGGTACATGTTACTAGTAGTCCTGAATGGGACTTGGTACATGTAACTAGTAGTCCTGAATGGGACTTGGTACATGTAACTAGTAGTCCTGAATGGGACTTGGTACATGTTACTAGTAGTCCTGAATGGGACTTGGTACATGTAACTAGTAGTCCTGAATGGGACTTGGTACATGTTACTAGTAGTCCTGAATGGGACTTGGTACATGTAACTAGTAGTCCTGAATGGGACTTTGTACATGTAACTAGTAGTCCTGAATGGGACTTTGTACATGTTACTAGTAGTCCTGAATAACAACAGTCAAATGGACTAGCTGAATGAGCAGGGCAGAGTGCAAAGCAATTACTTGAGAGGTCAGTATGACAATACCAATGTCTTTTTGAATTTACTTAATCTCAGAAACATACCCCATATGATATACTTGTCTCGCCTGCTCAGAGACTTCTATCTAGGCAAACCAGAACAACATTGCCTATCTGTTCAATTTTGATGAGGCCTGAAGCTAAGAAGAACAGGACAATTAGAGCTAGAACAGCGTCCATCAGTACCTCCTAATCAGAAGCCTTGGTTCTATCTTAATAAATACTGGACTCTCTCAGCAAATGACAGGAAAGGAATGGACATCTTAGGTGGAAGAAATTGAACATCTTGGGGTCTTGTTCATGACTGGGGATAAAAGGGATCAGGGCAATGACTAAGTGGGCAGTTGCTGACGTAGCAGTACTGATAACATTCTAGCACTCTGGTGGTGAAATGAGAATTCAGTCACAGGACAAAGCACTTTATTTACTGGTTAGTCTATTCAGTCACAGGACAAAGCACTTTATTTACTGGTTAGTCTATTCAGTCACAGGACAAAGCACTTTATTTACTGGTCAGTCTATTCAGTCACAGGACAAAGCACTTTATTTACTGGTTAGTCTATTCAGTCACAGGACAAAGCACTTTATTTACTGGTTAGTCTATTCAGTCACAGGACAAAGCACTTTATTTACTGGTTAGTCTATTAAGTCACAGGACAAAGCACTTTATTTACTGGTTAGTCTATTCAGTCACAGCACAAAGCACTTTATTTACTGGTTAGTCTATTCAGTCACAGGACAAAGCACTTTATTTACTGGTTAGTCTATTCAGTCACAGGACAAAGCACTTTATTTACTGGTTAGTCTATTCATTAACAGGACAAAGCACTTTACTTACTGGTTAGTCTATTCAGTCACAGGACAAAGCACTTTATTTACTGGTTAGTCTATTCAGTCACAGGACAAATCACTTTATTTACTGGTTAGTCTATTCAGTCACAGGACAAAGCACTTTATTTACTGATTAGTCTATCAGTCACAGGACAAAGCACTTTATTTACTGGTTAGTCTATTCATTCACAGGACAAAGCACTTTATTTACTGGTTAGTCTATTCCATCACAGAACAAAGCACTTTATTTACTGGTTAGTCTATTCAGTCACAGGACAAAGCACTTTATTTACTGGTTAGTCTAGTCAGTCACAGGACAAAGCACTTTATTTACTGGTTAGTCTATTCAATCACAGAACAAAGCACTTTATTTACTCGTTAGTCTATTCAGTCACAGGACAAAACACTTTATTTACTGGTTAGTCTGTTTGGTCACAGGACAAAGCACTTTATTTACTTTATTTACTGGTTAGTATATTCAGTCACAGGACAAAGCACTCTATTTACTTTATTTACTCGGTAGTCTATTCAGTCACAGGACAAAGCACTTTATTTACTGGTTAGTCTACTCAGTCACAGGACAAAGCACTTTATTTACTGGTTAGTCTATTCAGTCACAGGACAAAGCACTTTATTTACTGGTTAGTCTATTCAGTCACAGGACAAGGCAATTTATTTACTGGTTAGTCTATTCAGTCACAGGACAAAGCACTTTATTTACTGGTTAGTCTATTCAGTCACAGGACAAAGCACTTTATTTACTGGTTAGTCTATTCAGTCACAGGACAAAGCACTTTATTTACTGGTTAGTCTATTCAGTCACAGGACAAAGCACTTTATTTACTGGTTAGTCTATTCAGTCACAGGACAAAGCACTTTACTTACTGGTTAGTCTATTCAGTCATAGGACAAAGCACTTTACTTACTGGTTAGTCTATTCAGTCACAGGACAAAGCACTTTATTTACTGGTTAGTCTATTCAGTCACAGGACAAAGCACTTTATTTACTGGTTAGTCTATTCAGTCACAGGACAAAGCACTTTATTTACTGGTTAGTCTATTCATTCACAGGACAAAGCACTTTACTTACTGGTTAGTCTATTCAGTCACAGCACAAAGCACTTTATTTACTGGTTAGTCTATTCAGTCACAGGACAAATCACTTTATTTACTGGTTAGTCTATTCAGTCACAGGACAAAGCACTTTATTTACTGGTTAGTCTATCAGTCACAGGACAAAGCACTTTATTTACTGGTTAGTCTATTCATTCACAGGACAAAGCACTTTATTTACTGGTTAGTCTATTCCGTCACAGGACAAAGCACTTTATTTACTGGTTAGTCTATTCAGTCACAGGACAATGCACTTTATTTACTGGTTAGTCTAGTCAGTCACAGGACAAAGCACTTTATTTACTGGTTAGTCTATTCAATCACAGGACAAAGCACTTTATTTACTGGTTAGTCTATTCAGTCACAGGACAAAACACTTTATTTACTGGTTAGTCTGTTCGGTCACAGGACAAAGCACTTTATTTACTGGTTAGTCTATTCAGTCACAGGACAAAGCACTTTATTTACTGGTTAGTCTATTCAGTCACAGGACAAAGCACTTTATTTACTGGTTAGTCTATTCAGTCACAGGACAAAGCACTTTATTTACTGGTTAGTCTATTCAGTCACAGGACAAAGCACTTTATTTACTGGTTAGTCTATTCAGTCACAGGACAAAGCACTTTACTTACTGGTTAGTCTATTCAGTCACAGGACAAAGCACTTTATTTACTGGTTAGTCTATTCAGTCACAGGACAAAGCACTTTATTTACTGGTTAGTCTATTCAGTCACAGGACAAAGCACTTTATTTACTGGTTAGTCTATTCAGTCACAGGACAAAGCACTTTATTTACTGGTTAGTCTATTCAGTCACAGGACAAAGCACTTTATTTACTGGTTAGTCTATTTATTCACAGGACAAAGCACTTTACTTACTGGTTAGTCTATTCAGTCACAGGACAAAGCACTTTATTTACTGGTTAGTCTATTCAGTCACAGGACAAATCACTTTATTTACTGGTTAGTCTGTTCGGTCACAGGACAAAGCACTTTATTTACTGGTTAGTCTATTCAGTCACAGGACAAAGCACTTTATTTACTTTATTTACTGGTTAGTCTATTCAGTCACAGGACAAAGCACTTTATTTACTGGTTAGTCTATTCAGTCACAGGACAAAGCACTTTATTTACTGGTTAGTCTATTCAGTCACAGGACAAAGCACTTTATTTACTGGTTAGTCTATTCAGTCACAGGACAAAGCACTTTATTTACTGGTTAGTCTATTCATTCACAAGACAAAGCACTTTATTTACTGGTTAGTCTATTCCGTCACAGGACAAAGCACTTTATTTACTGGTTAGTCTATTCAGTTACAGGACAAAGCACTTTATTTACTGGTTAGTCTAGTCAGTCACAGGACAAAGCACTTTATTTACTGGTTAGTCTATTCAATCACAGGACAAAGCACTTTATTTACTGGTTAGTCTATTCAGTCACAGGACAAAACACTTTATTTACTGGTTAGTCTGTTCGGTCACAGGACAAAGCACTTTACTTTATTTACTGGTTAGTCTATTCAGTCACAGGAGAAAGCACTTTACTTTATTTACTCGTTAGTCTATTCAGTCACAGGACAAAGCACTTTATTTACTGGTTAGTCTACTCAGTCACAGGACAAAGCACTTTATTTACTTTATTTACTGGTTAGTCTATTCAGTCACAGGACAAAGCACTTTATTTACTGTTTAGTCTATTCAGTCACAGGACAAAGCACTTTATTTACTGATTAGTTTATTCAGTCACAGGACAAAGCACTTTATTTACTGGTTAGTCTATTCAGTCACAGGACAAAGCACTTTATTTACTGGTTAGTCTATTCAGTCACAGGACAAAGCACTTTATTTACTGGTTAGTCTATTCAGTCACAGGACAAAGCACTTTATTTACTGGTTAGTCTATTCAGTCACAGGACAAAGCACTTTACTTACTGGTTAGTCTATTCAGTCACAGGACAAAACACTTTATTTACTGGTTAGTCTATTCATTCACAGGACAAAGCACTTTATTTACTGGTTAGTCTATTCAGTCACAGGACAAAGCACTTTATTTACTGGTTAGTCTATTCAGTCACAGGACAAAGCACTTTATTTACTGGTTAGTCTATTCAGTCACAGGACAAAGCACTTTATTTACTGGTTAGTCTATTCATTCACAGGACAAAGCACTTTATTTACTGGTTAGTCTATTCAGACACAGGACAAAGCACTTTATTTACTGGTTATTCTATTCAGTCACAGGACAAAGCACTTTATTTACTGGTTAGTCTAGTCAGTCACAGGACAAAGCACTTTATTTACTGGTTAGTCTATTCAATCACAGGACAAAGCACTTTATTTACTGGTTAGTCTATTCAGTCACAGGACAAAACACTTTATTTACTGGTTAGTCTGTTCGGTCACAGGACAAAGCACTTTATTTACTGGTTAGTCTATTCAGTCACAGGACAATGCACTTTATTTACTTTATTTACTCGTTAGTCTATTCAGTCACAGGACAAAGCACTTTATTTACTGGTTAGTCTACTCAGTCACAGGACAAAGCACTTTATTTACTGGTTAGTCTATTCAATCACAGGACAAAGCACTTTATTTACTGATTAGTCTATTCAGTCACAGGACAAAGCACTTTATTTACTGGTTAGTCTATTCAGTCACAGGACAAAGCACTTTATTTACTGGTTAGTCTATTCAGTCACAGGACAAAGCACTTTATTTACTGGTTAGTCTATTCAGTCACAGGACAAAGCACTTTATTTACTGGTTAGTCTATTCATTCACAGGATAAAGCACTTTACTTACTGGTTAGTCTATTCAGTCACAGGACAAAGCACTTTATTTACTGGTTAGTCTTTTCAGTCACAGGACAAAGCACTTTATTTACTGGTTAGTCTATTCGGTCACAGGACGAAGCACTTTATTTACTGGTTAGTCTATCTCCCTACATTTCCCTGGGTTATGAGCTTTGAATAGGGATGGAAAGGATGAGACCGTACATAACAAGAGTAGAACTAACGTTCCTTTGCATCTTACCTGGACTTACTCCATCTGAAACAGTAGGGAGATTGTCCATCTGTGAGGGTTTCAGAGTTCAGTCACCGGCGACTGGCGTAGGAGAAGCTTCATCGTCGGTTTTGGACCTTGACGGTCTGTCTCTGTCTTTTTCTTTGCGTTTTTTTGTGAACTCCGGTAGTCGGATTGCTAACCAGTGACATGTCAGGGTAATTAAATCTGGATCCAAAGTATTTTGAAGCAAAAATATATCGATGCTTAATAGTGCGTTGGTTAAATCTAGCATAAAACTGACAGAAAGGCATGTTATGATCTGGGCCTAGGCAAGGAATACAGTACAAATGAAAATCCTTATGAGGTATTTGCTTCCCACAAGTAATGCAATTATTAACTTTTACTGACATCGTTAAGGAGCAAGAAAAAGTTTCCCCAACGGGATACTTAGCTTTAGTTGAAGACTTTGGTTCTGAAACTCGAATGCAAAAATTTCAGGAGTCGGACGACCAGCACTTGCGAACTGCTTCTGCTTCGGGCACCGCGCGTCAAGAAAGGCTAAATAAAATGGTGTCGGCTGCATGTTTTATACCCCTGATGACCTGACATCATGGAAGAGGAGATAGCAACCGTTGCAGGACCCAAGGCTTTGTTATTCAGGCCGACTGAGGGCAACCTGCCAGCAGATTACCCTAATGTAATGACTGCAACAGTGAAACACGAAGAACATGACACTGGAAAGATTATGTCATGCAGCATGATTAGAACTGGATATTCCATATGAAGAGCTGGAGATTGTTAAGGTTAAAGGAAGTGTGGTCTGCCTGGCTTGACAAGTTACCACCTCAACCGTCACCACAACAAACAGTTTAGGAAATGAATGAATGAATTAAAATTTCTAAGAAGTATTTCTTTCTCAGTTCAGCAATGTTCATAAGTTCATAGGCAAATACTAGACAAGCTGCCCTTGTGGGCCATTTTAAGCCTAACACATTTTCCTTTCAAAGGTGAGACTCAAACCCTGTACCTTGTGATTGCAAGGTAAATGGTTTGGAAAATATAATGATGGGCAGCAAACAAAAAAAAAACAAATCAGGTTGGTATTCCTACTCTCTATGTGGTTTATGCACAAGGTGAAGGTGGGATGAATAGTGGATGGACTTCATGCAAATAGCAGTGTACAACACATTACATTATTATTATAAAAGAAACCTCAAATAAAGTTTACTCTTTTCTCTCACTGTCAGTATTTAAACAGAAAGGGATGAGTTCGGCAAAATTAATGAGATGTACCAGGTTGTGAAAACAGAAGAACTGCAAATATAATGCCTCCAAGAAATTTTAGTCACAAAAAAAAAAAAAAAATTGTATTGACTTGAAAAATTGTAGAAATCCATCCCAGACATATGCTATCCAGAAATGACGGCTTATTAGGATTGAATGGACACTATGCTGTTATTGCCAGAAATCTCATGTAAGGCTCATTTTCTCCTACCATCAGAATTTTTCTGTGCAAAAAGCAAGGGAGGACAGGACAACAAAATAAATCTTTGACTCCTGCCACACAGGACAAAGAGACAGTATGCAGGAGGAAGTACATTAACAAACTACCTTGTAAGAGAAAGACAGACATGAACACACAACTGCCTGAATTTGTTCTTGTTTTTTCCACTGAAAATTATCTTTATTGCTGTGCTGCAAAGAGGTGAAAAGTTATGATCCAACACATGAAAAGGGACAGGGGAAATTCTTTAATCCAAATTGTATTACATAAATTAAGAAATTATTATTTCATGTGGGCTCCTGTGCTAAAACGTCTTTATTAAACATCACAGTTTTAAAAAGTGGCATAGGTACATGCAATGTAATAGAAAAGGAAAAACAATAAAATATACAGTATATATACATGTTTAATTTTCAACAGCCTTCATTCATTATGACATTACATAAATTGCTCCATTCCCTCCTTCTCTTAAATTTCACTCTTCCTCATTATTCTGCATGCACTGTCCCTAGAAATTCCATTTATTTCTATGTAATTTACTTTCCCTTTTCTAAATATCCCACCTCCAGTTCTTTTATCTCCGTTACAATATTCAGTACTTCATTTATAGTTGGTTTACTTGAATTCCGTTTCCTAATAATTGTTTTTTTTTTGGCAGCCAATAACATTAAACTTAATAAGGCCTTATTATGAATGTATAATTCAGCTGCTACATCCCAAGCTGTAAGTAATCACTTCCTTAGTTACAACCATTTGCTCCCTAACACTTCTGACAAAGTACTCTGCAGAGATTCTTTTAAAATCTACCATCTCGTTACATTCCCCCAAAATGTAGCCAGTTACCTTTCTCTTTCCCAACTTCCAGCACAAGTTATCTACATGAGGAAACAGTCTCTGAAGTCTGCTTGGGGGTACAAAACTACCTATGCAAACATTTTCACGCAAAAAAATCCTTAGTATTTTATGAAAAAAAAATCAGAGCACCACAGTTTGCCAATTATTTAAAAAGAGAAAAAACTCTGTCAAGTCTGTCCGGCTTAAGCAGTGACTATCTCAGTGGTGTGTAGCATTTCTTGGAGGGTAGGTTGTTATTCCTCAAGAAATGCTCTCTGGAGGAAACACAGCAGAATAAAATCAACATGCTACAACCCAGTTCACTGTTTCAGAATAAAAAAGAACTGACTTTGGGAATGGAAGCATTTGTAAATGCCATCTCTACTCATGGGGCATGAAAGAAAGAAATGAAAGAGTCTGGAATTCCTTTCTACAGACAGCTATGGAGTGTTTCTTAAGATTTGGCATAGATTATACATCTGTGACAAACTTTCTTCTTCTATTGTACTTTGCAAAGGGAAAATGAACATTTAAAAAATCATACAGTACCTAGGTGCTCCCCTCCAAATATGCACACATACATACACATACATTTTAAATGTGCTACAGACTGAAAAATTCTGCCTGCTTCTTTATTTACAACTTGTGATGTTATGATAGTATTTACAACCTGTTTGTGCTGCCACAGGCTTTAAATCTGCTACTACTAAGCACTTGTGAGCTGTCAGATAAACCTGCACAACAATAACATAAAAACTATCTATGCTACTGTCCAACACACAAAGAAATCATAAAATTATTTTACAGTTCCATAAGCCTATGAGATGGACAGAAAGATAAAAGCAATAAACACATCATGTGTCAAACAAAATAAAATAAAATATCCCTCCCCAAATACAATTTTCATGAGACGTCTCCACAGAATGTAAATGGTAAAAGAATGTACTAAAGGACCAGTGAATTGTTTGAGGCCTAAAAGTGCTGACAGGATCTTTTTGTGAAGTGTTCTAAACAGCATGTCTGTTAACAGAAAACGAGGTGAAGGGCAGAAGCTAAATGAGCCTCCGGACTGCTGCCTGCCCTTCTCTTCCTTTTTCTCTCGCTCTCTTTCTCTCGACCACTTCATGAAGTCAGAGCGGACTGAGAAACAGAAGGCTACTCGACCATTTCATGAAGTCAGAGCTGACTGAGAAAGAGAAGGCTATCATTTTTATGCTTCAACAGTTTACTTTTCCTTCCTAAAACACAAAACAATTATCTCAACACAAGTGTTACCCTGTTATACAATTTTTTTTCCTGATGCCAACTCCAATATCATCAGTTCATTTCCCCTAGAAATACACTGCTTAGGCTGATTAGAAGAAATCTACAGCAGTGTGTGCACATGTGTTTGTGTATGTGTGTCTGTGTGAGGGTGTATGTGTAAGATCAATATCACTATAACCATCTCTGAAGTACAACACCATAATAGTAAAGGTATGCAAACTCTTTTCACAAACACAAATACGAGAAGAACTGCTGTGAAAAAAGGTAGATTTAAACAAACTCAGGCCTTGGTTACTATTTCAAAAACAGGTCAGTTTGGTAATCTGTGAAACAAGAACCATGCAGAAAAAATGCCACTGAGGATCCAAAAAAAAATGACAGATTTTAATAACAAGATTGAGTACTTTTGTCTCTCTAAGGAGACTTCATCAGAACAACCATGAAACCAACCATCACTTCTTTTATACTATGCTTCCAGCATTTCCATTGGATAATTCAAAACATTGAATCATCATTTAAAACTTCTAAAGACACAGGATGTTAAAAACACATATACATATAACATTGTAAGTCTATTTATTACTCAGTGAATAAGACATACTTTAATGGAAATGCTGGAAGCTTAGTATAAAATAACTGATGGTTGGTTTCATGGTTATTCTGATGAAGTTTCCTTAGACAGACAAAAGCGCTCAATCTTGTTATTAAAATCCTTGATTTTACCATTTTCGATCCTTAGTGGTATTTTTTTCTGCGTGATTCTTGGTCTATACTAATTATGCTGCACCATTTCAATCAGTGAAACAGACACAGCATGTACACCAAGAGATAGAGAGAGAATTTGGGCATCAGTCTGTATAATTTGATGCCAGATTATGAACAGATAGAACTTGCTTCCAAACTACTTCACTTTAAGCAAGTTCTGTAACTGTTCAATAATTCCAGGAGTATTTAATCGCAAAAAAAAATGTGCTTTTCTAATTATAAAACATACACAGAAACACAGGTACATTTACATTGTGTGTGTGTGTGTGTGTGTGTGTGTGTGTGTGTGTGTGTGTGTGTGTGTGTGTGTTTGTGTGTGTGTGTGTGTGTGTGTGTGTGAGAGACCGCACATGTGCGCTCATGTACTTGCACAATTTACATTAAAAGCACATTGTTTTATACACGTATACAAATACATGGCCTGCTGACTGTATACTCGGTTTAAACATGTTCAAAAAAGATGAACCAGCTGATACAAATCAAAAATATGCTTTGCAGGGGACAAGCCTCCCTCTCATGGCAACCTGTGGGGATTCAGCCCCACACCCTTATCTATCTATCTATCTATATATATATATATATATATATATATATATATATATATATGTGTGTGTTAAACAACTATGCTGAAACCTGAAACACACTTAAAGGGTGAAACAAGTACTCACACTTACTGTGATCTCACTGTACAGCACAAAATAGCTAAAACAATCAAATACTGTTCATTTTGAGAAACTTGGGTTTGGAAGATTAGATACTGTAGCGGTTTGAGGAAGAAGACACAACAAAGTTCTTGTGGAAATACTGATATTTATTTATTTAAGTTTATTTACCAGGGAGTGCACCATACCTCTCAACCACTTAGAGCAAGAAATCTGGACAAAGCCATAAATAAAAGTGGGACAAAGACCCAAAACTAGGGACAATTTTTAAAAACTGCTCTTACACACTTAGAAAGCTGATAGAATAACAGGTTTTGCATTAGCATGAATTTTCTGAAGGGTATGAAGCCTGAAACTCAAATGTCTGTCTTTATTTTCTAACTTCAGTCTTTAATGATTTGATACTATTTTGCCAGAAGACCACAATTTTATGAAAAATGGACCAAAAATATGAGGCAAAAATCTTGACATTCTGCAAAAATCTGTAGAGTTGAGAGGTATGCACTGATCTCAAAAGACCAGCTGCAAGCACAGACAAGTGCAAACATTCACAAAAAATGAAAACATTTCAACAGAGAATATTTACAGTAACAAAAACAAATGAATCTGGACATATAGCAGGTAAATATAAAGGTAGTGGTTAGATATGAAACTGAAAGTCTTATCATTATCTGGGAATGGAGTAGTTAAAGATTCATGGTCATTACTTGTTAATTTAACTTCTGAGCTTTTCGACAAAGAAATTATTTTTATAACCATTGATATTGTTGATTTGTTTTCCTCTATACCACACGAAGAGGGTATGAAGTGGTTTGAGGAAGTCCTAGTAAATTATGGAAAATACAATAATAATGACTTTTATCTTATTCTTACCTTAATGGAAATTGTACTTACTAATAATTTTATTTATTATGAAGGGGAATTCTTTAAACAGATTCAAGGAATAGCTATGGGCGCTAGATGCGCTCCAACCTATACCAACATTATTTTGGCAGCATGGGAGGATAAATACATTATCAATTCACCTTTTAAGCATTGTTGGAAACTATATAAACGCTTTTTAGATGATATGTGTTTCCTATGGAATGGTTCTGTGGAGGATTTCAAAGCATTTTTTCAATATATCTCTCAGTCCACTGATTTTTTGAAATTTACTTACCAGATGGATAAAGTGGCTCTCAAATATTTGGACTTATACATTGGTAAAGGGGATACAGGTTTCTTTTCCAAAATTTTTAGGAAAGAAACCTTCTCAAACTCATATTTGTCATATAATAGTGCCCACCCTTATTATCAGAAAAAGTGTGTAATCAAGGGGCAGTTAGTAAGAGCCAGCCGTATGATCTCTAGAGATAAGGATCTTGTGGATGAATGCTTATTGCTACATAAAATGTTTATAGAAAGAAATTATCCTACAGATTTAATCAACAAAATTGAAGTAGAGATAAAGCAGGGTAGGGAACATACATTCAAACCTATTTTAGGTTTAGGTAAAGATTGTGAAATGAAAGTAGTACAAAAAAGGAATGAGATGGAAGGCAATTTGGTTATTGACTATAGTGCCCAAGCTGTCAAAATTAGGAAAATGTTGGAAGATGAATGGTCAAGATTCGGTGACATATCTGACTTGACGAGCTTGTTTCAGCAACCATTGAAATGCACATATAGAAAAGGTAGATGCTTGAAAGCATTTTTTGAAAGTAAAAGCCATGTACGAAAAGTTAAAAATGGAAAGGTAGGCACATATAAATGTGGCAGGTGTTCACAATGTACATTTATTTTAACAAAAAATGCAATTTTTATACAAAGCAGGGATATGGTAATTGAGAGCAAATGTTTTGCTAACTGTGAGACTAGTGGTATAGTATATATTGCCCTGTGTAAAATATGTGATGCCTTCTATATAGGTAAATCTGAAAGGAAACTCAGGAATAGAATATATGAGCATAATTATGAGATTAGGACAAATTGTGTGAATAACGCCCTATATAGGCATAAATTAACTTGTTCAACAGCAATTTTTAATTTCTTCGTGCTGGAAGTGGTTGAAAAGGACATTAGAGGCGGTTTATGGGAGACCTCTATTGAATACAAAGAATTGGTATGGCAACTAATACTTGAAGCCAATAAGACCCCAGGCCTCAATGATATAATTTCTATAACTCCAGTGTTGAAAATGAGAGCAGCCAAATTATAGGGCTTATACTATGAATAATGATATTTATATTTAATTTTATATTCATATAATTTTAATAACGTTGTTCCTTTTATTCACATATTACTATATATATATATTTGTCCTAATTTGCTTGTGTTTAATGGACTTTTAGCCTTTTGATACAACATATGTGCATACATTTTTGTTTATATATAGGTAATTTTTAAATATCCAATTTTTACATATACATATATTCAATATTTTATGACGTTACCTCATTGGGAGGTATGCATTGTCATAACATTTTGGGATGCTTTATATTTGAACAAAAATTCCCATGTGCAAATTGTAATGTAGTTTAGTATTTGGAATGTATTATTTATGTTTACACATTGAATTGACTTTTTAAAGTATTTGGTATTCAGGTATTAAGTATTAAATTATTAAATGTATTTATTATAATATAATTTTAAATATTGATGTTTATAGGTTTTTTACCATTATCAAAAGAAATTGATAATTTATGTCTTGCAACACCAGATGGCGCTATTTTGTTTTAAATTACTGAGTTTTGAATACCTTAGCCCAGTACAGGTATAAGTTTAATTTTGAAAAGCAGAACAAAAATTGTTTTTAATAGACTTATTTACATAATGTATCTTAGAAATATATTTATAAGTCCTTTCTTGAATTAGCTAAATTTATATATATAAATATTTTGGTGTTGAATGTATGTACTTTTATAAATGGATTGGATTAGGTGTATTTTATATTTTTATTTTACAACCTTTATTCTCTTTCGGGAAGTTAAGGGTTAAAATGCTAATATGGGATTAATTGGTTTATTGATCCAGCATTGAGTATAAAAGTAGGGAGTTTTATGGGCTGTGTCATTCTGATTTTTGCTTTCTGAAGAAGACATTGAATCGAAAACGTATTGTTTGTATGTGCGTTAAAAGTGGTACGTTTCCGTTGTGGATTAATTAAAACTTGTGTATCCAAGAGCAGAGCCTGATTTCCTTCAAGTGTTTGGTTCATTTTGGAAGTTTGTTTTGAACACTTGTTTCCTAGTATATTTAGCGCTTGTTGTAAATATAAAGGTAGGCAGATGTAAAGGAAATGCAGAAGAAGGTGAAAGTTTACCTCTTGCATCAGGCAGATTTTGCCAGAAAAGGAACCAAAAAGGTTGCAACAAGTCAAAAATAAAACTTCACTTGATAAAAAGGTTTCTGTCATGAAAACAACAGCTGAATTTACTCGACTGTCCCAATAGCAACACTATAATAAAGGTGCTGCCAGTTCTGGCTGCACATTTATGAACAGCGACGCTTTTTTTCGATAAAACTAAAGGAGGAGATGTAAATACTTCCTCACCATGGCTTGAACTAATGATATGTAAAGTTCTTTAAGCTGTGCTTTTAGACAATTAAGTCAAAAGTCATTTGGGACTCAAAGTCTCTTAAATACTGCCATGTCATAAGATCAAACACATCTCTGGTGCAAGATGAAGTCTCTGGCACACAAATAGTCTCTTAATCAATACCTTGGTAGTTAAGTAAACCCAGAGGTTTCTGGCAAACGATTCCTTTGCAAAACCCTTCCAGACGCCTCTTAACTCTCAAGCAAGTGACTTATGCATTACTGTTAATGTGCTGATAAAGACATCAGACACTAAGTATATGAGAACTGGGAGTAATGAAGAGTGGACATTTAATATAGCAGACAGTGATTGAGCAAAGATCTAAGTATATTGTTAGATTCAGCCTTGAGTTTTTTTAATCATATCAACCAATTAGTTAACAATAAGTTATATAACTTTAGGCTATATATATAAAAAATAATAGTCTAGGAAATCAGAACTGATAAAATCATTGTTGTAAGTTACATTAGCCCTACACTAGAGTGTGGATTAACAATATGGAAACCTTATAAGAAAACAAGCATGAGGAAATTGGAAAGGGTGGTTGTTGGCCTTTCAGCTTTTTCCCGGTAAGGGGTCGCCACAGCGGAACTCCGGTCCGCTAATGATTGGCAGTAGATTTTTTTACGAAACGCCAAGGTGCCAGCTCGACGCCCAACCTTCAACCGGAAATATAGCAAGGGCATCCATGGATGAGAAAACTCAAGTTGTTATGGAAGACTTAAATACCTTATTCAGGAATATAGAGCATTTAGAGACAACTATCTCTGGGAACATTTGGGGTTATCTACGAGTAGTAGAGAATCTTTATTCAACCTGAGAGAGGTATTAACTGGTTTCCAGAGAGTAGCTGATGCCTGGAATAGACTATCAACTTATATTAAAGCAAGCACTAGTTCAGATATTTTTAAAAACAACTCGGACACTTATTATGAGGATAACTGTTCTAGTATATTTTCAGGCTAGAAGGGCATTATTGCCTGTGCTTGAAATATTTGTATGTATATATATATGTGTGTATTGTGAATTCACTAGTCTTGTTAAGGCTGCCTCTCATTAACTGAGACTCCAGCTAATTCACTTAAAAGGGAACAGTTTCTTTTTTCTGCTTCTATGCATTTCCTGTTATCTAAGCCTGTTGTTTCTTATTCCCGATACTTCACTTAACGTAGCTCTAGGTTGGAGGGTTTAAATATATATTTCATTGCTGTTATTTGGTTTTAATTTAGTGGTTGTTCTGTATTTCTATTTACTGCTAGCACTGTCAATGTTGTTTTTGTTTCTAATTCTGTCGGAGTTGCTGCACATAGATATGACGAGTCTGTATGGAGTGAAACTGTGTGTGATGAACAACATGAGGAGTTGTCTAGGTATGAGTGTGCTTTTGATCATCCCTTTAAGTCTCGCACAAGTAAAAGCCCAAACCTTTTTAGAGAGAATTACGTCTCTCTGTCGTTGTATGCTTCATAAAGGACAGCGATGGAAGTGTTTGTTCGTTAAATTCAAGTTGTAATGAGTGTTTTGTTTCCTTTTCTCTGCATTCCTTACTTTTAATGCAATGTTTTCACTGTTTTATTGTTTTCAGTTATGAGAGTTATGCTACCTGTGATCGATGTTTTTGACTTTCTAAGTTTTCTACTTTTGTATGAAGTATGGGTTCACATTTTTTGTCAAGTATTTGATGGTCGACAACATAATGAAATTAATATACATGGATACATATATAAAAACATAAATCTATATATAAGTATAGGTATGTGTGTATACATTTATGTTTATATATATTTATATGTGTGTGTGTGTGTGTGTGTGTGTGTGTGTGTGTGTGTGTGTGTGTGTGTGTGTGTGTGTATGCAGGTGTGTGTGCTTAAATATATATATATATATATATATATATATATATATATATATATATATATATATATATATATATATGGTTTACTATCAATAAATTGAACTACAGTTGACTGAAAGTCAATTGTTTACAACAATTTGACTGAAAAGCAATTGACTGAAAACCCATGTGACTCAAAAACAATTGATGGAAACCTGCTTGACTGAAACCCATTTCAGTGAATCACAAATCAGAGAAAACATTCAACATAAGAAAATACAATGTAAAACAATGTTTTTGCAGGGAATGCAACTCCTCATGCACCCACACTGAATTACATATACTAACCCCATGGCCACACAACCACTGGAGAAAAGAAAAGACACCATACTCTGTGAATCAGTGTTGGCATACAAACACAAACATCTATAAATTTGGGGTTGCCACATGACAGGAGCATTGCCAATCTCTGCATAATCTTTTGGATTCACTTCCCTAGCAAATCATATCGTAAGAACTGGTACCATCACATGCCAACTACACTTCTACACTTTTCTATCATTTGTGATTCAGTCAAATGGGTTTTAGTCAAGTGTGCTGTCAGTCAAATGGGTTTTCAGTCAATTGTTTTTCAGTCACATGGGTTTTCAGTTAAATTGTTGCAAATATTTCACTTTCAGTTAACTGAATTTCAACTTATTAAAAGTAAATCATATGCAAAACATTGCTTGCTTAGCCTTAGATTGCACAATTTTCCTGTGAAACGAAGAGGAAGCCGAATCATTTTGCTGCTATAAATGTGGAAGACTTTATTAAAGTGTATGTAATTCATTAGCAATCATAGTAATACATTCTTTTATGGCTGTTTTTATTTCCCTGACCACAAGATAATAGTCCGTGTCAAAAATGTTCCAGTGGTGAAACCATAAGAACTTCCAGTTTTTCTCACAAAGCAAAGATGGCCAAATAAACAAGGAGGCCTACATACCCACAAGTATGTAGTTAAGTCACCATTCCTCACGTTAGGGTCTAGAATCCGATATCGGATCCGAGCCGGCATACTCAGAACACAGCTTAGTGCAAGCTCCTCCCCTCCCATAATGCTCTGCTGCCCTATACTCCCTCAGATCTCGTTTGCCTTTCAGTCAGTCAGATACAGATTGCTCAGCTCCTGTTAGTGTAAGTGTATTAGCACAGAATTTTGAATTTTCTTGTTATTTCTTGAGTTTGTAGTGTTATTGGGTAGTTTTCCCTCTTATCTATCCCCTCCCAGTGAAGTCTTAACCTTGCTAGGCCCTTTTTTTCCTCGGGGTTTTGTCTTCAGCCTAGTTTTTTTGTGGTGTGTGAGTGTTTCTTTAGTAAGTGTGTGTGTGTGTGTGTGTGTGTGTGTGTGTGTGTGTGTGTGTGTGTGTGTGTGTGTGTGTGTGTGTGTGTGTGTGTGTGTGAGTGTTTTGGAATGGATTTTAGGCTTTCAAACCTTGGCTTGTTTGTGGACTTTGGGTTTTCCTTATGGTTCGGCCATGTCAGAAAAACTTCTAGGTTTTAAAAGGTGCTCCTGTTGTGGGCAGAAAATGCCTATTTCCAACTCACACGAGGAATGCCTTTAATGTCTTGGCAGTGACCACTTCAAGGTGGAATGCGGCATTTGTGCCGCATTCAACCCGAAGGCTTTGGTCGACCATCGCAATATGCTCTTAATTAAGGGATTGGTCAAAGGAGGGCCCTTGCATCCCAGGCTGTCGGATCCTAGGTCCTCGGATCTGAATCCAGCCAGAGCAGGTTCAGATCCGAGATCTTCGGGTCCCAGGTCGTCCAGGGAGTCAACTCCTGGATCCAAGAGCTCAGACCCTAAGCTCTCAGATCAGGTAACTTCAATGTCTTCCCCTGGATCCAGGGACATTGCCCCCGGACCTTCAAATCCAAGGGGAGGCACTGTACCTTCAGATCCGACCCTTTCAGATCCCAAGGGATTCGAGAAATATTTCCTCTGATCCTTTGTTGAGCTCAGTTCTGATTCGGTTGGATCCGAGAGTTGTGCCATAGCCTATAGTAGTGAAGGATCTTCCCTTGGATCCTTTGCCCCCTAAGCAGCTGTCTTCTTTAGCTAGTAAAACCTGGAACCAATACCTCCAAAAACGAAAAGTAGGAAGAAAAGCACAACAGCCGAAGTAGAAATGCTGTAACGTATGTTGTATTGCTGCCACACTTCAAAAGAAATTCCAAGGCCCATAAACGCTCCAAACAAAGTTTATTAATGTATAAAACAAGTAAAATGCGTCGACCTAGGTTTCATCCTTCTCCACGGACTTCTTCAGAACAACAAATACTACAAAAAGAACCTCTTAAATATCTTTCACATTGCTAATTGATGAGCCAATTATCCAATCAAATGCACATTGAATAAAGTTCTAAAAACAAACACGAAAAACAAAACGAAATATATCACACGCATATATATATATATGAAAAAACTTTTTTAATAATATATTTCTTTAATATAATTTATATTTATTAACTTATTTGTACATTTATTGGTATACTCATATATATATATTTACATGCAAATATTTTTGGTTATTTATATGCAAATATTCATGGTCAGCATTTGTTAAGCACCCCAATATAATCATTTTTTTAATAATAATAATTTTTAAATACAAACAATGTTTTTGAAATATATTTACAAATATATATACATATATTATACATAACTACTTTTTAATTCTTGTACGGCATTGGGTTAGACATTATTTATGTATTAGACTACTACATTTCCCCACATATATTTATTATGTTTAATTTTAGTAGCACATACATATACATATATACAACATTTTTATACATTTTTATATATATTTTCACAAATTAATCCATCATTGGACGAAAGGAATTTTATATATTGTTTTATTTACTTATACATTTTTCACAATATATACACACTTAGTCGGAATATGCATACTTTTTCTGTCATGCAGACTTTATATTATTTGACAGTTTATTCACATAATGTGTATTTGCTGCCTTCCTATTTCGTTTTGTTTTTCTAGACCTAGGTCAACGCATTTTACTTGTTTTATACATTAATAAACTTTGTTTGGAGCGTTTATGGGCCTTGGAATTTCTTTTGAAGTGTGGCAGCAATACAACATACGTTACAGCATTTCTACTTCGGCTGTTGTGCTTTTCTTCCTACTTTTCGTTTTTGTCTTCTTTAGCTAGCTAGGTCTCATTCCAGGGAGAGCAAGAGAAGACACTCAAGTTCCAGACGCGACTCTCCTAGTAGGTCCTCCGTCTCCTCCCGATCTTCCAGGAGTGTCCTCCCTATGGATATGGACAGGATGATGCGAGTCTTCCTGAAAGCTCAGATGGATTTGGGGCTTCTGGCTTCCCCAACCCATAGGTCAGGGATCCAATCTCCCACCCCTCCCTTTGATCGCTCCTCATCCGACCAGTGGCTTGGATTCTCAAGGACTGTTGAGTGGGGTGGAGGCTAGGGGAGCTTTAGGACCCAGTTTGGCCCCTTCCCTGATGGGATCAGTGGCTGGCACTGTTTCTGCTCCCCCGGGACAGGCCACTTGGCTGACTGGCCCTGTCGAGCCAGGGTCTATGGGATTAGATTTGGGCCCGGGTTTTTCAGACCAGCCGTCTCTTCCCCTGGGCGCCTTGGCCTTTGACAGTTCTGGTCTGGTGCTGTCCGATGGAATGGCGGAACTGGGGGTTCACCCTTTCTTCTGCCAGGGTTTTATCAGTGGGAGAGGGGGATGGAACCTCTTCTAGTCCTTCCACCTTCCAGGCTGCCAAAATAGCCTTTTCTGCTATCGGAGCTGCCTCTCCTATGCAGGGTTCTCCTACCCAGCCCTTGTTTCTGAGTGGCTTGTCTCATCCTGTTTCAGGTCAGTCCGTCCGAATTAGTCTCCAGGGGAATTCTGCCCCCCCCACAGGGGTCCCTTCCTTTTCTGGCTCTTCCTCACCACCCCTGGCAGAGGAAGTTCCCAGGAAGAGGACTTGTAAGAGGAGACAGCCTGACTCACTATATGGAGTCTCTTACCGAAGATACGAATACTGATGAGGGAAATAGGCCCCCTAGATCTCCGCCAGAGGACGTCTCCTTTGGAGACATACTTGAGATCCTCAAGGCCAAAGGCGGTTGGTCGACCCAAACCTCGTCCTCAGAGGAATCCATTTTCCTGGAAGCTTTCAGTATGGGGCCATCTACCTCCTGGATGTCTCCCCCTGCTAATCCTCTCATTTATCTTGTGGCCAGCAGGGCCTGGAAAGAGCCAGATGCTGTGGAGCTAGTGCCCAAGAAAGCAGACAAATTTTTCAGCCCTCCTCCAGATAGAACTTTTTGGTCCAAAGCGGTCCCGGTTGATGCTATTGTGGTGGCCACTGCCACCAAAAAGGAACTGGCAGAGCAGAGTTCTTCTTTCCATCTGCCCAATCGTGAGTCGAGGGTTATGGACAGATTTGGAAAGCGGGTGTTCACTTCAGCTGCTTTCAGTCTGCGAGCATTAAATTACCTTCCACATTTTACCCATCCCCAGAGGGATTTGGTAAAAGAACTGTCTTCATCCCTCTCTGGGTCCATGTCTGAGGAGGAATTCAAGGCTATTTCTCCAAAGCTGTCAACCCTTCATTCAGTGGAGAATTCGTCCATGAGACTCATTTCCCATGCTGCAGAAGGGTCCTCACGGGCTGCAGGCTCAGGTATCGCTATTAGGTGTCATGCCTGGCTCTGCTTGAGCGGGTTTGCAAAGGCCTTTAAGACATCATTTGTTAACGCCCCCTTTGATGGTTCCACTCTCTTTGGTCCCACTGTGAAAGACACTTTGACCCACAGTGAACAGGCAGGGAAGACCTTATTGGCCATTGGGATCAGGTTTTTCTGCCCTTCAGAGGTTCTTTTCCAAGACCCAGAAGGGGAGCAAGAAAATGTGGTTCAGGAAGGCACAGTCTCCCTTTCAGGATGTTCAGGAGGATTCCTCTTCCAAGGAATAGTGAAGAGGTTTCAATGGTAGATGTCACCCGAGGGGCAGAGGAGGCCCGCAAAACCAAGGTTCCAGGGAGCCCTTCTCTGAGAAACCTTTACAACATTCCTGAGGCGTTGCCCGACTGTCCTTCCCTGCAGGCAGTTGGGGGGTCGATTATTGCTGCACCCATTAGCCTGGGCAAGTATTACAAATGATCTGTGGGTGCTAGCAATTGTATCCAGGGGTTATTGCATTCCCTTTTTGGAAATTCCCCCAAAATACAGTCCTCTTCCAGATGTGCCACCCAATCAAGAAGAGGCAACCCGAAAGGAGGTCGTAAGTCTTCTTCAAAAATGAGCCATCCAACAGGTCTCCGCAGGACAAAGAGGATCCAGAACTTGTTTCCGCTTCTTTTTGGTTCCAAAGAAAACAGGGGACCTACGTTCTTATTTTGGATCTCAGTCGCATGAACCAGTTCGTATGGAAGTCGAAGTTTTGGATGGTCACTGTGCAGTCGATTGTGCCTCTATTGCACAGCAATGACTGGATGTGCTCAGTAGACCTCCAGGACTACCATGTAAAGATGGATCGATGGTCGAGGAGATTTCTAAGCTTTTGCTTGGGAGTCGGTCATTTCCAGTTCTGGGCCCTTCCCTTTGGTCTCACATCAGCCCCCCGGGTGTTCACCAAATGTATTGCGGTGGTAGCAGCTCACCTCCAATTGCAGGGAATCCAAGTTTTTCCCTATTTGGATGATTGGCTTCTGAAGGCCCCCACAAGGCATCAACTACTGGACAATATTCACCACGTTCTCTCCCTGTTCCATCACCTGGGGATCACAGTGAACATTGTGAAATCCTTCCTGACACCAACACAGAAATTGGAATTCATAGGCACTCTGTTGGACACCACCTCTCAGATTGCAGCCTTACCTCCTCAAAGGGTGTCGCTTATTCACGACCAGGTTCAGACCTTGCTGGATCGAACCTGCTCTCCAGTCTCACTCATTCTCAGGGCTCTAGGATCGATGGCTTCAGCCATTAATTTGGTTCCGATGACTTGGTACCACATGAGGGTACCTCAGTGGACCCTCGCAGTTCAGTGGTCAGCGTGGCAGCATCACCTGTCTTTTCCCATTCGGCTCACCCAGTGTGTCACAAGCATCTTTCGTGGTGGATCCGATCTCCAGATCTCCTAGCAGGCATGCCTTTCATTCCTCCTACTCCTGTGGTGACAGTCACCTCGGACGCTTCCCTCCTAGGCTGGGTGGGGGGCATTTCCAGGGACAGATGGTCCAAGGGACTTGGTCACCCTCAGAGACCAAACTGCACATCAATGTTCTGGAGATGAGAGCAGTCCTTTTATTTTTCTGCAAACCTTTCAAGACTGCCTTCCTCACAGGACAATTGCAGTTCTATCAGACAGCATGGTTGTTGTGTGGTATACAAACAAGCAAGGGAGCACACATTCTTAACTGCTGTGTTGCGAGGCCATGAGGGTCTGGGAGTGGGCGATGGCCACGGGGTGCTTTCTCATTGCAACGCGCATTCCCGGAGCATCCAATGTGTTGGTGGACAAATTGAGCAGGGCTATCTTGACCCCTCATGAGTGGTCCCTGAACTCAGTGGTGGCTCAACAGATCTTCTGTCAGTGGGGGTTATCTGAGCTGTGATCTGTTTGCATCTCCTCTCAACCACAAATGCAACAACATCTTTGCACTGATCCCCATCTCCCATGACTGGCCTCCGGGTCTCCTGTATCCCTTTCCTCCGTTACCCCTAATTCCCAGAGTACTTCAGAAAGCCAGATGGCTCAAGAGTCAAATGATCGTCATTGCCCCCTTTTGGCCTCAGCAGGTGTGGTTCCCCCTTCTACAGTCTCATTGAGGCATCCACCCTGGGTGCTCCTCATCCTTCTCTCCTACCGCTCCCGAATCTTCAGACCCTACATCTGACAGCATGGTATGTCCACCTCCAGTGATTTTGGCTAAGTCCAGGCTAGCTTCACCCATGAAGGAGATTATTCTTGCTTCCCAGAGGTCTTCTACCAGAAAAGTTTATTCCAGTAAATGGAAGAGGTTTTCGGTTTGGGCAAAGAATAAGAATGTGGACCCCTTCTCCCCAAAATACTTCTCTTCTTGACCTCTCTCTTTAAAGAAGGAGCTAGTTCTTCCACTATCAAGGTACAGTTGGCAGTGATTTCAAATTTTCACCTTGGGGTGATTCAACCTTTTCTGCACGCCTCTGTAAGGCCTTTTTAAAAGGGATTTTTCTATTAAGGCTTCCTATTAAACATCCTTCTCCTCCATTGGATTTGACTTTGGTGCTTCAGGCTTTAACAAAACCTCCCTTTGAATCAGTGGCTTCATGCAATATTAAATTTCTCTCCTGGAAGGCTGCTTTCTTAGTAGGAATTACTTCGGTAAAGAGAGTCTCGGAGTTGCAAGCTCTTACTGTCAAGCCACCCTATTTAATTTTTCCACAAGGGTAGAGTGTCTCTAAAACCTGATCCATCCTTCATGCCTAAAGTGGCCTTACTAGTGAATATCAACCAATGTATTCACTTACCAGTATTTTTCCCTAACTTTTCCAATAAAGGGGAATATATTCTGCACACATTGGACGTCTATCGTCAACTTCACTTTTTTTTACATCGAACGTGAGAATTTCGGCATTCAGACCAACTATTTGTGGCCTTCTCTGTTAATTTAAAAGGCAGGGGTATTTCAAAAGTCATTATTTCCTGTTGGATTTCGCAGTGTATTTCCTTTATATATTATTCAGAAAGTATTTCCTTAGCTACACCAGTGAGGGCTCATTCAACCAGGGCAGTTTTTACTTCCATTGCCTTTGCAGATCGTCAATCTTTAGACAACATTTGTGCAGCAGCAACGTGGTCTTCTCCCCTCATGTCTGTTTCCCACTATAAGTTGGATTTGATTTCCAGAGGAAGGGCTTCATTTGGCTCCACAGTTCTTCAGCATGTCCTTCCTTGAGACATCCCAGGATTTAGGTAGCTGGGGACTCTGACCCTAACATGAGGAATGGTGACTAGATAACATCAGCTTTATAGTTATGTACTTATCATAACTTGGCATCTGTGTTATCTGTAGTCACCATTTATCACAATCCCACCCTCCAGCCCCCTGCCTGGAAGATTGGTTGGATTTGGAGGTTCTATTTGGTTTCTATGATTTATCTGTCTTCCTTCCTGGTGCAAACTTGATCTGAAGGAGTGTAGGGCAGCAGAGCATTATGGGAGGGGAGGAGCTTGAGCTAAGCTGTGTTCTGAGTATGCCGGCTCGGATCAGATATCGGATCCAAGACCCTAACGTGACGAATGGTGACTACAGATAACGCAGATGCCAAGTTATGGTAAGTACAAAACTATAATAAACAAGTCATATTTTTAATATGTGCTTTTTCTATTGAGTGCACTATTATCCACCAACTGCCATGTTTTAGGGTCCCTATTTTACTTCCAAACTAAGACAACAAGGAAATACGGGTATCCAGGTATGGCACCATCTCGATGGCAGAAGCATTTCCCCTTTTACTTACTGTTAACCTTGTCTCTATGCTAAGCCTTTGCTACCATGGAAACACCCCCCCCCCCCCCACTGCAATGTGTACCATCTACTTGCACATTTATTTCACTCTCTTTTGCCTGCATTACAGACCATGGCCTCCATCATGAGCCTTAATCAGACAGGAAACAACCCTGCACCTCCCCCCAAAAAATACCAAGAGAATTCAAGTCAACAGCTTTACCTATCCCATGCGTACAACAGGAGTGTTCTGTCTGTCTGTCTTAAAAACAAAATAAAAAATAAATAACTGCAAACCCACTCACAAAGGAAACGTGCTGATGTTTCTGCAGTGCCAAATGCAGCAGCATTCCAAAACACTGCTGTCACCCTTCCACCTGAAAAAAGGCAAGTGAATCCGAACTTAAGAATGTTTATTCAAGCTGCATCATAAACAAATTCTGCAGCGAGCAGGAAATCTTCAGCTACACTGCTGAGGAACGTCAAAGAAACAAAACCTTCAAAATAGCAACACTGCCATCTTGTGGCTAAAAGCAATCTGCAGCAGTTATTTCCCTTAAACCCTTTTCAGTGTTTCCATTTTGCTGACCTGGAATGCTGAATGGACTTGGCACACAGTGCCTTTCAAGCCTTACAGGACACAGCTACAGGTGCAGTTCTGCAGAACAGTAGTACACTGTAGGCGGCGTTTGTTTATTTACTTAAATCATTAAAATGATGATTGTATAAGATCCTTTCTGAGACATAATCCTGGTAAGTACATCCGAAGTACTAAGATGGCGAATAAATGGACAAGACAATTTAGGCAGCATTAAATAACAGAACCTAAAGCAGGTGGTCAGCATTAAATATTTAAAATATTATCACACAGCACATATGTTTCCTCTACACATAATACAAAAATACATCTGTGTAACAAACCTACTCATAATAGTAGACATTTGAATGTGATCAGTTTTGCAGTAGGTCTTACACTTGGAACTACTACAGTAGTAAGTCTTGATGTCTATTCATACTTCAACAGCTTTCCACTCCCAGCACATCAGGGTGGTGACAGTTTCCCTACGACATCAGGGCAGGGGTTTGGGAGGGTGGCCTAATGGTTAAGGTGTTTGCCTTACAAACACAAAATGCAGGGTTTGAGTCTCACAAGGGATAATTGGCTAGGCTTAAAATGGCTCGCAAGGGCAGTTAGTTTAGTACTAATCTATGAACCTATGAACCTATTCTAGGCATAAAGGCACAGTCAGACCATGTCAGCTTTAGTTCTGTCCTTACATGAAGTTCTTCAACAAAAATGCACCAAGATTGCCTCCGTGGAAGTCAGGGGTGCCCTCCCATGACATGGTCCCTGTGGCCTTTTGCCAAGGGACACTAAGAGTACTGACTCTCTAGACTAGTTAAAACCAAAGACTCTGTAGATAAGGCAAAAATGGAGTTTGTGTTAGGGAAAGTGACCCGATAACCACCTTAGCCCTAGGATGGCCAAAAGGAAAACCAGAAGGTGTGGAGGGAGGGAGAAGTATAGTGCAACTGCAACTATACTCAACATTTACTATTAGACTTAATTTCTTGCAAAACTGTACTATGTCCTTCATATAGCTCACTGTTGCAACAGTTCTTACACCTGGGAAGATTCTCAGAGCTGTTTTATAATAGTTGGTTAGTGCCCAGATGCAAGCTCTGTTTGTCACTGAAGGACATCTATGGTTGAAACTTGTGCTGCCCTGGATACACTGTCCAGCCTGGCATGTTTCAAAAAAGTTGTACAACGGACCAGCTGTCTGCATCTAGAATGGATCAGGTGCTTACTTCTCTGATAATGACACTTGTGGTCAAGAACAGCACATTCAGAATGCAGCCTAACTTGCCCTTTCAGGGTCTTTACATAAGCAGAATAACAAAAGTCAATGCAATGAGCCAGTCATTTAAAATACCATGTTTGGGGACTGCTTTCCTCTCCTTACTGATTACAAAAGGGACAAAGAGTTGCTTAAACCTTCTTGCGTCCTTGGTCCTGACTAGATAATACATGTACATCCAAAGAATGCAAAACTTTCTCACCTCTTTTCTACTACAGATTATGCAAAATACATGTAATAGTAGACCTGGCCAAGGTCTTTGACACTATTGCCCAAAACTGTATTGTTAACATACCTATATATCTAAAGAGCTGTCCACCACATAGCATACAGATTTGTAACGGTCTGTCAGAGTCCACGTGCTCAGTCGCAAATGCCATTTCTGAAATCAAAACAGTGACCAGTGGGTGCACTACAGAGCTCAATTTCGCGCTCTCTACTAACTGGCAAGTAATTATTTCTCTGACAATCAGGTCATCACTCTTGTCCTATGGTTATCTAATTTTGCAGATGACTGTAAATGGAGTGTTGATATTTGAAGTTTATCTGACTTACTGTTGCTCCAACATGGGTTAGAATGTTAACAAGTGGTGCAGAGCCAATGGTCTCAAACAAAATGTTTAAAAAAATAGGTGTAAACATTTTCACATGCCATATAAGTGACACACCCCTCAATCAGACACTATCTTAAGGGATCTAGGCACTCTTGTTAATTCTTTATTGTTTGACCATCATGTCTCAGCAAAGTTCAGAAAGCCTTCAGTCTGGCTCATCTAATTTCTAAATGCATTTCCTCTAGATCTAAATATGTTTTAATTTCCCTTAACTGTTATCTCATCAGACCCATTATTAAATATAATGTACCTTTTGGCATCCATCAATCCATCCATCCATCCATCGTCCCCTTTTCCAATTTTTGGACATAGGATCATGGCGTCACTTTAACAGTGGCAACTGTCTACAGCTATAAGAGATCTCATAGAATAATAACTAAGAAAACTAGTAGCCTCAAGAATCTTTGTCATCAGGACAGAAAGGCAGTCCTTTCTCTCAGTCTCCTACAGATTCCTCGATGGAGATCTGTATCTAGCCTCTTTAGCCATGGAAGATCCAACCCCGTTTGACCTCCTATGTTTTCATAGGCCAAATAGTATCCCAAATACCCCATTAAAGTAACTAAACATTCATCAACAGACACATCTGACATATTACTGTGATAAATTTATATTCCAACATATCCTCCTCCTCTGCAACAAACCTCCACTACATGTCAAGAGTAGCACCTTTGACACCCTTAAGGTAAAGCTAGATAATTGGATGGGCAGCCTCAAATCTTCCCATGGTCTGTCCTGTCATGCTCTCCTTGAGGCTGGAGGGAACATTTGACTATAGCTTACAGACTGGTTGCCTCAAACTTACCTATGGCTGATTTGGACTAATTTCTTTGACTACCTTAGTGATAAAGAATGGATTTAAGTTTACAGGTTCATAGGTAAGTACTACTCTAGCTGATGTTGTCTAAGAGGTTTAGATCCCTAGACTGAGTATTTCTGATTCCATCTGACTTGCTGATGTGCAGTAAATCCATCAGTATTGGGTCAGAGAATGCCTTGTATGCCACAGGTTTGTTCTCAGGTTATCTCTGTTCTCATGTAAAATAACAAAATGTTGTTTTATACTGACACAGAGTTCTGGGATCCTTCTTGATGAAATGTTTAACATCATCAAGGCTATATTTCAAATGAGGAAGATGAAGGGGGGGCTGTAGCAGCTAGTTCAAATGGGCTTGGATTACGTCTTCTAAGGTACACTTCAAGTTCATTGGTGGGTTCATTGTGCCTCCCTAAGTGATCTCAAATATAATACCACTTTTAGGAACTGCTAAACAGCTAGTAAGAATGCCAAGCAGAACACCATAGGTGTGTTGGTTGAGATGGTCAACAAGTGTACCGCTACTGAGGCCTAGCCAACCCTATCTGGGACAACTCAGACATACTGCAGAACCGTTGTCACTTCTTCTCTGTTGGGATCTTGATTCCTCCTTTGACACCTCATGCCAAATCTCTTCCATTTATCTAGGTAGGACTTCCATGTATTAGGCTTCCTAGCCTCTGTCATGATTTTAAGCAAGCCCTTTGAAAACTGGTACCTATAGCAGAACAAGGTCATATCATCCAAGCAGTCGGTTTGAGAGGTTCTAGGTTTGGATGTACCAAAGACCTCTTGAGCTGAATCAGAGTTTCACACACACAGTAAAGCTGTGTATAAAGTTTCTCTTTTGCCATCTCCAGAAGGACAGAGAACCTTTGATGCTTTGGCCAAATGGGTGCTTATCACCATCTTTCTGGGCTTCTCCTGCCTTGCTTTCTGGATTATTCTGGGGAAAAGAGGATAGGAAGGTAAGCAGAAAACAACAGATCTGCTCACATGATAACTTGTCATGGCTTAAGCTTTCTGTCTGCAGCTTTGGTGTAATATTTCTGTATGTTCTTCGAGAAGCAACAGGGTCTGTTTTAGGCCCATCTCATCTGTGGACCAGCAGCAGAAATATATCCCTGTCCCACATCTACTTATAGACATCACACCTCTCAGTTGTTCAGATTTTTGTAGAATATCCAGACATTTTGGACTGTTCCTCATAAAAGTTGTGGTTTTCTAGTAAATCTTTGAAGACTGAAGTCACTAAATAATGACATATTTGAAATTCAAACTTCACATCCCTCAAAAAATGGATTATAATGCAAAACATGTTATTCTAGCACCATTCTAAGACTATAAGAGCAATATCTGAAATTTGTTCCTGATTTTGGATCTTTGTCACCCCATTATTTTTGGATTTCCCTAGATTTCTTGTACTTAGAGGTGGAAAGGTATGAAGGACATCCACTATCATTCTGTAGAACTGATCCACTAGAGTTCTGTTCAGACAGAATGCAGGAAGCTTTGTGACACATGCCTTATTGGAATAAGTTGCCAAAGTTTTTTTCAGCCAGCCTGCAAAACAAGTATAAATGAGTCCTCCCTCTATGTGTCTATGCAGAGGAGAAGATACATGATGTCCTCCAACAATGGCTGTGCTGAGACCAAATGCTTTAGAGATACCACTGATGATCAGCCTTGCCAGAACCTCAAGGATGGTGGGCACTATGTACCTTAGTATCTACAGACCCCCTCCCCCACATAGACTGGGCTCTATAGAGACAACTCTTTAGAGAACTGTGTGAGAAAAGTCACCTTGTCTTGGGGCAGGAATGTCCTCTCGCTGCTGAAGTTCAGCAATGTCCCCACTAATACTACTGCCGTGCATGTGAGACTGGACTTATGTATGATGACAGAAACACCTGGCTTTTGGAAACAAGTGACCATGTGCAAAAAGAGTCCTCACTATCCCCACATGAAACTGGGCCTGAATCAAAAAGTTACCTAGACAGAGATAAATATGGATGCCCTTAGTTCTACAGTATGAAATGACTACAGCCAGCTAATTTGTATTGACCCTGGACCCACTCACTAATCCAAACGGTAATGAGGTAAACTACAGCTAGTTGTTTTGTATCGACCCACTCACTAATCCAAATGGTAATGAGGTAAACTGGTAGTGAGAATCCCCAAGCTTCACATAAGAGGAAGCATCTGCGGTCCTTGTGAAGGAGAATATGTTGATAAGCATCCTTCACATTTAGGGGAGCTATTAACAGCCTGAAGAAAGAGGAGGGGTAGCAGGGCTTGCAAAGTCAGCATTTTGAATTCTTGGACCTTTAGACACTCATTTAACACTGGTAAGTTCAGGACAGCTCTCCAGGACTCGCTCTCCCTTGGCACCAGAACCAATCTTGAATAGAACCCTATGACCTCTTCCCTTCTTGGAAGTCTCTCTACTGCTTCTTGATGAAGACATTCATCCACCAGGGGGTTATGAGTTGCCCTTGTTCCATTGGTATTGATGGGATTCTCTGAATCTTTTACATTATTCGTAATTGCAGCCTGTAGCCTTTTGAGACAGTCTGCAGAACCATATGTGTGCTGTTAGCATCTTCCAGTTTTCTGCAAATAATGTCAAATTAGCCCCTTTGGCAACACACAGTGACACCAATACTGGGTCTGCAATGGTACTTTTGCTAGACATATGAAGGCAAATGGTACATTTGCTAGACATCTGAAGGCAGCTTGGACTCTGTAAAAGCAGTCTAGTTTCCTGCGAGCAGTGGTTTGAGATTCAGGTTCCAGGGATGCTGAAAGAAAGGCATCTTCCAAGACTTCTAAAACATATAGTCTGCCAGTGGCTTAATAATATCCAGAAACAGATGATCTAAGTATCTCCTCTTGGCATCAGAGACCTCTCCCTGGCCTTAATGAATGTATTTCAATCAGTAGTGTACTGCGTCTAAAATCATACAAAGTGTAAAACTTGCACCTTATGTTCTAACTACCTTCTTTTGTACTTGATATCATAGGGTTAACAAATTTGCTTCTGTTGTTAACTGATGTGGTGGTCATGTGACTTTTTACTATTTAAATTTTGTAGAGTTTGTTGAATGTTTAGATTCTGAAGAAGTCTTGGTTATAGACTGATGAAAGCGCTTAATCTTGTTGGCTCATTACTAATACATTTTAAAACTTCTCACCGCTCGCTGATGTCTTCAGTATCTTCAGTTTTTGGATTGTTTGTATTTGTTGTTCCTGGTTCCTGGTTTGTGTTTTGCATTTGGAATTGTTCTATCCATGGCTGAAATGCTGAGCAACAGATGTGTTGGTGGCCCATGTCTGCTGGGGCAACTACAGGCGACTTTTAACATTCTAACTCAACTTGTGCAAGAACTTAATATTCAGATTCACCACATCCAAAGGTTACAGTGCCACCAGTAGTGACTGTGACTTTAATCGTATTCCTAACTGCCTAATGAACACGAGTTGTCAGGACGAGAACCTTGAACCTCTACACAACTCGGATGGAAACATTTCTCAAATAGGTACTAATACCATAAACCTTAAAGGGTAGTTTAATCGGGTGTTTGAATTTAACACTACAGAAACCACACATAATGGTACCTTGCAACTATCTATTTCAAAATTTGAACGTGCTCACAAAATGCAGTAAACTGCAAGTAGAAAATGCTTATTTGGTGTAATGTGTCAGGTGTATGTAGATACTCAGGGGTCTTAGATCTTAGAAATATCCCACTGGGTTGTTACAGTTCTCCCTTGCACCATGACCTCATTGAACTTTTTAATAAGCAAGGTGTTGAACTGTTGGAGCTGCTAATTAAACACAACCAACGTGAAGCTGAGCAGCTCATTGCTGAATTAAACACTTTAGACCCTGTGATTAAGAAAGACTTACTGTTTGCTACTTATAAAACACAATACTTGAATGACAATATAGTGAGACACATTAGTAAACGTAAAGAAAAAAACTTGAAAGGGATAGGACTGAGTACAATGAGGGGCGAGCCTACCCCCAAGCACAGAAGACCAATGAGAACCAGGCATTTAGTGATGGACAGTATGGCAGTGAGGGGGAAGTGATGTATTCTGGAAGCAACAGTGATGCTCCTTTAGGGAGGGAGCCCGTGAGGCGTTCGGAGCATTTGAGGAACAGAGGGAACTGCAGTGTGAACCAGGAGAGGGAAAAACTACAACCAAGGGAACCAGAGATACCAGCAGAAGCAGTATGGACGGCGGAACATGGATAGATAGATGAAAATGTTTCAAATGAACTTCCAGTAGTAATTTCAAACAAAACAGGTGACTTCAGTGTTTTTAACTTTACAGATAATTTGTATCAAACTGAGCGTGCTGAAGTATTGAGTAGAGGTTACGCTTTTGTCTCTACTTGTTTAGCTAAAACAGACAGAGTTTTGTTGGACTTGAAATTGTTTATCAAAAAGCTTCATTTTTTATGCAAATTTAACCATGAAAATGTGGAAAATGTAAGTTATGTGTTAAAAAGAGCTAGTACTTTTAACCCACCTACTGTTCTTCCTTTAGTTTTATTTGAGAACTTTTGTGATTTCTGAGTTCAGAAATTAACTGAATACTAAAACTAAAGACCATACTTACCACATGAATGTGACTGAAAATGAATTGTTAGCATTGCTTTCTCAAGATAAGAACACACGAGTTATGAAACATGACAGGGCGGGGGTGGTGGTAATGTATATTCAAGACTATTTTAACAAAATGTTTGTTCGCATTACTCATGATGATATGTATGAGGAGACTACACAAAATTATATTCATGTGGCATACAGGAAAATAGATTTTTTCTTGCAAGACAAGTTTGACCAAGGGCAAATAGATGGTGAAACACTGAGTTTCCTTAAAGTGGAGTATCCCATAGTGCCAACCATATTTGGCATTCCAAAGCTTCATAAAGATTTGCGGGATCCTCCTATGAGGCCAGTTGTTAATGCCAGTAATTCTAAGGTACATGCTATGGCAAAATATGTGGATTTGAAGCTTAAAAATTGTTTAGCAAGATGCCATCACCTCTGTAAGGACTCTTGGGATTTTTTGACAAAACTTAGGGGAGTTAACTATTCAAAAGCATTATGTTTTGTAAAAGTAGATGTTGTTATTTTACTTAATGTTATTCCCCACCAACAGGGTCTTGAATGGTTTAGTGAATTTCTAGTGGATTTAAGAACATATTGTTTTGATGAAATTCAAGTTTTAGTCACATTGATGGAAATAATTTTACACTACAACTTTGTTTATATTGAAGAACAGTATTTAAAAAGGGGTATAGCAATGGGGGTGGTTTGTGCCCCTCCCCCCTGTGTGCTAATATAATTATAGTGCAGTGGGAGAAACAGTACATACTGAGTAACCCAAAATACAGGCATTAAAAATGTATGCCAGATTTTTGGATGATATTTTTTAGCGGGGAAATGAATGAAGAAGAAGCAATTGACTTGATAAACTATTTGAATTCCACTGCCTTGTTTTTGAAATGTACTTATTCCTACAGCACCGAAAGCATTAGCTACCTAGATGTGCTAATAGCCAAAGATCATGTTAAGGAAAGGCTTACTACTAACATTTATAGGAAACCCCACTATTCAAATTCCCTCTTGCATTATACAAGTTGCCACCCTTACCATGTTAAAAAGGCATCATCTTACCTCTTTTTAGGGGTTCCACTACTCAGATCATGGAGGATGTTAATGAAAGATATGGGTAACCATACTAAAAATGATGGCAAGGCATTTTGTCACAACTTACACTGTGGACAGTGATGCAATTGATAACATACTATGTAAGAACTGGAAAATATTTTCTTGTTATAAGAAAGATTTTGAGAAGTTTGGTGACAGACCATGTATAGTATATAGGACAAGGAAGAACTTGAAAAAACTGTTGGAAGGCAGTGAAAAACTGGATTCAAATTCAGCCAAGAGGTGGGGAACCTACAAGTGTGGACTCTGCAACCAATGCAAATTTATTTTTGAGGGTAACACACTAGTGGTAGGGACCCACAAGTTGATTACTTCATTCCACTGCACTTGTAAATCAATGGGTTTAGTATATGTGGCAAAGTGTGTTCAATTTTTGTGTTTTATGTGGGAAAAAAAAAACGGCAATTTAAAGAGCGTATTTATGAGGACGATCTAGATATAAGGAATAAGAATGTTAAAAACTCTTTATACAAGCATGTGTAAACACAACCTGATCATTTTTATTTTTTTGGATTGGATCTTGTATCCCAGAATATGAGGGAAGGGCCATGGGAAGATCTTATTGAATATAGAGAAATGATGTGGCAACTAAAGTTGAATGGATGTGTGCACCCTGGCCTTAATGAATGTATTTCAATCAGTAGTGTACTGCGTCTAAAATCATACAAAGTGTAAACCTTGCACCTTATGTTCTAACTACCTTCTTTTGTACTTGATATCATAGGGTTAAGAAATTTGCTTCTGTTGTTAACTGATGTGGTGGTCATGTGACTTTTTACTATTTAAATTTTGTAGAGTTTGTTGAATTTTTAAATTCTGATGAAGTCTTGGTTATAGACTGATGAACGTGCTTAATCTTGTTGGCTCATTACTAATACATTTTAAAACTTCTTGCTGGTTCGCTGGTGTCTTCATTACCTTCAGTTTTTGGGTTGTTTGTATTTGTTGACCTCCCTAGTCTCCCACTAGAAGTGGTCCTTCATAAGAGATAAGATCTCTCCAAATCAGATGTTCTGTGGGGAGATGGGATGTCTTTAACCGGTATTATATCGGGTCTATATTATATCGAACTCTTAAAAAAGCGAACAATGAATAATCGTCCCCATGTAAGTGAAAGCTTACAATCTCGAAAGCTCAGAACAGAGATTTTTTTCCAAGGGAAAAAAATTGCTGTTCCAAAAAAAAAAAAAATTGAAAGACTACATAAAGTGGGGGGCTTTGCCCCCTACTTAAATATACCAACTCCGAGATTGCACTACAGTGCCGGAAATGGCAAAGTGATGGAAGCGGCCAAGCAAATTATTTCCCTGGAAAAGAATTTGCTTAAAAGCCACTTCGCTATTTTGCCTTTTCGCTGTTTTAAGTTCGATAGAATGTGTCTTCGGTCATCTTATAGGAACCCATTATATTGAAGGTAATACTCATCTTGGATCTGTAGGTTAGGTCTTCCTTCTCTGCATCAAAGGAGACCATGTCCTCAGCAGGGGAGAGAACCCCTTCATTTCTGGGGGGAAATGCCTGATACAGAGAGCTAGTCCAGTCTCACCTGCAAGCTCTTCATAAAGGAAAAGAAGTACAAGGGCAGGTTAAACTACTCTTGGGAGGGAGACTAGGAGAGTGAAGGGGCAGAGGGCTTGTACAAAGTCTAGTGAGCAGGTATCATCAAGAGGCCTGGAGAGGCAGATATGCAATTTAGAGGTCTTTGAATTAGAGTGGGCGGCCACCTTGGGGATAGGGATATAAGGGTGGGAATCCTGGAGCTGCATTCTACAGCTGTGGAGATCCTCACAACTAATACCATGGGTATATAGCACTCCACTGTGGTAATCACAAAATAAGCTTCAGAGCCTGGCATCTGGGACACAGCAATCAACTCGACCACGGCAGCAAAGTCTTCAACTAGGGCGATGTAATAGGAGCTGATGGTATGGCAGACTCCAGCTGGACATAATCAAAGGCCTCAGCAGTTGAAGACTGAAGCTGGGGGATTCAAGTGACTCATCTGGTGCAACATTCTTTGGTTTAGAGGGAACCACCAGGATGATGACAAGGCCCCTGGTCTCTCTTCTTTCCTTTTTGTGGAGTCACATCTTCAAACATCTTTTCTTTTCTAGTGGGGCATCTGAGATAGAGAGGGTTGTTAGACGTTGTTGGCTGCTAGGAAAGACCCACAAGTAATTTTTTTGAGAATAATTTCCGTCCTTAATAAGGTCTTCTTACTAAAACTGACCCAAATGCCACAAACAGCAATGTTTTGAGACGGTCCCAAACAGATGATGCACTGTATACGAGTCTCTATGAGGAATTTTCTTTTCTCATGCACACTTAGCAACCATTTGTGGGGCAAATAAAATACAGAAAACATGGTGACATTCAACCTTAACCCACAACAACAAAACAGTTATAAGAGTAAGAAAATAGTCAAAGAAAAGGATCAGCCATTTCTGGTGAGCACCAGCTGAATCACTGCACTGCTGAACACTAACATGCTGTAGAAGGAAAGAATGAACTGAAGGTGGCACAGACTGATGAACGAACTGAAGGTGACACAGACTGATGAACGAACTGAAGGTGGCACAAGCTGATGAATGAACTGAAGGTGGCACAGGCTGATGAACGAACTGAAGGTGGCACAGGCTGATGAATGAACTGAAGGTGGCACACACTGATGAACGAACTGTAGGTGGCACAAGCTGATGAACAAACGGAAGGTGGCACATACTGATGAATGAACTGAAGGTAGCACAGACTGATGAATGAACTGTAGGTGGCACAGGCTGATGAATGAACTGAAGGTGGCACAAGCTGATGAACGAACTGAAGGTGGCACAGACTGATGAACGAACTGAAGGTGGCACAGACTGATGAACGAACTGAAGGTGGCACAGGCTGATGAACGAACTGAAGGTGGCACAAGCTGATGAATGAACTGAAGGTGGCACAGGCTGATGTTATCTTTACACTGAGAATGTACTGCTTCTCGAAGTCAGGCCACACAACAGACCTTCCTATCGCAGAAGACCAGAGTGTGAGGACTACTGCAACAGTAATCCATATGAAGAACATCAACACAGCCAATCATGGCTATACACACAATACAACAAGATTTTACTGAGGTAGCCCATGTGTTAAACCATCAAAAATAATGTTAGGGCCAAAATGTCCCTCACAAATGGGCAACGGAGCATCTTACTGAGGTAATCTGTGTATTAAACCAGCTAAAATATGTTGGGACTAAAAAGTCCCTCACAAAAGGGAAGTGGTTTAGAAATAAGGTAAAACTATCTGGGCTATTGGACCAAATAAGCAATGCCATCAAACCAGCAAAATAGAAACCATTCAATGTAGCAACCCTTCAAAAACCCTGACAGTTAAATAATTTCTGAGCATCAGTAATTATTCTAGATAGTTTATTCAAGACTGTGCAGAGGTGGCATACCTCCCCCACAAAGAAGCTAATAATTAAAGGACCCTACGTAAGGGGAAACAGTAACAAAAAGTCATTCAGATTTTCAAGAATAGCCTGAGTCAGGGCACCATGCCTGGCATATCCCTAGATGGATAACAATTTCTACTTAAAAAGAGGGTAAACTGGCAGAACCATCAGTACACTCCCTATATTAAAAGCATGATTCTGACTGCCATACTATCGCTTATCCTAGTAAGACACTGAGTTAGAAAAACAAGTATCCTGAATGTATAATATTTTTTTCAACTGCATGTGCAGTGCAGAGGTCTAGAAATTATATTTGTGGCAACAAAAGGCTGTGGAAGAGATGCAACATCAGCCCACTGCCTTTCTGAGAGCAAGAAGGTTAAGGATGTTAATGTGTTCAATTGCTGGCCTGTAACCTGAACAACAATGTTCCAGAAACAGTCTTTGAAAATAAAATATGCCACAAATAAGAAGGGTCCAAATGCTCAGGGACTAACTGAGCAGTGTACAAATGCATGATTGTTGAGAATTTTACAAACCTGGGCAAAAACCCCAACATGACTCATGACTCAGCATTGCCAGGCAGAAAGGCAGAGACCACAACCATAAAAAAGAAATGAGTGCTGGAGCCATTCCAAAGTATATGTTGATGGCTGCTCCTTCAGGCAGGCTGGAAACTAGTATAGTAGCTTAGGACTAGACTAGCATGAAATTAAACTATGCTTCTCTATCAAGTCCAAGTTTGGGTCCAGAACTAAACAGTGTACACTGCCTTTGGCCATGGTGGTAATACTGAGGTTGTTTGTTTATTTTCATCACTGAAACCTTTACAGATATAGGTTCATAGATAGGTTCATAGATTAGTACTAGGCTAACTGCCCTTTTGGGCCATTTGAAGCCTAGCCAGTTACCCCATGTGAGAATCAAACCATGCACCTTATGTCTTTAAGGTAAACACCTTAACCATTATGTCATTCTCCACATTTTGCTGAAGAGTTGCAACATTCTTTGTTTTTGTACATAAGTTTAACCAATGTCCAAGTTCTAGAAATTGCAACTTTAGCGCAAGTTACCATGATAAAATCTACTTGGGAAGAGTTCTGCCCGATTGTGGGAAGGTCATTGTATTTCTTTGCAGAGTCCAATACCCACCTTGGGTCTAACAACTGTAACACTTTCAGGAACTGTGTAGCAGCACAGCCATCCCCTTTATTATTTTCAAGGTTTTGACACAGACAGAAATTCTATGTTTTCAAAATTCCCAGAAACTTCAGTGCAGAACAGGACGAAGTACAGTTAATTATCATAAATTCGTATTAAATGTGGACTCAGAATTTTGCCACCATACAGATAATTATTTTGAAAGGATCAAAGCTTTAATCTGAAGCTTTGGAGACCTAATGTGCATAGAAAACTGATAATATTTGCAAACAGAAATATTCAGAACTTCAAAGCACACTAACATTGTATCTCTGAAAGAGGCATAAAAAGACATACAATGCATATCCAGAATATCAATGGATGTAAAAACTGACATTTTGTAATTAAAAAATATATAAACATGTATGTGTGTGTGTCACACACACTATATAGATATCTAGAAAGAGACAAACTTAGATACAGATATATAGATGTAGATGTTTTCCTATATTGCCTTTTGGCATATCTTTCTCTTTCGGCTGCACCAATTTTTTTAAATGTTGGTACTTTCTCTGAACTACTCACTACTTACACTTTTACTTAGAAGGGCACTTCATCTACAGTGGACAATGCGACTCGCATACTTTGAAGTCACTTAAAGTTCTGCACCTGAAACTAGCTGTCCCTAAATTTCCAATTACTTCTATCGATTTCCGTTGAAAACTGTGTAGTTTTAAATCCACTACTTGGTTATTACTTGTCCCAGATGTACAAGAACTTTTGTACCATACTTAAGCACTTCACCTGATGTGCCATTCAGTATTCTTAGAGCTGGTGATGTATTATGTGCCTGTGGTACTAATGCACTGCCTGAAACAATTATTTTGATATAAATGGTATTCTCAGTTTTCCCTCTTAGCTCAGTATCTCAAAAACAGTGAGAGATAAAGCTGTTAATGTAGGGAGTAAAACAACTTTTTTCCGTCACCACTCCTTATGTATACCAGAAATTATCCATCCAGCTCTGCCCCCTTCTTCAAGAAGCATTTTACACCATACCTATTGAATGTCCTGCTATCCTTCCCACTGGAAATGGGGTTAGAAGAGGCCAAGGGGTCAGAAGCTCCATCCTTATTCATGGAAATGACAACAGGATCTGCCAAAAGATTTATTAAATGGCATTTGCGTGATTCGGGTGCCTACATGCTTCTTAGGTGCAAGGGGCTGAGCATCGGAATAAATGTGTGACAATTCTAAGATGGTATATATACCTTTAAAATTAATCACCTTCGGTCACACCAATGAGCGTATGCTGCCCGATAGTCGAGTGGTATGCTGGACAAACTTCAGTAATCCTAGGTAGCTGGAAAAGCTCACAGTTTATTAAACATCACGACACTACACCATAAACGACTGCAAACACAAAACGCAAATCCAAGTGAGCGGAACACTCACACAGAATGTAGAAAGTACAAACGTATACTGTGCACAACATAAAAATGAAAATAAAATAAAACAAATATCCCAGTTTAGCGCTTTCAACCAAGTCAGTTGGTCTTCCTCAGAACTGATGAATGAATTCAACTCACAACATATTATATTTGCACTTCACCCTTAACATTGTACCACTGTGATGACGTTAATTAGTTTATTATTATATTATTTTGCTATATTGAATTCTTACAGTTTTACTTTATGAATGGACGTTTTAACATGTTGCTCGTCTAACTAATATTTAAACTGTAGTATGTCTTTAAATTTTTGAAAGCCCTTGGCGCCAAAACATTTACAAATTGGTTGAGGTTATGTACTCACTTTCAGTTCTGAGGAAGACCAACTGACTTGGTTGAAAGCGCTAAACTGGGATATTTGTTTTATTTTATTTTCATTTTTATGTTGTGCACAGTATACGTTTGTACTTTCTACATTCTGTGTGAGTGTTCCGCTCACTTGGATTTGCGTTTTGTGTTTGCAGTCGTTTATGGTGTAGTGTCGTGATGTTTAATAAACTGTGAGCTTTTCCAGCTACCTAGGATTACTGAAGTTTGTCCAGCATACCACTCGACTATCGGGCAGCATACGCTCATTGGTGTGACCGAAGGTGATTATTTTGTGCTGTTTTCAGTATTGTTATGATGTCACAACTTACTTCGGATATCGCCGGCGTGGAAGCTGTGGGAGACAGAAAGGAGGCTGGACATATTTTATCTACACCAGGTACTGATTGTGTTAATGATGTGGGTATTGCCGATAATCCAGCTTTTTTCAAAGAAGAATTATCTGCTTTAAAGGCAGAAGTCAAACATTTGACTTCACTTGTACACCAATTGCTTCTTGGTGCTAACAAACGGGATCTTAGTGGCATTGACCCCGTTGGCACAGAAACAATACAAATTAAGGACAATGATAAGATCACCAGTGCACAACTTAATATCAGTAATGTTTTGGCGTCCGAGCACCCTATTCAGAAGGGGACTAAAAAGGGACAGATTGTTAATAACAGGAAGCGCAATTTTCGTGAAGCAAATGCTTCTAATTCTGACAATGAGACTGAGATATCTGATGCATCAGATATTCCCAATGGCCAAAGGACACGACCTATTAGTTGCAATAAAGGGCTAGATATTTCAGTTCCTATGTCTAGTAGCAATATTAACATTTCTGACTTCACGTTTGACTTTTCGCCCTTCTGTCATGACTTGGAAGCAAAAAGAATTGGGACAAAACCCAAACGACTACCTCCCAATAAAACTTATTCAGCAGTCACGGAACTTCCACCCAGACATAAGACTAATGGTCGTGGTTTGGATACTAAATCTGGTTTTCATCAGGATGGACTAATAGATACTAATAATCGTTTTAATAGATTTTTAACATTTGAATTTGAAATTAATAATGTGAATGAATTTGATAAAGTGGTACATACACAAGATGATAATAAGGGTGAAAGTGGTAATTTAAAGTCTAAAATATATGTTTTGGGTAAGAAGTTAAAAATTATTAATGGCATTAAGATAGATAATATGTATTTACAAAAGTGTTTAGATTTGAAAATTGTACCAAAAGGTATAAGATTTTTTAAACTTCCTTTGGGTATCGAGTTGACAGATATTGGTAGAAATGAATTCAATATGTTATTTGATGAATTTGGTTTCAAATATATCAAGTTATTAATGAAATTTTATGATGAGAGATTAAGTAAATTAATTCAAGAAGTTGATGATCTTAACACTATGATTGTAAATGATTTGTTATTTCATGATTGGGAAAAGTTATATAACAAACAATATGCTGAAGCAGAGAAATGGGCTTCAACTATTTGTACACGTAAGAACAATAAAATGTTAAGAGATAAAAATCAATATCAACAGCAAGTAGCTTATATATGGCCCAAAAAACGTAATTTTTCCACTAATGAAGGAAATACTAATAGGGCATTTAGAGGTTTTGATACAGATAAGGAAGTAGTGGAACATTATGAAGTTTTTAATGTTAATGAAACTAACACACAGGGTTTTCAGAGATATCCAAGAAACAAGAACCCACCTTATCAAAGAACACATCAAAAGTTTTAGACAAGGGGGAATTTACAAAGGAGGATAGTTGCTTAAATATTAATCAGAATGTTTCCAATAGTGAAGCCAGTACAAATCAAAGCAACTTTGGTGGGAAGGATGATATAGTCATTAATGATAACATTTATATGTATCGTAATTTTAAAATTTTCAACTATTCTAAATTATATATTGATAAGGTTTATTTTAGCTTGTTTGAAAAGGGTATGAAATTTATACCTGATCCGAGATTCAAACTTACAGACGTATTAATTGATTTTAAGAAATTTATCAGGAAAATCAACTTAGAAGTTTTTTATAAAGACAGGATTCCGTCTGGAGGAATGGAAGGGGGGGACAATATATGTCAAACATTAGTTATTAAGAGTAAGTTTACTCCACCCAACCACCCGATTATAGACACATTTGATAAGGTGGTGACTAGGGAAATATATAGTGTATACAGTTCATTTTCTTCTATGAAGGCACACCAAAATTTGACGGAAGAAGAAGGCAAGTTACTACAGACCTTAAAGAGTGATACTTCGATCCGTATTATGAAACCCGATAAGGGAGGGGGTATTGCTATCTATGACAATTTGAATTATATACAGAAAATTTACAATATATTACACTTTTCTGGTAATTATGTTACTGTCTCTATGAATGAATTAAACATAGGGTACCAAAGAATTGATTCTTATATTGAAGAATATTGGGTTGAGGCGAGAATAACTGAAGCTATTTACAGATTTATTAAAGTTAGTCATCCGAAATTAGCAACTATGGTGGGTATCCCAAAGGTTCATAAAAACACTGAGGACCCACCCCTGAGACCTATTGTCTCAGGTAGTTTTTCCAAAACCTTCAATATGGGTAAATTCATAGACACTTTATTAAAAAATGTATACACTTTCATTCCGCACATGGTGAAGGATTCATGGTGCTTCTTATCCCAGTATCCAGTGAAGGAGCTAGATAGTAATGAACCTCACATCATTGTCACTATTGATGTGATCGATCTTTTTTCATGTATACCTAAAGATGAAGGTTTATCAGCTTTTACTAATAGTCTGACTAAACATACTGACCTGGAATGGGATACCATTAGTTTGATAGCTGAACTCATGGCTATAGTATTGGACAACAATTTCATCTATTTTGAAGGTGAGATCTTCAAACAGACTAGAGGCGTAGCAATGGGGGCAGCGTGTGCCCCCATCTACGCCAATCTAGTCATGTTAAATTGGGAAGATAATGTTTTGTTTCCATCCAAATATTTTCAACATATCCGATACTATTCCAGGTTTTTAGACGATATTTATATCATCTGGAAAGCCTCAGAAGCACTTTTAGTGGAATTTATGGAATTCATCAAAGATAGTAGTACCTTCTTAAAATTTACATATTCATATGATTATTTTGGATTACCATATCTTGATACCTTGATAGTTAATGATAATGGGAAGATACAATCTAGAATTTATAGAAAGCAGACTTTCTCTAACAATTATTTGGATTATTCCAGTTATCACCCCCCAAAAGTAAAGTATAATGTCTTTAAAGGACAGGTCATTCGAGCTGTACGTATGGTTTCAGATGAAGCAGAATTGCACAAAGAATTGAATTTAATTCAGGGATTTTTTAGAGAGAGAGGTTACCCTTTAGTGATGATGGAAGAAGTGGTATCATATGTCATGAATCTGAGGGGTAGTAAATACAAATCGTTACTTGGATCAGGTGATATACAGAACAAACCCATACTAACACATAATGGGGTTAATCCAGGTTTTCAAAGGGCATGTATTATTCCGTACTGTGTAGGCAGTGACAATATCAAAGGTATTTTAAATAAATTTTGGTATTTGATCAGTTCCGATCAGACCTTGGTAAACATCTTAGGTTCCAAACCAAGATTTATTTACCGAATGGGTAATAACTTGAAGAGACTACTAGATCAACAGTACAACACCAAATATTTGGGTTCTGGTCATCAAAGTAGGACTATTAGTAATAAATGTGGTTTTTGCAGTTACTGCAAATTTATGTCCAGTGTTAAGAAGATACATCTTCAAAATGGACACAAAAGCATTATTGTTAGCAAATCAGGCAACTGCAATACTAAACAGGTCATTTATCTTGCTAAATGTGATTTTTGTCCTGCCTTCTACGTAGGAAGAACCGAACGTCATTTAAGAAAACGAATATATGATCATATGTATAGTATTAAAACTAAAGACATACATAATGCCCTATATAGACATATACAGGCATTGGGAACTGAACATACATTTAAGTTTTTTATACTAGATGTGATTTATAATGACCCTAGGGGGGGTAATTTTAAAAGCCTTATAGCTTTTAAAGAAACTTGGTGGCAATTATACCTTGATGCCACCAATCCACCTGGTCTTAATGAATGTATATCGGTTAGATCATTATTATTATAATACCTAGATTAATAGGTATATTATTGTATATTAACCTTATATTTTTTCAAGACCGCCTTAATATTTTGGTACTACAGTATATTATTCCTGATTTAAGTATTATACCATACTATTAGCGGTTACTACAATGGTTTTCTAAAAAGAGTATTTTCCAAGAGTGTTTTATATAACTAACATATTTTTATTATATAACCAACACATTTAGTATAAAAATGTTTTTTAACAAGTTTTTATCTGTATACTATTTATGAAAATTGTTATATATATTTTTTATTCCAGATTCTTTCCTGGATTAATTGATAGTAGTTATGTAAATTCTCCTGTTATTTGACTTATATATTCGGATTATCTTTAAATACCTCATGGCTTTATATTGGTAGAAATGAATTCAATATGTTATTTGATGAATTTGGTTTCAAATATATTAAGTTATTAATGAAATTTTATGATGAGAGATTAAGTAAATTAATTCAAGAAGTTGATGATCTTAACACTATGATTGTAAATGATTTGTTATTTCATGATTGGGAAAAGTTATATAACAAACAATATGTTGAGGCAGAGAAATGGGCTTCAACTATTTGTACACGTAAGAACAATAAAATGTTAAGAGATAAAAATCAATATCAACAGCAAGTAGCTTATATATGGCCCAAAAAACGTAATTTTTCCACTAATGAAGGAAATACTAATAGGGCATTTAGAGGTTTTGATACAGATAAGGAAGTAGTGGAACATTATGAAGTTTTTAATGTTAATGAAACTAACACACAGGGTTTTCAGAGATATCCAAGAAACAAGAACCCACCTTATCAAAGAACACATCAAAAGTTTTAGACAAGGGGGAATTTACAAAGGAGGATAGTTGCTTAAATATTAATCAGAATGTTTCCAATAGTGAAGCCAGTACAAATCAAAGCAACTTTGGTGGGAAGGATGATATAGTCATTAATGATAACATTTATATGTATCGTAATTTTAAAATTTTCAACTATTCTAAATTATATATTGATAAGGTTTATTTTAGCTTGTTTGAAAAGGGTATGAAATTTATACCTGATCCGAGATTCAAACTTACAGACGTATTAATTGATTTTAAGAAATTTATCAGGAAAATCAACTTAGAAGTTTTTTATAAAGACAGGATTCCGTCTGGAGGAATTGAAGGGGGGGACAATATATGTCAAACATTAGTTATTAAGAGTAAGTTTACTCCACCCAACCACCCGATTATAGACACATTTGATAAGGTGGTGACTAGGGAAATATATAGTGTATACAGTTCATTTTCTTCTACGAAGGCACATCAAAATTTGACGGAAGAAGAAGGCAAGTTACTACAGACCTTAAAGAGTGATACTTCGATCCGTATTATGAAACCCGATAAGGGAGGGGGTATTGCTATCTATGACAATTTGAATTATATACAGAAAATTTACAATATATTACACTTTTCTGGTAATTATGTTACTGTCTCTATGAATGAATTAAACATAGGGTACCAAAGAATTGATTCTTATATTGAAGAATATTGGGTTGAGGCGAGAATAACTGAAGCTATTTACAGATTTATTAAAGTTAGTCATCCGAAATTAGCAACTATGGTGGGTATCCCAAAGGTTCATAAAAACACTGAGGACCCACCCCTGAGACCTATTGTCTCAGGTAGTTTTTCCAAAACCTTCAATATGGGTAAATTCATAGACACTTTATTAAAAAATGTATACACTTTCATTCCGCACATGGTGAAGGATTCATGGTGCTTCTTATCCCAGTATCCAGTGAAGGAGCTAGATAGTAATGAACCTCACATCATTGTCACTATTGATGTGATCGATCTTTTTTCATGTATACCTAAAGATGAAGGTTTATCAGCTTTTACTAATAGTCTGACTAAACATACTGACCTGGAATGGGATACCATTAGTTTGATAGCTGAACTCATGGCTATAGTATTGGACAACAATTTCATCTATTTTGAAGGTGAGATCTTCAAACAGACTAGAGTATGTAGCAATGGGGGCAGCGTGTGCCCCCATCTACGCCAATCTAGTCATGTTAAATTGGGAAGATAATGTTTTGTTTCCATCCAAATATTTTCAACATATCCGATACTATTCCAGGTTTTTAGACGATATTTATATCATCTGGAAAGCCTCAGAAGCACTTTTAGTGGAATTTATGGAATTCATCAAAGATAGTAGTACCTTCTTAAAATTTACATATTCATATGATTATTTTGGATTACCATATCTTGATACCTTGATAGTTAATGATAATGGGAAGATACAATCTAGAATTTATAGAAAGCAGACTTTCTCTAACAATTATTTGGATTATTCCAGTTATCACCCCCCAAAAGTAAAGTATAATGTCTTTAAAGGACAGGTTATTCGAGCTGTACGTATGGTTTCAGATGAAGCAGAATTGCACAAAGAATTGAATTTAATTCAGGGATTTTTTAGAGAGAGAGGTTACCCTTTAGTGATGATGGAAGAAGTGGTATCATATGTCATGAATCTGAGGGGTAGTAAATACAAATCGTTACTTGGATCAGGTGATATACAGAACAAACCCATATTAACACATAATGGGGTTAATCCAGGTTTTCAAAGGGCATGTATTATTCCGTACTGTGTAGGCAGTGACAATATCAAAGGTATTTTAAATAAATTTTGGTATTTGATCAGTTCTGATCAGACCTTGGTAAACATCTTAGGTTCCAAACCAAGATTTATTTACCGAATGGGTAATAACTTGAAGAGACTACTAGATCAACAGTACAACACCAAATATTTGGGTTCTGGTCATCAAAGTAGGACTATTAGTAATAAATGTGGTTTTTGCAGTTACTGCAAATTTATGTCCAGTGTTAAGAAGATACATCTTCAAAATGGACACAAAAGCATTATTGTTAGCAAATCAGGCAACTGCAATACTAAACAGGTCATTTATCTTGCTAAATGTGATTTTTGTCCTGCCTTCTACGTAGGAAGAACCGAACGTCATTTAAGAAAACGAATATATGATCATATGTATAGTATTAAAACTAAAGACATACATAATGCCCTATATAGACATATACAGGCATTGGGAACTGAACATACATTTAAGTTTTTTATACTAGATGTGATTTATAATGACCCTAGGGGGGGTAATTTTAAAAGCCTTATAGCTTTTAAAGAAACTTGGTGGCAATTATACCTTGATGCCACCAATCCACCTGGTCTTAATGAATGTATATCGGTTAGATCATTATTATTATAATACCTAGATTAATAGGTATATTATTGTATATTAACCTTATATTTTTTCAAGACCGCCTTAATATTTTGGTACTACAGTATATTATTCCTGATTTAAGTATTATACCATACTATTAGCGGTTACTACAATGGTTTTCTAAAAAGAGTATTTTCCAAGAGTGTTTTATATAACTAACATATTTTTATTATATAACCAACACATTTAGTATAAAAATGTTTTTTAACAAGTTTTTATCTGTATACTATTTATGAAAATTGTTATATATATTTTTTATTCCAGATTCTTTCCTGGATTAATTGATAGTAGTTATGTAAATTCTCCTGTTATTTGACTTATATATTCGGATTATCTTTAAATACCTCATGGCTTTATATTTGTAATATTTACATTTTTTATTCTTGCTATGTACGTTTCAATTTCATGAATTGTTTCATCTATTTATTTATCATAACACAATCATTCATTTGGAAGTTTATATTAATATATAATATACATACTGTCAACATATTTGTAACATATTTTGTATATATATACCCATATTTATATTTTATTTATTTATTCTTATATTTTTTATATATTTTATATATATTGCATATATTGTTTCCATTTAGGTTATAAACTAATTTATTTGAACCAGCACACATGACTTTGTTATTATATCTTATATGCGATGTGCGCGAATGTTTTTAGTTCATAGTTTATACCCTAGTATATTATATTATATTATATTAGATTATTTTACAATTTAATGAATTCAACTCACAACATATTATATTTGCACTTCACCCTTAACATTGTACCACTGTGATGACGTTAATTAGTTTATTATTATATTATTTTGCTATATTGAATTCTTACAGTTTTACTTTATGAATGGACGTTTTAACATGTTGCTCGTCTAACTAATATTTAAACTGTAGTATGTCTTTAAATTTTTGAAAGCCCTTGGCGCCAAAACATTTACAAATTGGTTGAGGTTATGTACTCACTTTCAGTTCTGAGGAAGACCAACTGACTTGGTTGAAAGCGCTAAACTGGGATATTTGTTTTATTTTATTTTCATTTTTATGTTGTGCACAGTATACGTTTGTACTTTCTACATTCTGTGTGAGTGTTCCGCTCACTTGGATTTGCGTTTTGTGTTTGCAGTCGTTTATGGTGTAGTGTCGTGATGTTTAATAAACTGTGAGCTTTTCCAGCTACCTAGGATTACTGAAGTTTGTCCAGCATACCACTCGACTATCGGGCAGCATACGCTCATTGGTGTGACCGAAGGTGATTATTTTGTGCTGTTTTCAGTATTGTTATGATACCTTTAAAATTGTCAGTATATGGAAGTTTATTGATTTGATGTGTTTATTGGCTAACTGTGTACACATGACCTTGTAAATGGCTTTTATACAGAATGAGTAATGTTTTAAAGATGTACTAACACTGAAGAAGGATTTTTTTATCTGAAAGCTTTGCATTAAAACTTTTGGCGTTCTTGGACTTGTTTTTTAATTAGCAAATTCTGCAACTTTAGTCAGCCAGAGGCCACTAACATTTGCCTTGACTTCAGAGAAGTAAATGCCAAAAAGGAGTGGTCCCAGGACCTGTCCCCAAAGGATTCCACTTGTGAGTGGCCTTTTTGTTGAGGTTGACTCCCCAATTCTAACTTCCTGTATCCTGTGAGCCAGCTGACTATCCACTGGGTTCATAGGTAGGTACTAGGCTATTGGCCCAAGGGCCTACTTAAGCCTAGCCAACAAGGCTCCCTGGCTTACGCAACCCAAGAAAGTTATTTTTCTGTGCCCCTGTCGAGCAGAGTCGCCAAAGTGATCCCTGGGGTGTATTTCCTATTTCCCATTCACTTATCAAGATTTTTCTTGAAGAGTGCTAATGAGGAACTTTGCTTGACATAGATGGGTAGCTTGTTCCAAAGTATGGGAAGTCTCTGGGACAGGAATCTATCCCTCCAGCATGTCCTGTTTATTGCGGTGATAAGGTTTAGGTCCCTAGACCATGTAGCTCGGAGGGATTGGGGTTTCTTTAGGTGTAGCATGTCCAACAGATCTGGGTTTGACATAGCTTTATATGTTAGGCAGAGATCACCTCGGAGTAGGCGATATGTTATGGAGTAAAGCTGGAGTTTTTTTGAGATGGTCAGTGAAGGGCATCTGTTTGAGGCCAGTATTCCTCTTTGTGAGGTACTTCTGTGGCCTTTCCAGCTGCTGCAGATGTCTTGTGAGGTACATTCCAAAAGGGGCATTGTACTCTATTAATGGGTCTAATGAGTGTCGAGTAGAGGGGAACAATGACCTCTTTTTCCTAGATGAGAACCCTTTTGTGATGAGGTGTGCCATGTAGAAGGATTTCCTGACTACTCTGGCAATGTAATTATCAAAGGAGAGACTACTGTCCACCTGGGTCCCAAGTTCTCTTATCAAACATTTGGCATTAAGTACACTGCCGCCTATGTGGTACTTCATGGGTACAGAGATTTTACCAAAGGGGGTGACAATGCACTTTTTGGCATTGAGCTTGAGGCCATGGCTCTGACACCAGGTATCTGTCTCAGTGAGGCCCTTCTGTAGGATGTCAACATCATTTGGGGACTCAACTATGGCTCCTAGTTTGCAGTCATCTGAGAACTTCGTTAGCCAAAGGCCTTATGTGTTAGCCTGTACTTCAGAGAAGCAGATACCAAATAGGAGAGGACCCAGGACTGAACCCTGTGGTATTCCACTTGTCACTGGTTTGAAGTCAGATTTACAGTCTGCAACTTTTACAGTGTGGGTTCTGTCAGTGAACCAAATGGCAACCCATCTTGAGATGTAACATAAGGGTTTGTACCTAACCTCTTGAGTTTGTCAACAATGCCCTAGGGGGTATTGTGTCAAATGCCTTGGTCACTTCAAGGCAGTTAGTATGAACCATTTTGCCCTCATCCATTGTTTTGGTGACCTTCGCAAAGAAGTCCACCAGTAGGAGTAGGCATGTCCTGCGCTTGACAAAACCAAATTGTGTTGGGCCCAGTGTCTGGAGGTTTACTAGGCCATTATTGATCATTTCCATGATGATTCCTTCCATGGCTTTGCAGATGACACTATGAGTCTTATTGGTCTGTAGTTTCCATGGTCTGAGGATAGCCTACCTTTGTGCAGTGGGATGACACTAGTGAAACTTATTGCTCTGCAGTTTCCATGGTCTGTAGATAGCCTACCTTTGTGCAGAGAGGTGACACTAGTGAGACTTATTGGTCTGTAGTTTCCATGATCTGTAGATAGCCTACCTTTGTGCAGAGGGATGACACTAGTGAGACTTAATGGTCTGTAGTTTCCATGGTCTGTAGATAGCCTACCTTTGTGCAGAGGGATGACACTAGTGAGACTTACTGGTCTGTAGTTTCCATGGTCTGTAGATAGCCTACCTTTGTGCAGAGGGATGACACTAATGAGACTTATTGGTCTGTAGTTTCCATGGCCTGTAGATCGCCTACCTTTATGCAGTGGGATGACACTAGTGAGACTCATTGGTCTGTAGTTTCCATGGTGTGTAGATGGCCTACCTTTATGCAGAGGGATGACTGCTGCTGTTCTCCATTCATGAGGCATGAAGCCTGTTTGGAGGCTACAGTTAAACAGCAATTCCAAACAGCCTAAGTCATGTTTCATGTTATTTAAAAGGTATCCTGGGATAATGTTAGGGCCCACCAGTTATAGGAGGGATTAAGAGAGATAGAGCTGAAATTTAAGTCAAATTCAGAAGCACATGAGAGGTATGCTTGAGTATACTTCTTAAAATGATTATTGTTTTACCTGGATATATATATATATATATATATATATATATATATATATATATATATATATATAGCAACAAGTAGGTTCTTCGGTGGTCTAGGTTAGATTTGAGGGAAAGGTGCAGTGAATAGTATTGCCATCTCATACTGCTCATCTCCTTGTCTGGGTTCTTGGATGTGGCTCCATCTTTGTAGAGTCTGCATGTCCTCTCTGTCTGTATGCGTTTAATTCAGGTGCTCTGGATTCCTCCAAAACCCCAAAACTTTTATGTAGATGGAATGATAGTGTTATGTGCCTATATTGTGACAGAACTGGTCTGTCAGAGGTAGAGCATGAAAGAGAGTGAGTGTGCATGCGTGTGTGTGTGAATGTGAGAGAAAAAAATAATATTGGTGGATGCTTACATAACTCTCCCGTCTAGTGAAAAAATATGGCATGGAATACATCCCAGAACAACTGGAGCTTCTAAGGGCTATCATTCTTGGCTTTATAAGGGGATTAGTTTGCTGTGAGTCCCACCTAGTATTAAGCTGACCAGGGTTCCTATCAGCAGACCAAAGACACATGTTATTGAATGCGTCTTGGTCGAACTGACAAAACTGAAACTGAAAAATATCGAAGTGGCATATAAGCAAATTCTTTCCCTGGGAAAGAATTTGCTTGGCCGCTTTGGTACTTTGCCGTTTTTGGCACTGTAGTGTAGTCTCGGAGTTGGTGTATTTAAGTAGGGGGGGTGTGGGGGGTGAAGCCCCCCACTTAATCTCATGTTTTAATGTGCTTTCTTTTTTTTGTTGGAACAGCGATTAATCGCTGTTCTGACAGTTTGGTTTTGTAAGCTTTCGCTAACATGGGGTCAATTAATCACCGTTCACTTACCTAAGCATTCGGTGATCTAATATAGACCCGCTGACCACATGTAGAGGTGGGCACAGAGATCACTATAGTTTGTATGGGGGCCAGGGATACTGTAGTCGTTACTCCTTTAATGTTCTATGTAGTCAGACTTCAGAGATGTGCACACAAGGGTTCTCCAGTCATTGTTCTTTTAACTTTATTCAAAATCACACCTTAGATAATGTGTACAGCGGATCGCTTTAGCTTGTTTAGGGACAGTGTACTGTGTAAGAGCAACAAGATGGGTGAATTATTGTGAATGCTTTTTTTTCCACTTTCTTCACAATTGAAATCAGATGACTATACAGGTGGCCATCTAGTAGGTGTAGGGGAAAGGATGCATGTTGTAAATGTACAGCTGACAGCAATAAGTTGGAATTTATTGTCGTGCTCAGTTTGTTCTTTCACTTTCATACTAGTTTGACGTCAAAGGGGGCAGTGATGATGTCTGCCTTTTGTAGTTAGGGCTAGGGCAGCTTACTGTGTAGATGTATGACAGCAGCAACTTGAAATATGACTATTTTTATTTGCCCTTTCACGTCTGTCCCAATTTAATACCATAGGATTAGAAAGAAAGCAAATACTTTTTTTGGTGGGGGGGGGGGGGTAGGGAACAAGGCAGTAATCCCAGATATGATTTATGTACCCTCACAAACATTTTATTCTCAGTTTGAAGGTAACTGTTTCTCAATTTATTTGTAACTACTGTGTCATCATCCTTGATGAACATTAAGCCTTGGATATAATTTATTTCTTTCTTGAAAGAAAAAAGAAGTTAATTTCCTAAGTCATGATTTTTGTTGAAGCCATCATTGAACCAAAGGTTGTGGAAAAAATCTCTAAAATTCACCTTGGAGCATTTAAAACCTAATAACTTCTGCTGGCCTTGGGGTCCTCAAACTTCCAACTTAATTAAATTCTTTCCTAGATAGTTATTGCGGTATACTTTGGCCATTTAGGATGTGTTGAAGGGCTGCAGGAAAAAGATGACAAGCAAGACAGTGTTTAGTAAAAGAAAACAAAGTATTCTAGATAGTAAGAGGAGCCAAGAATGGTAGGAAAACAGGAGACTGCTGGGGTGTATGCCCGGGTGATACTAGATAGTAAGTAGGGACAGCCATTTCCATGGAACTTTTTGTCTATGGCTTCATCTCATCCAAGACTGCCCATGTAGTCACTGTGTATGGCATTTAAAAACTGGTGCTTCTGGGTGTGGCTTGATAAAAGGTATTTGTCTACACTGAGGCAAGGGTGTGTGTTTTCATTCCTTAGTGGGTGTGGTTTATTTGTCAGGAAAATGAAGGATGAAAAGGTAGCAACCCTATATCCAACAGCTAGCTAGATAATGAATTCAGAGCAAGTAAATCAGTAGAATAGACAATGAAAGGCAAAATGCACTTTTTTTTTTCAAAAGAAGCACAGGCAAAGGGAAATAAATAATTCATGATATCAACAGCAATGTAGAAAATGGAGGGGCTTACAGAGCTTAACTTACAGTTAGGGTGGGCAGCTTAAAATAACTAGGTCTGACAAGCAGATCAAGGAATGGGAGGGTATGTGGGGAAAAATAACCAGCAGGGACTCACCAACATTGCTTGTAGTTTTGGAGTCCTTCAAACTTATCAGAAGACAAGCCACAGACATACTCTGTATATTTAGGTATCACTCAAGAAACAAATTAACCAATGGAAAAAAAGCATGTGAAATGTCCATCCTGGGTAATTTAGGTATTTATGTGGTACATAGAACAAAAACAGCAGGCCAAGCAGATTTTTCAAAACAGAAAACAAAATGGAACAGGTAAAACCAAAAGCAGGTCTAGCAGTTAAACAACTCACAGACAAAAAAAATAGATTTACTTTCCACATCCAGCAGGGAGTCACCAACAGTGCTTGTAGTTTTAGCAGGTCTTGAGTATTATCAGATTTATTATGGCTTTTATGTGTAAAGCTGGTACTCTCAAAGGCTTTAAAATATTAACCCAAAACCAATGTCTGTGTGGAAGTTGAACAAAGAAGCAAGAAAATATGACAAATACCTTTGTAGTTTGAATACATAGGTTCATAGGTAGGTACTAGGCTATTGGCCCTAGGGCCTATATAAGCCTAGCCGAAAAGGTACCCTGGCTTTTTCCACCCAAGAAAATAATTTTCCTGTGCCCCTGTCAAGCAGAGCCACAGAGGTGATCCCCGGGATGAATTTCCTATTTCCCATCCAATCATCAAGATTTTTCTTGTAGAGTGCTAATGAGTAGCTTTGTTTGATATAGATAGGTAGTGTGTTCTTGAGTATGGGAAGACTCTGAGACAGGAATCTATCCCTCCAGCATGTTCTGTTTATTGTGGTGACAAGGTTTAGGTCCCTAGAGCATGTAGCTCGGAGGGATTGGGATTTCTTTAAGTGGAGCAGCTCTGGGTTTGTCATAGCTTTGTATGTTAGGCAGAGATCGCCTCTGAGTAGGCGATATGCGATGGAGTAAAGCTGGAGTTTTTTGAGACGGTCTGCGTAGAGTATCTGTTTGAGGCCAGTAATCCTCTTTGTGAGGTATTTCTGTGGCCTTGCCAGTTGTTGTAGATGTCTTGTGAGGTACATACCAAAAGGGGCATTGTACTCTATAATAGCTCTAATGAGTGATGAATAGAGGGGAACAATGACCTCTTTTTTTCTGGATGAGAAACCTTTTGTGATGAGGTGAGCCACGCAGAAGGATTTCCTGACCACTGTGGCAATGTGATTATCAAAGGAGAGACTACTGTTCACCTGTGTCCCAAGGTCTCTTATCACACTTTCGGCATTAAGTAGACTACCACTTATGTGGTAGTTCATTGGTACAGAGTTTTTACCAAAGGGGATGACAATACACTTTTTGGCATTGAGCTTCAGGCCATGGCTTTGACACCAGTCCATGCACAACAAATACCTTTGTGGTTTGAATACAGCAGTCCATTCACAACAAATACCTTTGTGGTTCGAATACAGCAGTCCACATACAAGTACCTTTGTGGTTTGAATACAGCAGTCCACACACAAAGTACCTTTGTGGTTCGAATACAGCAGTCCATGCATAAGTACCTTTGTTGTTCGAATATAGCAGTCCACGCACAAGTACCTTTGTTGTTTGAATACAGCAGTCCAGGCACAGCAAGTACTTTTGTTTTTCAAATACAGCAGTCCATGCACAACAAGTACATTTATTTTTTGAATACAGCAGTCCATACACAACAAGTACTTTTGTTTTTTGAATACAGCATTCCTTGCACAACAAGTACTTTTGTTTCTCGAATACAGCATAAGTACCTTTGTTGTTCGAATATAGCAGTCCACGCACAAGTACCTTTGTTGTTTGAATACAGCAGTCCATGCACAGCAAGTACTTTTGTTTTTCAAATACAGCAGTCCATGCACAACAAGTACATTTATTTTTTGAATACAGCAGTCCATACACAACAAGTACTTTTGTTTTTTGAATACAGCATTCCTTGCACAACAAGTACTTTTGTTTCTCGAATACAGCAGTCCATGCACAACAAATACCTTTGTGGTTCAAATACAGCAGTCTACGCACAACAAATACCATTGTGGTTCGAATATAGCAGTCCACGCACAACAAATACCTTTGTGGTTCGAATACAGCAGTCCACGCACAAGTACATTTGTGGTTCGAATATAGCAGTCCATACATAACAAGTACCTTTATGGTTTGAATATAGCAGTCCATGGACAACAAATACCTTTGTGGTTCGAATACAGCAGTCTGCACATAACACGTACCTTTGTTGTTCAAATATAGCAGTCCATGCAAAAAGTACCTTTGTTGTTCGAATATAGCAGTCCATGCACAACAAGTACCTTTGTTGTTCGAATACAGCAGTCAGTGCACAAGTATCTTTGTTGTTCAAATACAGCAGTCCATGTGCAATAAGTACTTTTGTTTTTTGAATACAGCATTCCATACACAAGTAGATTTGTCGTTCGAATGCAGCAGTCTAGGCACACCAAGTACCTTTGTGGTTCGAATACAGCAGTCTATGCACAAGTACCTCTGTGGTTCACAAACAGCAGTCTATGCATGACAGGTACCTTTGTGGTTCGATTACAGCAGTCTAAGCACAGCACGTACCTTTGTGGTTTGAATACAGAAGTCTATGCACAAGTACCTCTGTGGTCCACATACAGCAGTCTATGTACAACAGGTACATTTGTGGTTCGATTACAGCAGTCTAAGCACAGCACGTACCTTTGTGGTTCAATTATAGCAGTCTATGCACAACAAATACGTTTGTGGTTCAAATACAGCAGTTCATGCACAACAGGTACTTCTGTGGTTTGATTACAACAGTCTATGCACAACAAGTACTTTTGTGGTTCAAAAACCGCAGTTCATTGCATGTGTATATGCAGCACTGCTGCATACAAAAAAAATCTGCGTCCATTACAGCACTCCAGTCTTGTTGCACACTCACTTCCAAAGTACCATCTACATGTGCAGCCTGCAATACACTACCTTCCCTGCACTATTTCAGCTGCTATATATAATAACAAATATTTACAGATAGCAAAACAATCATAGTTTGTGTAAAATGTGTCATTTCCTAACTTGTCTGTTTTTTCTTATGTGCTATGAGATAACTGTTGCACAACTATAACAACTGTACTCCTAACACCACTATTTTGTTAAGATGTATGCATTCTTCAGGGATGCACAGTGACATAATAGGCAGTGTTACCACCTCAGAGCAGGAAATTCTCTGATTTGGCTACTGACTGGGCTGTTTTCTGTACACGGTCTGCATGTTTACCCTGTATTTTCTTATGTTTTCTCTGTGTGCTCTGGTTTCTTAACACAAACCAAAGACATTCAGTAGGTTGACCGCGGACTTTAAATTGTCCGCAGGTGTGAGTGTGTGCCTTTGTGATACAAGAGAAAGACTTGGTAACCTCCTCCTGTTTTACCCTTTGCTTTGTAATCTCTGTGGATAGCAGAGGTTGTCCACAGGATCACTCTAAGAGTTAGCTGTGACTCATAAGAAAGTGAGGGAGGGTTGCATTCATCTTCCACCATATTTTCATACTACCCATATACGAAAATGTTCTCATCTAAATTCTTCACTCTACCTTCCATAAGCTTTGTTTAGAGCATCCCCCAAAACCCTTTAAATTTTACACACAAGAAAAGTACAGTTGTGTAAGATCTTACCATAACAGTAGATGCCCTTCTCTTCACTGCTGCGGTATTCTTCAGAATACCGATCCCCTGCCAAGGACGGTTGTCTGGCCAGTATACCAAAGCCTTTAGCTTGCATTAAGATACACCGTATGTCACACATATGCTCCCTGCATAGTAAGGCAAAACAATGACGTCTGGATGTACCATCCTCAGAACTGACAGCCCCAGTAGGAAATCCAATCCAAGGAAAAAAGAGGTAGCCCATACAACCAGAAGAGTAAAGAACTGAGGGGGGGTAGGGACAGAGTGAATACTGCAACAGTGAAGAGAAGGACATCTACCATTATGGTAAGATCTTACACAACTGTACTACATCCTTCCATATCACTATTGCAGTATTCTTTACAACACAGAGTGCAAAAGCTCACGAAGAGATGGAGGATGGACCAGCAGAGCTCTCTAAGAAGCCATGGAGAATCTCCCTAGCTAAGTCAGCTCTAGCTCTGGAAATCACATCTAACTTATTGTGCTTGTTAAATGTATGCACAGAACACCAGGTAGCTGCCTCAAGAATAGAGTTAGTATCCAAACTCTTGAAAAAAGCACCAGAAGAAGCCACAGCTGTAGAAGAATGAGCTTTAGCAGAAGAAGAAAGGCTCTTTGCCATGAAAGGCATATCAAAAATGGGTTTAGAAATACAAGAAGAAATAGTTTGCTTGGAAACCATGAAACTTAAGGATCTAGGATGAAAGGACACAAAGACTGGATCAGACTTTTGAAATTCTTAGTCTTTTTAAAATAAAATCTAAGTTGTCGATGTACAGAGGTGTGGAGCACCTGCTCACTATCAGACTGCAGAGAAGGGAAAACGTGGGCAAATGAAAGACCGATTATGAGACAATTCATTTACCACCTTGGGCATAAAAGAAGGATTAGTACGAAGGAAGACCCTGTCCTTATGGAAAACTAAAAAAAGGGGGCACGCCATAAGGGCTTGAAGCTCTGACACCCATCTGGCAAAAACAAAGGCTAACAAAAGTACAATCTTCCAAGAGCAATGCTGTAAGGAAGATGAAGCTGCAGGCTTAAAAGGAGTCTGGGTCAATTTTTCTAAAATAAAATTAAGATCCCAAGAAGGAGGTACAGGGTTCCTGGGAGGCCTAATATGAAGGATGCCTACAAGAACCTGTTTAGCATCAATCTAGAAGCTAAAGGAGGTGATAAAGACAGGCAAGCAGGTATAGCTGAAAACTGGGCTTTAAGACAAGAATAAGCCAACCCTACACTGAGCAGTTCACACAGATAAGATAGAACCAAATGAACACTCATGGAAAGTGGATCCAGGTGACAACAGTCACCAAACAGAAAATATCTTCCATTTTGATAAGCAGGATTTTCTAGTTGTAGACTTTCTGGCCTCCTGCAGGACCATAAGCATGTCCTCAGAAAAAAAGGTGTCTGTATGAAATCAAAATCCTATCACCCACAGTGTCAATTGAAGAGTGGACAGGTGAGGATAGATGAGAGATCCCTTGTCTTGTGTGAGTAGATCCACCCTGTGAGGTAATTTGTGATGACTGCCCTTGGCTAAATGCAGAAGAAGAGTGAACCAATGCTGTCTGGGCCAAAAGGGAATCACAAGCAAAATTTCTGGAGCATCCTGTTGTATTTTGAACAGGACTTCTGGAATGAGGGAAAAGGAGGAAAGGCATAAAGAAACACCCCCTTCCAAGAAAAAGAAAGTGTCTGTTCAGAGGATAGGCAAAAAGATCTACTTAAGGAGTTCCCCACTGGTGGACAATGTCTAGAAATGCATCCATGTGAAGCATCCACTCGTGGGATTGTGTTATGGACCTGCTCAGACAGTCTGCCATAATGTTCTGACCTGAGGGGATATAAACTGCCTGAACAGTCACATTAGAAGAGCCAGCCAGCAAAGGAGGCAAGATTTCGCTCCCCCTTGCTTGTTGACATACCACATCACTGTGGTATTGTCTGTAAACACCTTGAAAGACCCCGGGGAGAACAGAAGGTGAAAAGCCTGAAAAACCAGCAGAAGAGCTCTCATTTCCTTGACATTGATATGGTCTTTCCTTTGCTGAGGCGATCAAGGACCCTGCACGTTTAGAGAGACAAAGGATGTACCCCATCCTATGTCTGAAGTATCTGTGAACAGCTCCTGAGAAGGAAGAGGGGGGTGAAAGGGAAGCCCTGAGAGTCGACTGCTGAATCCACCACTGAAATTCCCGCTTGAAGCATGGAAGAAGAAGGACTAAGAAGTCCAGGGGGTGCGAATGCTGAAGCCAAACTGACTTTTGAAACCACTGATGTTTCGTCATGTGGAGTTAGGAATGGTGGAGGCCATAAAACCTAAAGTTCTCAGAAATTCCCTTGCTGTGATTAAGGGTAGAGGAAGAAGGGAAGGAAATGAGTGTCAAGGCCTTGGGAGTAAGTAGGGATGCCAGCACTGGAAAAGTCTGGATCCTGCACCCCAGAAATTCATGAGCCTGTGAAGAAGCCAGGAAGGACATTTGGAAATTTATAGTGCACCCCAAGCTTTGCAGGAGGGGAATGGCAAAGTGAAGATGCTGCAATAGAATCTCTGTAAACAATGCTTGAAGCAAAAGATTGTCTAAGTAGGGAAAGATTTGTATCCTCCTTAGCCTGCAAAAAACAATCACAGGAGCAAGGAATCTGGTGAATAGCCTTGGGGCAGCAGAAAGGCCAAAGGGCAAAGCAGAGAACTCAAAATGCCAGGAAGCAACAGAAAAACTTCTTGAAAAAGGGGTCTGAAGGGACCTTCAGAAAGATTTTTAAATGAGAGAGGTCCAGAATGGGTCTCCAAGTGCCCTCTTTCCTGGGAATCAAAAACATTCTGGAGTAAAACCCCTTCCCCCTTCGGGAAACTGAAACTTCCTGAATAGTTCCCATGGAATGAAAGCCAACTGTTCCTGAGGGGGATGAGGAATGCCCATAAAAGGGCGAAGAGACTTTCAGACCATGAAATATCCTAGGTGGATAATAAACAGAATCCAGAAAGCCCGTTTAATTTTTAACTAGGCAGGAGGGATAGAGAAAGATGAAGTGAAAGAGGAATGTGACTGAGAAGAACAGGATTGTCAAACAGCACCTGGTTTGTCAGGAAAGAGAGACTTCTGAGTCACAGTAGTCTAGGTAGCTGTAGCAGGAGGAGCTTGCTTCCCTCCTTTTTACCATTCTGGGAGGGTGAGAATGCCTATGAACAAAGGCTAGCTCATTCTCTGAAATTTAGGCACACAGAAACAAAAACATTTTTAGGTTCCTGCAAGGCCTTGCCCTCATCCTGAAGAAACTTAAACAAATCAATAGCAGCTTAATATCAATAGGCAAAAATTGAAGCTGAAGCCAAGAATATCTCCTCATCACAGAACCAAAGGCAGTAGCCCTAGAAGAAGCATCGGCTGCATCATAACTACACTTAATAGAAAGGCGAGACAACTGGGAAGAAGTCCCCTAGCAGGGAAAGAGCAGAAATCTTTTTTCAGAATCAGGGAGATCCAAAATTACCTGACAGACTTGAAAAAGAAGAGTCCCTAATATCCTTCTCCAGATCTGCTTAGCCTTTTCTGCCCAACTCTGCACCACAAACTACTTATGGGACATGTTCACACATCATATTTTCCTATTTTTCACATCCCTCGTTAAATCTTCTTTACAATTCTCCAATTTTTTAATATCTGTACTGTACTGTACCTCTCACTCTCCTCTTCACCATCCTCCCAAACATCTTCTCCACAAACTCTTAATTTCTCAGTATTAGTTCCTGTATCACAGCTTTTATCCATCACGATCTTCACCATATTTCACATTCAATGAACCCCAAGAAACAGCATCAGATATTCCATATGTCTACCTTTCCTCTTCCTTATAATAAGGTACCAACTATTCAATGGGTTTAATCTGGACCCCCAGATTACTGAAAAATAATCCAAATCAGTTCTGTCTCTATGCCCTATGGAAATGGAAAAATTTGACCTAAAAGTCCCAGTTTCCCTAATATCACTAATTAATATGTTATACTTTATTTTTAATGGCTGCATCATCTGATTTCCATATATCATTAATCATTTTGTTCTTGTCATACAGTTCTATCCATACTTGTTTTACTGCATTTCACTCCCCAAACATTATACTAAAAAAATCTCAACTTCTGTCATTTTAAAATACATTTTTGTAGTTCCTCACCAAAAAAAAAAACTTTACATTTCTCTTGATTTAACTCCATGGCTACTTTGTACAAAACCTTTTGCAAAAGCCCCATTACATATAAGAATTTTTTCATCTTTCAATATACAAACCAAATCACCAGTAAAATATATGTATTGTCAATGCTCCCTACACCTTCCTTTCTCATCTGTGTGACATTTTTAATTTTCCTAGTGATTGCATTTGTCATTAACCTGAATAACAGACCCCACACAAGGCCTTGGCTGACCACATTCTTCATTTAAATTCTTTTTCCCAAAGAATATTAATGTAGGGTGTCAGGTATATAATATTAAACTCATGTACTTATCATAATATTAGATCCATGCTATCTGATTTTCATCTGGTTCAAAAGTATCAATTGTCGGATTTGACAGGATCCAGCCTGCCTTCTGACTGCCATCCGGACAAAGTAACCATAGTACTGCTTTCTGACTGCCACCCGGACAAAGTAACCATAGTACTGCCTTCGGACTGCCATCCGGACAAAGTAACCATAGTACTGCCTTCTGACTGCCATCCAGACAAAGTAACCATAGCACTGCCTTCTGACTGCCATCCGGACAAAGTAACCATAGTACTGCCTTCTGACTGCCATCCAGACAAAGTAACCATAGCACTGCCTTCTGACTGCCAACCGGACAAAGTAACCATAGTACTGCCTTCTGACTGCCATCCAGACAAAGTAACCATAGTACTGCCTTCTGACTGCCATCCAGACAAAGTAACCATAGTACTGCCTTCTGACTGCCATCCGGACAAAGTAACCATAGTGCTGCCTTCTGACTGCCATCCAGACAAAGTAACCATAGTACTGCATTCTGACTGCCATCCGGACAAAGTAACCATAGTACTGCCTTCTGACTGCCATCCGGATAAAGTAACCATAGTACTGCCTTCTGACTGCCATCCGGACAAAGTAACCACAGTACTGCCTTCTGACTGCCATCCGGACAAAGTAACCATAGTACTGCCTTCTGACTGCCATCCGGACAAAGTAACCATAGTACTGCCTTCTGACTGCCATCCGGACAAAGTAACCATAGTACTGCCTTCTGACTGCCATCCGGACAAAGTAACCATAGTACTGCCTTCTGACTGCCATCCGGACAAAGTAACCATAGTACTGCCTTCTGACTGCCATCCGGACAAAGTAACCATAGTACTGCCTTCTGACTGCCATCCGGACAAAGTAACCATAGTACTGCCTTCTGACTGCCATCCGGACAAAGTAACCATAATACTGCCTTCTGACTGCCATCCGGACAAAGTAACCATAGTACTGCCTTCTGACTGCCATCCGGACAAAGTAACCATAGTACTGCCTTCTGACTGCCATCCGGACAAAGTAACCATAGTACTGCCTTCGGACTGCCATCCGGACAAAGTAACCATAGTACTGCCTTCTGACTGCCATCCAGACAAAGTAACCATAGCACTGCCTTCTGACTGCCATCCGGACAAAGTAACCATAGTACTGCCTTCTGACTGCCATCCAGACAAAGTAACCATAGCACTGCCTTCTGACTGCCAACCGGACAAAGTAACCATAGTACTGCCTTCTGACTGCCATCCAGACAAAGTAACCATAGCACTGCCTTCTGACTGCCATCCGGACAAAGTAACCATAGTACTGCCTTCTGACTGCCATCTGGACAAAGTAACCATAGTACTGCCTTCTGACTGCCATCCGGACAAAGTAACCATAGTACTGCCTTCTGACTGCAATCCGGACAAAGTAACCATAGTACTGCCTTCTGACTGCCATCCGGAGAAAGTAACCATAGTACTGCCTTCTGACTGCCATCTGGACAATGTAACCATAGTACTGCCTTCTGACTGCCATCCGGACAAAGTAACCATAGTACTGCCTTCTGACTGCCATCCGGACAAAGTAACCATAGTACTGCCTTCTGACTGCCATCCGGACAAAGTAACCATAGTACTGCCTTCTGACTGCCATCCAGACAAAGTAACCATAGTACTGCCTTCTGACTGCCATCCGGACAAAGTAACCATAGTACTGCCTTCTGACTGCCATCCAGACAAAGTAACCATAGTACTGCCTTCTGACTGCCATCCGGACAAAGTAACCATAGTACTGCCTTCCTAACTTTGGTTTAGAAAATGAAAGGAACAATGGATTATCTCTTCTGAATTGTTTTGTTCTGGTAATCTGAGCTGCTTGTAGACATTTAACATGTGCAACAAGTACTCTTCTTTGTTTGAATATCTGGGGAAAAACACAGGCAAGTTTACAGAATGACTTAGATTTACTCTGGATGCCAACTTAAGAATAAGGGATGCGTTAGTTCTAAAGGACACCTATCTCTGTGAAATACTAGATATGCAGGCTTACATGAAACAGCCTATAACTCAAGAGTCATCTAGCTGATGTCAGTGCCACTAGCAAAACTGTTTTCCAAGTAAGAAATTTTAGATCTGCTGTGGTTGCAGGTTCAAATGGAGACTGAGTCAGGGCTTGTAGCGCAATAGTGATGTCACATGGAGGGGCTGGGTCTCTAGTGGGAAGTCTTACTATGTTACCTTTTAGGAAAGCTTTGGAAACTTTCAGCGAAGCTATTGGAATGTCTTTATGTCCAACATGAAATGACATTGCCGTGGTTCCCTATTACGTTGTCAAACTTTTAAAAGTTTGAACGCTATATGGTCGAACCTATATGTTCGAACTTAAGTTCAAACATGTTAATGGAGATCTCCGTTCAGTGTGGAAAGGGAAGATTTCCCTTAACTGCACTGTAGTGCGGTTTCGGAGTTGGTATATTTAAAGAGCGGGGGGGGGGTGCAGGGGGGCTTGGCCCCCTACTTACAACCATTAGGTAGGTTTTTTTCTGTTTTTTTTTTACAGTCATTTTCAAAATGTTAAAAGTTCGAACATATGGGTTCGACCATATAGCTTTAGAACTTTTAAAGTTTCGATAATGTAATATGAACCCCATTGCTGTTAACTACCTTGATGATGGCAACGCTGGAACCTTCATAAAAAAGATCAGATAAAAATTTTAGCACAGCTGGAACAGGTGCAGAAGAAGGATCCAAACCTTTAGAGAAGGCTTAAACAGAAAATCTCTTCCACTTACATTGGTAAATTTTTCTACTGGATGGTTTCTGAGAAGCAGAAATAATATTAACTATGGCAGGGGAAAGACTGACATTAATGATCCAACATCCAAGGGGGAGTATACAAGGAGAGATCAATGGTAGGGGAAACATCTGTCAGGGCCAATAGGGGACAATGAAGATCACCCTGGCCTTGCACTGTCTTGCTTTCTGTATGAATTTGTTCACTGGGGACAAAGGAAGGAAGGCATAGAAGAGGCCTGAGGGCCAGTTGTGGACCAGAAGCATCCCTTGGTGACTCTCTCTGTGGAGAGATTAGGGCAAAATACCTGCTGCATTTGTTGTCTAGATAAGATGCAAAAAGAATGCAGCAAAGTCGGCCCCAGCAACTGAATACTAAACTCGTCACTGTAGGATTGAGGGGCCACTCATAAGGCATCAGGACCATTCTACTCAATATGTCTGCTAGTATACTGGACAATCCCAGAGTAGGCACAACTATCAGAAAGCATTGTGAAGACATTTCCCATTGCCAAACTCTCATGGCATCTTGACATACAGGATAAGAATGTGTTAACAATACAGCAATGTTGTCCTTCTGTATGGAGATCACACCCTTGGGGAGGTCCTGAAATGCCGGCAACTCTAGGAGGATCACTCTCAACTCCAAGACACTAATGTGAAGACTGACCTCTACAGATAACCATGTGCCTTGGACCATTCTCCCTTTGAAGTGCCCCCCCAACCCTATAATGGAGGCGTCCATGGTCAGTATTGTAATCAGTGATTCTGTCTGGAAAGGACGACCCTTGGTTACAGTCAGGGATATTAGCCACCAAGCAATGTGTTGTTTGCAGACCTAAGTAATTTGAATCTTTGAATATAAAGGGTGGATGAACTGAGAACATTATACTGCTGAAGTCCATTGTAGTACTCTCATCTAGTATCTACCTAGGGGACATTAAAATTGTGGACACCATGAGGCCTAAAAGACGCAGAGCTAATGCTGCTGGTGATGATGGGAGATATAGTACTTGTAAGGCTGTGAGATGAAGTGACAGGTGGCATCTTCTAAAGTCTATGCTCTGTGTTGGAGTCAGTCAACATTCTGGTAGATTCCCAAGTCCAGTAACAACTGGAGTACCTGGTCTACATGACCCAACAGTAGATACTTGGAAGTAGCAGTTAAGAGCCAACTGTCAAGGTACAGGAATACTCGGATCCCCAGCAGACCCAGATGCACTGCTACCAATGCCATGATCTCTGTGAACACTCTGGGGGTTGTGATGAGACTGAAAGGCACTGCTCTGAATTGGTAGAGGTTGGTTCCCAGACAGAAGTGGAGAAATCTCCTGGAGTGCTTTGCTATGTTGACATGATAGTAGATGTCCTGAATATCTATGTAGCACATCTGATCGTCCTTCCTCAGGAGAGGTAAAATGGACTGAACTGTGACCATCCAGAATGTTATCAGTTTGACAAATCGGTGTAGGTGACTGAGATCCAAACTACATCTGAGGTCCCATTTTCTTTGGCCCCAAAAAGAATCTCGAACAGACTCCGCACTCTAACTTGTCATGGGGGGACTCTTTTTATAGCAGCTTTGAAATTTCTATGGCTGCTAAGTCTCAATGATTGGGTGGAACACTGGGGACCTTTTTCTTTTTCAGAGGTGGAAGGGAAAAGGGAACTGAACCACCTCAGGATATTATCTTTAGCAGCAGGAATCTGAAGTTATTCTGTGTCAGGTTTGAGGATGCAAAAATAGGCTCCCCGACTGCCTCCAGAGTGCAGCAGTCCAGCAATCATTCAGGGGGGCTGACAGGTTCCTCAGTAAAAGGACCACAAAAGCCCTGGTTATGTGGTCTACTCTGCCTCTAGGGCATTGTCTATTAGAATTGCCTCCCCCTCTGCCATGAGAAGGTCTATCACTTTTGTAGTCGTGGTAAGAACTCTGATATGCGAACCACATCTTTTTTCCCAATCTCTGGTTCCTAGAGAAAGGTTTTTGCAGGGTTGAGAAGCAGACACCCAATGCAGAAAGAATCTTACCATCCTGTTGACCCCTGGTGAGTGTGTCTTTATCCTTGGGTCCAAATAAGACTGAACCATCATTGTCAGTATGTACAAAGGATGATTTAATGCCTTCCACAAAGTCACACAGATGCATCCAGGTGTGGTGGTGCATGGTAATGCTAGTGCCTGCTGCTTTAGCTGTGCCACCAGCTACATTGCAGAGCAAGTGCATGGTCACATTGGAGGAGGACTGCAGGGGGAAAGTTGGGACTACTCTGTTTTCTGAACATCTGCAGCCAATATCCTCAAGGGGGAACTTGGTGATTTCTTTGATTATGTCTCTCTGGAATCTGGTTAAATAAGCCAAATAATTCAGTGATCTAAGGGTGAACGTCGCTTATGCACAAGTCTGCTTCCCAAATTTGTCCATTGTCCTAGACTCTCTGTTAGGAGGATGAACAGACAAACTATCTTCCTATAGTTCTATTTTAGCCACTGCTGCTATCACAATAGTATCTACTGGTGGACCCTTACTCCAGTGTTTCCTGTCCTTACATGCAGCGAAGATGCGATCCACTTTTTTGGGAATGGGCTCTACTACATCAGGGTCTTTCCATGCCTGTTGAGCCATTAGGTTGATAAGGGGGTCAACAGGTGGTACCACCTAGGATGATATTGGTCCAGAACCAAAGGCTTCCAAGAACACTGACTCATCAGGTGACGGGACTTGGGATGAGCACTCCCCTCTCTGCTTCATCAGTTTGAGAATATCACTAAAGGTGACATCTTCAGAGAGGAAATGAGGGGGAACCCTTCCCTTCCTCTAAGTCAGTGTCATCAGTGAATGACTCTAAGGATGAGTCTAAGTGCTTGTTTGCATGTCTACTTTCTGTGATTACCTTCTGGGGAGCAAAAGAAGGTTCAGAATCAGAAGAACTGACAAAGCAGATTTGTTCAGAAGACATTGGGACCAGCTGTCTCTATCGGACAAGATGATGAGGAAAGGAAGCAGATCCCAGCTGAGGTTTGGGTGGAGCTGTACTGGTCAGAGGCATTTTCTCTTTGCAGCATGCCAAAACCTTTTCAAAACCCTTGAAGGTAGAAGTTGCCACTGGCGCTGAGGATATTCTCAGATATGAGGAATGAAGGGAACCCTCAACACCAAAAATTCACAGCCCCAAAGCCAATCTGAGCTATCTAGAGCAACATCTCTGAGAGAGAGAGAGAGAGAGAGAGAGAGAAAGAGAGAGAGAGGGATGGCTCCATAAATCTCAGTGTCAAACCCCCCCCCCAGAACTTGGCGACGAAGCTTCGGCTCCGATTCTCTCCTTGATCTGATGGCGTCAGTGTTGAGAGAGATAGTGAAGCAGTCAGCAAAGTCATCACTACCTCCAGTGCTGACAAAGGTGCTCTGGTTCCAGTCGGATCCATTAACAATGCACCCAAAGGATGAGTCAGTACAGATTCAAGAAGTGGAAGGGTATGATGGCCAGAGCTTGGTACCTTCCCTAAGGATGATACTGGGATAACCCCAAGCTGGATTTGCGTCCTCTAATACTTCCTCATCTTTTTACTGACATCCATCCCCGTGAGACTTCGAGATGAATGAGTGGACAGCATTGCCAAGGGTGGTCAGGAGTATCACCTTTCCTGGAGAATAGGGGACAGCAATCTAGGACTCACCAATCCCAGCGAGTATCTGGCTCTTGGTGAAGATGATCAAACCCAAGGAGATGTCAGATCAGTCTGGAGCAAAGCTGTTGGATCCAGGGAGTGGGTTTTGGCAGACCTAATTGAGGATTTGCTTTTCTCTTTCTCCTTCTTATCCTTGTGTGACTCTTTGTCATTTTCTTACTTCTTATCTTTAAGTTTAGGCTGATTTTTCTATGAGGGGGATGCAGAAGAGGTCGAAGGAGTAGCCCATGTCTGTGCTGGAATAATTCCCATCCAGAACTAGCTTGCCCCTTCTCTTCTGAAGGGCTCTGGCACTAAAGGCTGCACAGGACTGACAGTCCACATGCAAATGTGTGGCACCCAAGCAATATACATATTCAGAGTGTGGGTCCAGGGGTGGGAGTTTATGTCCACACTCGAAACACTTTTTAAATCTGGAGGATTCAGACATGGCGAGGAGAATCTAAGGAAAAAGGTGAAGGTTACACCAAAGACAGGAGTCCTACTTCAAAAGTACAGTTGTGTACACTTACCATAAATGTAGATGTTCGTGTGTATTCACTGTTGCAGTCATTACATTTGGGTAATCTGCTGGCAGGTTGCCCTTAGTCGGCCTGATTAACAAAGTCTTGGGTCCTGCTTCGGTTGCTGTCCCTTCTTCCATGACGTCAGGTCGTCAGGGGTATAAAACATGCAGCCGATGCCATTACATCAGTTTTTCTTGCCCCAGATGTCAGGTGCCCTCCAAATGGGGAGCAAAATATATAAGTAATTAAAAGCACAAAAATATACCTCCAAACAAAAGCAAGCACACCAAAAAGGCTTTTAAGCATAGTAAAAGAAAGTAGAGGTATAGTAAGAGAAAAACAGGGGGCTGGAGGTAGGGTAACCTGGACTGCAACAGTGAATACACTCGAACGTCTACATTTATGGTAAGTGTACACAACTGTAATATGTTCTTCGTGTTTCACTGTTGCAGTCATTACATTTGGGTAGATTCCCAAAGCTATGTCTGGGAGGATGGATTTATACCACATAAGGACCAGCTATAAGGCCCTGCAAAACAGCAGTGGCAAAGGCAGCTCTGGGTTTAGAGAAAATTAGTAAGTGATAATGCTTGGTGAAAGTATGAACTGAACTCCAGGTAGCAGCTTCTAGAATATCCCTGGTAGGAACGCCTCTGAGAAAGGCTGTAGAAGTAGATGCAGCCCTGGTGGAATGAGATCTGATCCCCTGGGGGATATGTTTTCCATGGTGCTTATAGCAGAAAGGAATACAATGGCTTATCCATTTAGAAATGGTTTGTTTTGAAATAGCCTTCCCCTCTGCCCCTGCAGCAAATGCTAGCAGCAGTTGTTCAGATTTTCTTCGAGATTTAGTCCTGTCCAAGTAGAATCTAAGTTGTCTGTCTACATCCAATGAATGCAGAATCCGCTCTCCCTTGTTCTGTGGATTGGGAAAGAAAGTTGGCAAATGAATGAACTGATTAAGAGCCACACTGGATACCACCTTGGGCATGAAGGATGGATTGGTCCTGAGTGACACCATGTCCGCATGAAAGATGATGAAAGGCTCCACTGCCATAAGGGCCTGTAATTCAGATATCCTACTATCTGAAGTGATTGCTAAAAGGAAGGCTGTTTTCCAGGAAAGAAATTTTAAGTCTGCAGTAGCAGCTGGCACAAAAGGAGGTAGAGTTAGTTTCTCCAATACAAAGTTAAGGTCCCAGGCAGGGGTTGGAGCTCTCCTGGGTGGTCTCAACTTTTTGGCCCCTCTGAGATACTGCTTTAGCAGAGGATGAGAAAAGGGGGTGTTCTGTGTTGTAATGAGCTGAAATGGCTGAGGCATGGATTTTTATGGAGGAAAAAGACAGGCCCTTGTGAGGCATCTCAGTTAAGTATTGCAAAATCTGAGGTAAATTGGGCGCTGCTGTGCTCATCCCTTGAGATTGATTCCAGACACAGAATCTTTTCCATTTGTCAGCATAAGATTTTCTAGTACTAGGTCTTCTCGCCTCCAAAATGACATCCATCACAGGTTTGCTGAGGGATGCTAAAGGGGGATTTAAATGATTAGCCAAGCTGCAAGATTCAATGTTTGGAGCTGAGGGTGCAGAATTTGGTTCTCCTGCTGAGACTGTAAGGAAGGTTTCTGAGGCGTGCCATGGAGAAATTTGTGACACACTGTGCAGAAGTGGGTACCAGTGGCGAGGCCAGTCTGGAGCGATCAAAATCATTTTTGGTTTGTCCTGTTTGACTTTTAGTAAAACTTTGGAGAGCAGAGGCAGAGGGGGAAAGGCATAGACTGATAGGTTTTTCCACCTGAAGGACAGAGCATCCACTTTCCAGGCTTTTTTGTGAGGAGTTCTTGTGCAAAAATTGTCCAACTGATAGTTCTAGGGTGAGGCAAAAAGATCTATGTCTGGGCTCCCCCATTTGCGTGTCAACATGTTGAAAATCCATGGTTCCAGTTTCCATTTGTGTGGGTCCATGAGATTTCTGCTTAGTTCGTCTGCCACACTATTCAGCTTTCCTGGCAGGAACTGAGCTTGTAGTTGTACTTGGTAGCTCAAGGCCATGTTCCACAATGCCATGGCTAGTCTGCAGAGGAGGTATGAGTGTGTGCCCCCCTGCTTATGTACCACATAACGTGGTGTTGTCCATCTTTTTCAGTAGTTGTTCTGGATGAAGTAAGTCCTAGAAGGCTGTCTGGGCATTTTGAACAGCTAACATCTCTTTTTGGTTTTAATGCAGATGCATTTGTTTTGGGGTCCATATGCCCTGAATGCATCTTCCTGCCAGGTGGGCCCCCCATGCATAGTCTGATGTGTCTGTAGTTAAGGTTTGGCTGTCAGGGGGTAGAGTGAAAGACCATCCCTTGTTTTGGTGGCAGGCCTCTTCCCACCAAAGAAACTCCTGTTGTACACAGGGATTGAGAGGAATCATTGTTTCCAGACTGTGACAATGCTGACTCCATAAACTTTTTAGGCACCACTGTAGTTTCCTCATATGCAGTCTTGCATATGGAATCAGTAGAATGCATGATGACATGAACCCCAAAGCCTGCAGAATTTGTCTTGCAGATAACTGGGTTTTTGTTGCCATCTGTTTGAAGTAAATAGTCAGTTGCCTTTGTTTGTCTGGCGTGAGGAAAGCTATCTAGGCAGTTGTATTCAAGCTTGCACCCAGGAATGTTATCTTTTGAGAGGTTACCAGTTGTGATTTCTTTTTGTTTATTGTGTACCCTAGGCATGTTAGAAGCCTTTTCACAAACGCCTGATGCTGAAGGAGGATGTCCTTGTTCTCTGCTTGAATGAGACAGTCGTCCAAGTAAGGACAGATTTGTATACCTCTGTCTGCAAAATGCAATTACTGGTGCCAGGCACTTTGTAAAGTCCCTGGGCACAGTAGATAAGCCAAAGGGCAGTGCAGAGAATTGGTAATGCATAAAGCCAGCCTTGAAACAGAGGTATCTTCTGCATGATTCCCTTATTGGGATATGAAGGTATGCCTCTTTTAAGTCTAAAGTCACTAGCCAAGCGTTCTTGCCCAGCATGGGCAGAAGCGGCTGCAAAGTTAGCATTTTGAACTTTGGAATGTCCAGGAATGTGTTCAAAATTAATAAATCCAGTATTGGGTGCCAGGCCTTGTCTTTTCTGGGTATCAAGAACAGTCTTGAGTAAAACCCTTGTCCTTTTTCCTGTTCTGGCACTGGCTGAATAGCCCCCATATCCATGAGGGACGTAACTTGTTTCTGTGCCTCTGCCCATTGATGTTTTGGCAGATCTGGCCAACCGTTTGGAATTGGCAGACTGTGAGAGTGGAATCTGTATCCCTGGGATACTATGTTTAATACCCACTTGTCCTGAGTTATTAACTGCCAATTTTGAGCAAAAAGTGCTAATTTTCCCCCTAAGGGAGCTGCCAAAAGATAAGTGCTTGGTGATGGCAGAGGGAAGTCATTGAGACTGTTTACTGTAGGGTTGCGTTTTGCTTCCTCCAGATTTGGAGGTGGAGGCACCCCATTGCTTTGACCTGTAAGAATCCTGTGACTGGTATCTAGAACCTTTAGGGCACCTGGATTTGCACCGTGGAGCTCTGTTGGACACAGGAAAGGACCAATTTTTTGTAGGACAGTGTCTACTGAATCTTGGTGGCTGCACTTGTAAGAAGTCTTTTACAGTTTGCATAGACTTAGCTTTGTCTTCCATTTTCTTTAAAACCTCTTCTGCCTTAATACCAAACAGAGTATCATGCTGTAAAGGTGCATCCAGCAATTTAGCTTTAACATGATCAGGCAAATTTTTCTCTTTTAGCCAGGCATGTCTTCTAATCACAGATCCAGTAACTGCGGCCCTGCAGGAGGCCTCCAAGGAATCAAAACCACATTGCAAAGTATGCTTTCAAACTTGTTCTGCTGCATGCAATAATTCCTGCAATTCCTTATTTTATACACATTCGGAAATCAACATCATTTTCTGTTTCAGTAATTCCATAACATGCTGTTGATACTTAAGCATATGAAACTGGCAGTTTAAGGCACTAATTGCCAAGGTTGCAGATGTATAAACCTTCTTTCTCCATCTATCCAGTTTCCTGGCATCTCTATCAGAGGGGGTAGGATTTTTTGCTGTTGAGGCCTTTACACCTTTTGGACCCTGTGAAATAGTTTCAGGGTCAGCAACAGGGTATTTAAATAAAACTTTGTGTGAATCAGGAACCCTGTAATATCTGCCTAGCTTGCTAGGAGCCAGAGGTAAGGCGTCTGGAGTCAAGCTTGACTCCAAAAACACATCATCCACAATGTCTAAAACAGGAGATATGGCTAAAGGCCTATGCTGAGGGAGAAGAAGGAAATCTCTAAGCCTCTTTTTTGATTCTGAGAAATATTGACTCTCCCAGTGAAAATGCTCCCTCAAAGTATGCAAAGTTTCTCCAAAGGAATAATCTTCAGGAGGAGATGCAGATGGGATAGATTCCTCTGCATCAGAATCCTCATAGGGTGGTATAGAAAATTCCTGATCAGAAGAGGAATCAGAAGAAATAGAAACCTGATCTGAAGATTCATAATCAGTGTCTTGCCTAGGCCTCTTATCAGGAGGGGGTTGGGAACCCCTGATCAAAGTAATTAGGTCTTCAGCCATTTTGATCATCTGCTTTTTGGGCATAGAGGCCTGAGCACGTGGCTCATGCGTTGGTTTTATAGCTTTAGAAGTTGCTTTTGTCTTTGATTTTGAAGCTGGCATCGGTTTTATATAGAAATGCTGAGGCCTGAAGACACCTTCAGAAGCCGGTGCCTGCTCAGCGGATCCGGACCCATCTGAGGGAGAGACATCCACGGGTACAATACGTTGAGAATCTCGAGGTGTGCTGGACTTTACATGGGTCTTGGTAGAGGCCTGTGACTCGAAAGTAGCGGGTATCAGGGGCTGCGAAAGCGCCTCACTGAGTACAGGTGACTGGCTTAGGAGAAGCTTCGTCATCGGTTTTGGATCTCGACGGTCTGTCTCTGTCCTTTTCTTTGCATTTTTTGTGAACTCCGGTAGTCAGATTGCTATCCGACGACATTTCAGGATAGTTAAATCTGTTTTCAAAATATTTTGACGCAAAGATATACCGACGCTTAATAGTGCATTGGTTAAATCTAGCACAAAACCGACAGCTAGGCACGTTATGATCAGGGCCTAGGCAAGGAATACAGTACAAATGGAAATCTTTATGAGGCATTTGCTTCCCACAAGTAATGCAATTATTAACTTTTACTGACATCGGTATGGAGCAAGAAAAAGTTTCCCCAACGGGATATTAAGCTTTAGTGTAGATTTCAGTTCTGAAACTCGAATTCGAAAATTTCAGAAGTTGGCCGACTGGCACTTGCAAACTGCTTCTGCTTCGGGCACTGCGCGGCAAGAAAGACTAAAGAAAATGGCGTCGGCTGCCTGTTTTATACCCCTGACGACCTGACGTCATGGAAGAAGAGACAGCAACTGACGCAGGACCCATGACTTTGGAATTCAGGCCAACTGATGGCAATCTGCCAGCAGATTACCCAAATGTAATGACTGCAACAGTGAAACACGAAGAACATCATCTTGGGCGTCAGTTTTTTAGACATAGATCGAGATTTAGGCCTTAGTATTGAAGGTGGAGTCGGTTTAATATGCAAATCTGTAGGCCTGAATACACCCTCAGAAGCCGGTGCCTGCACAGCGGCTCCGGACCCATCCAAGGTAGACACATCCGCGGGTTCCTTAGGTCAAGCATCTCGCAGCATACTGGAGTCCGAATGGGTCTCAGTAGAGGCCTGCGAATCAGAAGTAGCGGGTATCAGGGGCTGCAAAAGTGCCTCACTAAGTACCGGCGAACTGGCGACTGGCTTAGGAGAAGCATCGGCGGCAGTTTTGGGCCTCAACGGCCTGTCTCTTTTTCTTTGCGGTTTTTTTGGTATTCCGGTAGTCTGATGGCTAACTGACATCATTTCTGGATAATTAAACCGAGAACCGAAATATTTAGAAGCAAAAATGTACCGAAGATGGATAGTGCGCTGATTAAATAAAGCACAAAACCGACAGCAAGGTACGACATGGTCAGGGCCTAGGCAAGGAATACAGTACAAATGAAAATCCTTATGAGGTATTTGCTTCCCACAAGTAATACAATTATTTACTTTTACTAACATCGGTAAGGAGCAAGAAAAAGTTTCCCCAACGGGATGGTTCTGAAACTCGAAAACGAAAATTTCCGGAGTAGGCCGACCGGCACTTGCGAACTGCTTCTGCTTCGGGCACCACGCGGCAAAAAAGACTGATGTAATGGCGTTGGCTGCATGTTTTATACCCCTGATGACCTGACGTCATGGAAGAAGGGACAGCAACCGATGCAGGACCCAAGACTTTGTTAATCAGGCCGATTGAGGGCAACCTGCCAGCAGATTACCCAAATGTAATGACTGCAACAGTGAAACACGAAGAACATCAGACAAAATTACTAACACCAATAATCTATCTATCTATATATCTTGTTCTCATTTCCTTGTTTATCAATCTCTCTCATCTATATTCCAAACTGCCATTCTCTAAAAACAAATATAACTTACTTCTCTTCTATACCGCATTTCCATGCCCTTACTTCTTTGCTTTAAGAATTTATAGTCATTTCAGTTTTATCATATACACTTCCCATCAACTACCCCAATCATCATAACAGAACCTCATACCTAAATGCACTTCACACAGATTATAACTACCCTCTCATGTCCTGTCTCATCATAAAATCTGCTTCTAGTCCCATTAAATCTTTCTCATTTCCCTGTGTATGTCTTTCTCTCCACACAGACCTGACATACTCATTTAGTTATAGACATACAGTATACATTTGCTGACTGGGAAGGTCCAAATGGGAACCCATTTTCAGTGGAGCTCCATGGAGAAAAATTCCAACAACACAACAAATTAAGAAACAGATGTGCTTACAATATAAACAATGTATTTACAAGGATGACAATTAAATAGCAAACAAAATAAAAAGACACATTTCCATACCTACACACAGTATTTAATATGTACTCCTATACTTCATAATGGGAACTTAGGTGAAGGGCACTAAACAGCCGATTTAAATAAGTATGAAACAGGAATATAGCTAGCTAAGAGTAAAGCTTAAAAACAGAAGATGAAGAGACCTGGAAAACAGTACATAGAAAGGACTAGCTGAAGGAGAAATGCTAAGATATGCACAAATTAAAAGACCATAAACGAGCCAGCCAACATCATAGTTGCAAATATGCTGGATTTCAAGATCACAGGTTCATAGGTAGGTACTAGGCTATTGGCCCTAGGGCCTATATAAGCCTAGCCAAAAAGGAACCCTGTCGTTCGCCACCCAAGAAAATCATTTTCCTGTGCCCCTGTCGAGGAGAGCCACAGAAGTGATCCCCGGGGTGAATTTTCTTTTTCCCATCCAATCATCAAGATTCTTCGTGAAGAGTGCTAATGAGGAGCTTTGTTTGATATAGATATTTAGTTTGTTCCAGAGTATGGGAAGTCTCTGGGACAGGAATCTATCCCACCAGCATGTTGTTTATTGTGCTGACAAGGTTTAGGTCCCTAGAATGTGTAGCTGGGAGGGACTGGGATTTCTTTCAGTGGAGCATGTCCAACAGCTCTGGGTTTGACATAGTTTTTTATGTTAGGCAGAGATGGCCTCTGAGTAGGCGATATGCAATGGAGTAAAGCTGGAGTTTTTTGAGACAGTCTGCACAGGGCATCTGTTTGAGGCTGGTAATCCTCTTTGTGAGGTATTTCTGCGGCCTTTCCTGTTGTTGTAGATGTCTTGTGAGGTACATACCAAAAGGGGCATTGTACTCTATAATAGGTCTAATGAGTGATGAGTAGAGGGGAACAATTACCTCTTTTTTCCTGAATGAGAAACCTTTTGTGATGAGGTGTGCCACATAGAAGGATTTCCTGACTATTGTGGTGATGTGATTATCAAAAGAGAGACTACTGCCCACCTGTGTCCCAAGGTCTCTTATCACACTTTCGGTGTTAAGTAGACTACCGCCTGTGTGGTAGCTCATGGGTACAGAGTTTTTATCAAAAATGATGACAATGCACTTTTTGGCAATGAGCTTGAGGCTATGGCTTTGACACCAGGCATCTGTCTCAGTGAGGCCCTTTTGTAGGATGTTCAAATTGTTAGGAGTTTCAATTATGGCTCCTAGTTTGCAGTCATCTGTAAAATTCATTAGCCAAAGACCTTCTGTGTTAGCCTGTACTTCAGAGAAGTATATAACAAACAGGAGGGGACCCAGGACTGAACCCTGGGGTACTCCACTTGTCACTGGTCTGAAGTCGTTTTTGGAGTCTGCTACTTTCACAGTGTGGGTTCTGTCAGTGAGCCAGTTGGCAACTCATCTTGTGACATAGGGATTTATACCTAGTTTAGTAAGTTTATTTATAATTCCAGAGTGGGGGGTGGTGTCAAAAGCCTTGGTGAGATCTAGATAGGCTGTATAAACCACTTTACCCTCATCTACGGCTTTGGTGACTGCTTCAAAGAAGTCTATCAGGTTTAGGAGACATGATCTGCCTTTTACAAACCCAGACTCTGCGGGGTCCAGAGTTTGGAGATTACCAATGTCTTTGTTCATAAGTTCCATGATGATACGTTCCATGGCCTTGCAGACCAGGCTCGTCAGGCTATAGGGGCGGTAGTTCCTGGGGTCCATGGTGGATCTCCCTTTGTGGAGTGGGACAACCATTGTTGTGTGCCATTCAGTGAGCACAAAGCCTGAGGTGAGGCTATGACTGAACATAGCACTTAGGTGGGGTGCCAGTTCGTTCTGTAGTTCATGTAGAATGCAGCCTGGGATGTTGTCAGATCCCATGGATGCTGTGTTCTTGGCTTTGGAGAGTGTGGTTTTTACCTGTGCAGCCATGATTCTTCTGGTATAGAGATGGGCTCTTTAGGGGGTGAGAGGGGGGGTAAACTTAGCACTGAACCTATCTGCCAGGATGTTGGCAATATCAGTTGGTTCTGTATATTTAGTGCCATTGTGCTGTAACTCAGAGCAGATCTGAGTGTTGCCATTGAGATTCTTGACATAGCTATAGAATGCTTTGTGGTTGTCTTTAGAAACAGTGGCAATTTTGTTTTCGTAACTAGCTTTGAATAATTTCATGAGGGATCTCAGCTTCTTACTGAGGCTGACCAGGGAGTTCCTCCAATCATGGGATTTTACCCTTTTTTTGCAGCAGTTTCTTTCTTCAGTTGTAGAGTTTGTTTATGGCAGGGGACCACCAGATTGGCTTCCTTTTTTTTGCAGGACAGCATCTTGGTTGTGTTAGGTATAGTATGATCCAGGCACTTGTGTAAGTGCTTATAAAGTGCATTTTTGTAGGATTCAGCAGTCGTACCTCTATTGTCCGTCTGGATGGGTGTCGTGAAGTTTGCCACTTCTATCTTAAGAAGCATGAAGTTGGCTTTGGAGAAATTTTTTATGGTGGTTTTCCTAATGGGGGTGGGATGTGGATGTCTAGGGTGATTAGCTTGTGATCGGATCTGACCAATGAGGAATTGACCTCTGGTGTGGAACACCGGTCGCCCATGTTGGTAATGACCAGGTCTAGGATATTACTGCCCCTGGTGGGGGTCTGGATAAGTTGATCCAAAGCATTGGAATTTATGAATTCCAGAAAACGTTGAGCGAAATAGTTGGTACATGAGTAGTTTTCCCAGTTAATGGTGGGGTAGTTGAAATCGCCCATTATTAGGGTGTTGGGTTATACCCTACTATTTTCCAGTATATCAAGAAATGAGGAGTGGGAATCCTGGGGCTTGGTGGGGGATCTGTAGCAAGCTACAATTTGGATTGTAGTCTTGCCCAGAGTTAGTTGCACTTGGATAATCTTATATAATATTATGCTGAGCAACTAGCCTTGAGGTGTGGATATCCTTAATGAATATGGACACGCCTCTGCCTTTAGTGTTTTGGTCCAGGTTAGGTGGCTGAAAGGTGTGGTATGAATTATAGCCTGGTAATGCAGGGGTGCTCTCTAGAGCCTTGAACTAGGTCTCTGTCACTGCACAGATGTCGATGTTCTCCATTTTAAGGAGTGCCTCAAGTGAGTGCGTTTTAAGGTTTAGACTTCTAGCATTGAGTAGCATTACCCTCAGATTTTGCTTGCTTGTACCTGTTACGGTGGTGAACTTGTCATTTGAACCTTGCCTAAAAAAAGCACTATAGGGGTGGCAAGAGCCTTAGCCAGTATCCAGAATCCCAAGGGCGACGGGTGCAGGCCATCTCTGACAAAGCATCGTGATCTGTCGATCATGTCATCCCAGGCAGACAGATACCTGACCCCCTTAGAATGACACCAGAAGCTTAGCCAATTGTTGAAGTCGATCATTTTGTCCTTGTACTGTGGTATCATTCTGGGTGATGGCAGGATGTTACTCAGGGCTAGGGTCATACCTGCCTGATCAGAGAGCTCCTCCATTTCTCTTTTCATGTAGTCCAGGGAGGTACATCTCAGGTCATTCACACCAACATGGACAATGACAGAGTCATATTTGTACTTGTTGTGGAGTAACCTGAGTGCATGCATTATGGTGCGGATCCTAGCATCTGACAGGCAGCTGACAGTAACTTTCTCCTTGTTTAGCCTAGTGAGTGTTAGTTAGTGTACCTGACTATAAAGTCACCTATGACTAGAGTGTTGGGTACCTTGTTATGCCTTATGGGCTGTGGTTGGGTGGCACACTGAGTCTGTGGGCTATGTGTCATTTGGGTTGTGTTGGGGGAGGTGGATGTTGCTTGCATTTCTGTTTTGGAGGTCTCTGTTGCTTGGGCAGATTTTTATTGAGAGCCTCCATGAATGTAGGTGTGTGTTTTGTGTTTCTATGTGTGTGTTTTGGTGGTGTAGGTTTTGAGGGACTATGTGATGAGTGTGGTGTGGTGCAAGTGTTTACCCTCTCCTCTTGACTGTCTAGTCCAGTCTTGGTTGAAGAGAGCTTTGCTTCCAGTTTGGCTATATAAGTGCATCTCTCACAGGTTGTAGTGTTGGGTGGTAGGAGGAGAGGGTTGTCTGTGTACATGAGGCAATTGCTGCATTGTCCCAAGATGCCCAGATTCATCAGGTAGACAGGAGAAAACACAGGGAGCTGACCAACAGACATGCCTGGATAGGTGCTTATCTATTAAGTACTAAAAATTGTTTTCCTCGAGACATGTGAGGAAAGTTGAGTGCTGTAGTAATTTGTAGCTTATTCAGTGCTTACAATGAGTGCTGAACTCAAAGAAACAGTTTTGAGTGCTAACACTAAAAAATTGGGTAGCTCTAAGGAAAAAGTTTAAGAGCAAACTTTATGGCTCCGGGGATATTTTAATCCTGGCTGAGCGTCGATGCATAAAGTGTATTTTTTAATATAACAGTAGGAAATGAACAAACTGATTTAAACCAATTAACCAATAAAATGCTAAAAACTGAGCCTCGTTCCAGCAGTCTTCAATCAGACAAGTTCTAACTGCACACTCCTGCCAACTAGGGTGCAGGGAAATCTTCTCCAGAAAAAGATGGCCTGGATTAGTGCTCAAGTTATACAAACAAGGGTAGATTCAGCAGGTCTGAATCTAGTATTGTGCTACAGCAAACAAGGCATACCAATTTCAGAGAGAAACAGTTCAAATAAGCAGGCGCAATAAGCCTTTAACCAGAAACTCCCAGCTCAGAAGGGCAGAATCTACCCTCTCCTCCCACAAGAGTGCAGACCACACCTTCTTAATATAAAATAACTGGCTCTAAGCCCAAGTGCTTAAACCAGAATTAATACACTTTTAAAATAACAGACACTTAGCCTTCAATCAGCAACTCCCAACTTAGAAGTATGTAAGCTACCTGTTCTGCCACAACATTGAAGACCACAAACCTTCTTAATGTAAAACAACTGGTCTGAAGCACAAGTGTTTAAACCAAAGGCTTAGAATAACAGTTACAATTTAATCAGGCTACTAACTAGCAGTAATAAATGCAGCAGAATAAATACAATTAAGTACTTTTGAGAACAGTCAGCAAAAACAAAATAAAGTAATAAAGTAGGAAGAAACACAAATACAGTAAAAGCAGATGAATAAAGTACAATTTTTATAACAGAAAATGAGCAAACTGATTTAAACAAATTACCAAATTAACCAGTAAAAAAGCTCAAAACTGAGCCCTGTCCCAGCAGTCTTCAACCAGGCAAGTTCTAACTGCACAGTCATGCCACTAGGATGCAGGGGAACCTTCTCCAAAAAAGATGGCCTGGATTAGTGCTCAAGTTATACAAATTTAGATTCAGCAGGCCTGAATAAAGTCTATGCTACAGCAAATAAGGCACACCAATTTCAGAAAGAAACAGTTCAAATAAGCAGGCACAATAAGCCTTTAACCAGAATCTAGCCTCTTTTCCCACAAAAGTGCAGACCACAAACCTTCTTAATGTAAAATAACTGGCCTGAAGCCCAAGTGCTTAAACCCAGAACTAATACACTTTCAGAATAACAGACACTGAGCCTTCAATCAGCAATTTCCAGCTTAGAAGGATGTAAGCTACCTGTCCTGCCACAACAGTGTGGACCACAAACCTTTTTAATGTAAAACAAATGGTCTGAAGCCCAAGTGCTTAAACCAATGGGCTTAGAATAACAGTTACAATTTAATCAGGCTACTACCAAGCAGTAATAAATGCAGCAGAATAACAACAATTGAGTATTTTTAAGAAAAGGCAAAAGCAAAATATGGTAATAAAGTAAGAAGAAACACAAATACAGTAAAAAAGATGAATAAAGTGGATTTTTTTTAGTAAAGTACAAGGAGAGAGTAAGTGGGCTGGCCTTCTCAAATGTTCTCTTTGTATTAAATAAGTGAACACTAGACTGGGAGGGGTGCCCAGATCAAATTTACAGTAGGGGTGGGAAACTGCAAAGCCACCAACTATAACACCACCACAAGAATAGGGTGGGAGGCAGGGGGAAAACCCAGTTTCAGGACAGATGGGAACAGAAAGCAATGCCAGAAAATATATTAAACAATTAAGTCAGGCAGAAAAATATTTCAGTCAGGCAAAATTAAGTTAAACAATTAAATAGGCAGAAAAATAAAATACAGTACTATCTTTAAAACTGCAAGTTGTACTTAACTTCAGCTTCTAATACAGTTGATTGTAGCCAGCCAAATCACTCAAATATTGAGCAGAAAATAAATTCCCAGCTATGTGGCTAACACTTAAAGCAGAGAGAAACCCTCTAGGCTAAGAGTTAAATATCGAACAACAAAAAGGTGAGAACAGTAATAACCCTCTCTAACAACAGAGGGACAGAAAGACCACAATATTCAGTGAAACAATTAAATAGAAAAAACTGTTTCAGGTCAGATGAGAACAGAAGGCACTGCCAGAAAATATATAAAATAATTCAGTCAGGCAAAAAAATATTTTGGTCAGGCAAAATTAAGTTAAACAATTGAACAGACAGAAAAATAAAATACAGTAATATCTTTAAAACTGCAAGTTTGTACCCAACTGCAGCTTCTAATACAGTTGATTGTAGCCAGTCAAACCACACAGATATTGAGTAGAAAATAAATTCCCAGCCATGTGGCTAACATTTAAAGCAGGGAGAAACCCTCTAAGCTAAGAGTTAAATATTGAATAACAAAGAGGTGAGAACAGCAATGACCCCCTCTAACTGCATAGGGACAGACAGACCACAATATTCACTGAAACAATTAAATAGACAGAAAAAACAGTTTCACGACAGAAGAGAACAGAAAGCAATGCCAAAAAATATATAAAATAATTCAGTCAGGCAAAAAAATAATTCAGTCAGGCAAAATTAAGTTAAAGAATCAGAAAATAAAATACAGTATTGTCTTTAAAAATGCAAGTTTGTAGTTAACTTCAGCTTCTCATACAGTTGATTGTAGCCAGCCAAACCACTCAGACATTGAGCAGAAAATAAATTAGCTATGTGGCTAACACTTAAAGCAGAGAGAAACCCTCTAGGCTAAGAGTTAAATATTGAATAACAAAGAGATGAGAACAGCAATAACCCCCTCTAACTGCAGAGGGACAGACATACCACAATATTCAGTGAAACAATTAAATAGAAATAACAGTTTTACAAAATATGAGAACAGAATGCAATGCCAGAAAATATACAAATTAATTCAGTCAGGCAAAATTAAGTTAAACAATTAAACAGACAGAAAAATAAAATACAGTACTGTCTTTAAAACTGCAAGTGTGTGCTTAACTTCATTTTCTAATACAGTTGATTGTAGCCAGCCAATCCACTCAGATATTGAGCAGAAAATAAATTCCCAGACATGTGGCTAACACAAAGCAGAGAGAAACCCTCTAGGCTAAGAGTTAAATATTGAATAACAAAGAGGTAAAAACAGCAATAACCCCCTCTATCTGCAGACAGACAGACCACAATATTCAGTGAAACAATTGAAGAGACAGAAAAAACTGTTTCAGGACAGATGAGAAGAACAGAAAGCAATGCCAGAAAATATATAAAATAATTCAGTCAGGGAAAAAAAATATTTCGGTCAGGCAAAAGTAAGTTAAACAATTAAATAGACAGAAAAATAAAATACAGTACTGTCTTTAAAACTGAAACCTCAGTATGGAGAACATCAACATCTGTGCAGTAACTGAAACCTGGTTCAAGGCTCCAAAGAGCACCCTAGCACTACCGGGCTACAACTCGTACCACACGTTTCAGCCATAGAACACAGACCAAAACACAAAAGGAGGGGGTGTATGCATATTCAGCAAGGATACCTACACCTCCAGGTTAGTGGCGCAGCATAATACCTCTGAGATCATCCATGTGCAACTAACATCGGGCAAATCTGCAATGCAAAATCTGGCCTGCTACAGATCACCGTCCATGACCCAGAACCACCACTCCACCTTTCTGGAGACACTGGAAAACATGAAGGTCCTACCGAACACCCTGATATTGGGTGATTTCAATTACCCTACCATTAACTGGGAAAACTACTCGAGTACAAACTCCCAGGCCCAGCACTTCCTGGAATTCATCAACTCAAACGCCCTGGATCAGCTGGTAAACTCCCCTACCAAAGGTGAAAACATATTTGACCTGGGCATCACAAACATGGGCAACAAGTGTTCCACACCGGTGGTCAACTCATCACTGGTTAGATCAGACCATAAACTAATCACTTTGGATGTCCACACCCCACCACCACCCCCAAACTATGGAAACCACAGTAAAAAACTTTTCTAAAGCAAACTTCACCTTACTTAAGACAAAGGTGGTAAGTTTCACAGCCCCCACGCTAAAGGATAATGCTGCCCAAAATGCAGAAACCTTTACAAATGCACTCTATGAGCACCTACAAGGATGCATGGATCGTGCCCTCCCCAGCAAAACTAAAACTCACTCCTGTAAGAGAAGGAAACCAGTCTGGTGGACCCCTGCCATAAACAGGCTATACAATAGAAGGAGGAAACTAGTTCAGAAAAAATGCAAATCCCAAGAAGGAAAGACATCCTTGATCAGTATCAGTAAGAAACTAAGGTCCCTCATAAAATCATCCAAGGCTAACTTCAAAAGAAAAATAGCCAAGGATTCAAAAGATAACCACAAAACCTTCTTTAGCTATGTTAAGAATCTAAGTGGCAACTCGCAGATATGCACTGAACTAGTGCAAAATAGCACAAAACATACTGAGCCTACTGGAATTGCCAACATCCTGGCAGATAAATTCAATGCAAACTAGCACAAAACATACTGAACCTACTGGTATTGCCAACATCCTGGCAGATAGATTAAGTGCAAACGTCACCCCCCCTCACCCCCAAAATGGCCCACAACAATACTGGAAAAGTGTAGTGTCCCGGAAATCACAGATGCACAGGTGAAAATAGCCCTTTCAAAAGCCAAAAACACAGCGTCAATGGGGCCAGACGGTGTCCCAGGCTGCGTCTTGCACGAACTACAGAACAAACTAATCTCCCACCTAAACACACTGTTCAACCTCAGACTCTCCACAGGCTATGTGCCCATAGAATGGCACACAGCAACGGTTATTCTGCTCCACAAAGGAGGGGCCACAACTGACCCTGGTAACTATTGCCCCATAAGCCTGGCTAGCCTGGTCTGCAAGGCTATGGAGCGCATCATCATGGAACTCATTAACAAAGAAATTGGGAACCTCCAAATACTTGACCCGACCCAGTTTGGCTTTAAGGGCAGATCATGCCTAATAAACCTGGTTGACTTCTTCGAGACAGTCACCAAGGCCATAGATGAGGGAAAGGTTGTTCACACAGCCTACCTTGACCTCGCCAAGGCTTTCAACACCATTCCCCACTCGGGTATTACAGAAAAACTCACCAGCCTGAACATAAACCCCTATGTCATGAGATGGGTTGCCAAATGGCTTACAGACAGAACTCACACAGTAAGAATAGCGGGCTCCACGTCCGACTCTAAACCAGTCACAAGTGGTGTCCTACAAGGCTTGGTCCTGGGACCCCTGCTGTTCGGCATATACTTCTCAGAAGTACAGGCAAACACAGGACGAATATGGCTAACCAAGTTCACTGATGACTGCAAACTGGGAGCCATAACTGACACTCCGGCTGACACTGACATCCTCCAAAAGGGCCTTACTGAGACGGACACCTGGTGTCAAAGTCATGTCCTCAAGCTAAATGCCAAAAAATGCATAGTCATCCAGTTTGGGGAAAAACAAAACACCCACGAATTACCACATAGGTGGCAGCCCCCTTAATACAGAAGAGGTAATAAGAGATCTGGGGACCCAGGTAGATAGTAATCTCTCCTTTGACAATCATATTGCCAAAGTAGTTAGGAAATCCTTCTATGTGGCCCATCTAAATACTAAAGGGTTCACATCTAGAAACAAAGAAGTTATAGTGCCCCTCTACTCGTCACTCATCAGACCCATCGTAGAGTACAATGTCCCATTTGGGATGTACCTCACAAGACACTTCCAACAACTGGAGAGACCACAAATGTACCTCACCAAAAGGATTACTGGCCTCAAACATATGTCCTTTGCAGCCCAACTGAAAAAACTCCGGCTGTACTCAGTGGCACATCACTTACTCAGAGGTGATCTCTGTCTGACTTACAAAGCCATGTCCAACTCAGAATTGATAGACATGCTCCACCTAAAGAAATCCAAGTCACTGCGAGCCTCGTGCTTTAGTGAGCTAAACCTTGTCACAACAATAAATGCTGGAGGGATAGATTCCTGTCACAGAGACTCCCCATGCTTTGGAGCAAAATTCCAAACTACATTAGGCAGAGCCCCTCACTAACACTCTTCAAGAGAAACCTTGATGAGTGGATGGGTAACAGAAAATACACCCCTGGGATCACTTCATTGGCTCTGCTTGACAGAGGATCAGTTAATTAATCAATGGGGCGGCGAAAGCCGACACACTCTGGCTAGGCTTACAAATGCCCTTGGGCAGATAGCCTAGTATCTACCTATGAACCTGTTAACTGCAGCTTCTAATACAGTTGAATGTAGCCAGCCAACCACTCAGATATTGAGCAGAAAATAAATTTCCAGCCATGTTTAGCTCTAGGGACCTAAACCTTGTCACCACAATAAACAGGACATGCTGGAGGGATAGATTCCTGTCCAAGAGATTTCCCATACTCTGGAACAGGCTACCCATCTATGTCAAGCAAAGTTCTTCATTAGCACTCTTCAAGAAAAATCTTGATGAGTGGATGGAAAATAGGAAATACACCCCGGGGATCACTTCTGTGTCTCTGCTCGACAGTGGCACAGGAAAATAACTTTCTTGGGTGGCGTAAGCCAGGGAACCTTGTTGGCCAGGCTTACGTAGGCCCTTTGGTCGATAGCCGAGTACCTACCTATGAACCTATGTGGCTAACACTTAAAGCAGAAAGAAATTCTCTAGGCTAAGAGTTAAATATTGAACAACAAAGAGGTGAGAACAGCAATAACCCCCTCTAACTGCGGAGGGACAGACAGACCACAATATTCCGTGAAACAATTAGACAGAAAAAAACAGTTTCAGGACAGATGAGAACACAAAGCAATGCCAGAAAATAAATAAAATAATTCAGTCAGGCAAAATTAAGTTAAACAATTAGAGAGAATAATAAAATACAGTACTGTCTTTAAAACTGCAAGTTTGTACTTAACTTCAGCTTCTAATACAGTTGATTGTAGTCAGCCAAACCACTCAGATATTGAACAGAAAATAAATTCCCAGCCATGTGGCTAACACTTAAAGCAGAGAGAAACCCTCTAGGCTACGAGTTAAATATTGAATAACAAAGAGGTGAAAACAGCAATAACCCGCTCTAACTGCAGAGAGACAGACAGACCACAATATTCAGTGAAACAATTAAATAGACAGAAAAACCAATTTCAGGACAGATGAGAACAGAAAGCAATGCCATAAATTATATAAAATAATTCAGTCAGGCAAAAAAATATTTCAGTGAGGCAAAATTAAGTTAAACAATTAAATAGACTTAAAAAAGGACAGATGAGAACAGAAAGCAATGCCAGAAATTATATAAAATAATTCCGTCAGGCAAAAAAATATCTCAGTCAGGCAAAATCAAGTTAAACAATTAAACCTACAGAAAAATAAAATACAGCACTATCTTTAAAACTGCAAGTTTGTCCTTACCTTCCGCTTCTAATACCGTTGATTGTAGCCAGCCAAACCACTCAGATATTGAGCAGAAAATAAATTCCCAGCCATGTGGCTTACACTTAAAGCAGACAGAAACCCCTAGGCTAAGAGTTAAATATCGAATAACAAAGAGGTGAGAGCAGCAATAACCCCCCATCTAACTGCAGAGGGACAGACAGACCACAATATTCAGTGAAACAATTAAATAGAAAAACCTGTTTCAGGACAGATGAGAACAGAAAGCAATGCCAGAAAATATATAAAATATTTCAGTCAGGCAAAATTAAGTTAAACAATTAAATAGACAGAAAAATAAAATACAGTACTGTCTTTAAAACTGCAAGTTTGTACTTAACTTCAGCTTCTAATACAGTTGATTGCAGCCAGCCAATCCACTCAGCTATTGAGCAGAAAATGAGTCTGGAAGGATGTTTTGCAGGAATAAGCCTAGTTCAAGGGAATGCATTATGTTAGGTTGACTTGTACATAAAAAAAGCCCATTTACCTGCGTAAAGTGGTAGTCTGTGGGAAAATATGAACTGGATAAGGGAAATGTGCTGGACAAATTCCAAACTGCTCAGCCTATATAAAGAGCAGCAATGACAAGACCAGTTTTACTGACCAGCAGTCCTACTGTACGTTTGCTGAAGCATATGCATAAGGAATATTTGGTTGAGTAAATAACTAAAGCAAATAGGTATTCTGTATGAATAAGTTCATCAGAATGACAGTGACAGATCATATAGTTAAAGACATTGGGGAAAATAATGGACCCTCGAGGGACACCAATATCAACTAACATGGGAAGAGAGGTCACATACTTCTGTCTGACAGACTGATATGTAACTTCAAAGATGACCAACAGCAACCTGGGGACACTAAGGTAGCAGAGACAGTCAGCTGTTGTTTACAACAGCTTGTCAAGACATACATTGTCAAACATTCTGGAGAGATTGAAAGGCCGTGAACCAACTGCTCATGCCCCAATCAAGATGATTTTCTGTGTAATCCAGAATATCAAGGAGGGGGTCTGTTTCATGCAACAGCCTACATCCATGCTGATAATCTAAAATGAGATTAGGAGTTAATAGTTCCCATAGTCCAGTGGTAGTTAACACAAGGACTATCGAGCACAATCCAGTACTCCCCAATCTGCTGACCGCCAGAAGCTATGAGAACTAAACCTGCTCACTCCTTGCAAAACTCAAGCTAAAGTCCATTCTCTATAATCTCATAATGGGAAGTGAGGTGCTACAGTAGTTGCAAGTGGACACATTTCTTGAAGAATTTAGATAAGGTACACAATGACAATACGTCAACAGTTTTTAGAGAGAAAATGTCCATTTTTATGAAGAGATCCTAAAAGAGCTTTTTTTTCCACACAGAAAGAATACTGAAATGATTAATGACTGTGGTTACATATGCTATGAACCTGTGGTGTTAAGTAACTCGGGAAAGATCATTGATTCCTGTAGCTGCAGCTACAGCATAAGTAGGAATTTGAAAGTCAAGGGTAGGGGGAAGATGGGTAGTGGTGTAACACAACTAGTGAATTGTGTACCAGAGTAGGTTAGGATTAATGATACAAGATCGCCTCTGTTCCAAGTAGAAATTCTAATTTACTAATTAGAACAAAGTCTCTGGCTGTTTCTGAACTTTCTACATTCTGTTAGGACCACTGCTAATTGGACTGATGGAAGATAAATAAAAGATATTCTCTCTGTGCTATCATTTTTTATGTTGAGAGTGATTAAGGGAGATTTACTGATTTGATATTCTTTACATCTAGCTCTGCATGGAATACTACTGTTTTAAGGAAAAGTGAAATACATTTTCCGGGAAGTTTTAGACAGTTTTTTTTTTTTTTTTTTTGTAGCATGAGGTGTACAACAGCTTTTAAAGCTATTAGCAGTTTGAAATGCACTTTCCTTTCAAATGCCACATATATGGAGAAGGTCACTTTGCATTTTAACAGTGAGAACCGCATGAATCCTATTATTATAAGGCTATTTTTTTCTATTTTTGAAGCATACTCATAGCGCTCCATGTACAACTGGCCTATTTTCAGCATAACAAAATGCCTCCAAAATGTATTAAGTATATAAACAAAATGTCAAAAGAAGACTGAACTGACATGCTATGATTTTTTTAAATAATGCCATGTAACTTTTGGTAAACTGACTATTCTGTGAAATATTAAAAATATGACAATCCTGCATGTTTTCATACATACCCATATAAATGGCAATAATCACACAACCATTTGATGTACATAAAATAATCATTGGCAGTTTTATCCATTGTGTTATGCTAGTAAACATAAAGAAGTATAATTCTTCTAAAGTTTCTTGGTTTCTAAAATAATAAAAGTATGGAAAAGCTGCAAGTGAATAACTGCTATGTTTTAACAATCACACATTTTACACGTGATATCCAAATAGTTTTTGTTCCTCATAAAGTGACATTTCATATGATGTAGTTAACTCATCTGAATTCACATCCACGGTACACTTGTGAGTACTGCTGCTCTGTGGACACTACAATTTCTTCTCGTACTTCAAAGTAATACCACTTAAGTTAAGTGGCTATTCTAATGTAAGCAAATAAACAATAAGGCCACGGGTGCTGAAGCAAAGCATCCATCTACACCACTGAGTGCCTGCAGTTGAGAAGCCATTTCGGCACAAGATGATCCTCCATCATTGAAGGGGAGGTTTCAATGAAATGCCACACCTATCATGGGCTGACAGCTTCTGAGGTACACATTCTCACATCAGCGCAAGAAAGAAGCCTACTAGGGTGCTACTAGAAGTGTGCGTACCTACACCCTGTGTGGCTCCTGCAAGTTTCTCCCCAATAGCAAAGGTAGACCACAAAGAAAAAATACAGCAAACAGCTAAACCACACAACACTATGGCCTGGCACCACTTGGCTCCCCACCCAACTGTATCAGCAACAATCCAGCTAAGGCAGAAGAATGTATGGGTGAGAGGGATGTTGGGACAAGCTAGATAGGTGACAAGGACAAAAAGGGGTCAAAAAGAAATATATATATTTGTATATATACTTGTGCACTGACATATGTCACTTGATCTAATACACAGAATATTTATATATACATGTGTACTGACATATTTCACTTGATCTAATACACATAATATCTAAACATTGATGATCTAACATAACTGAGCTAAACACCTTTCATCTTTTTCTTTTTTCGGCTTTTCCCGGTTAGGGGTCGCCACAGCAGATCACTCATCTGCTCATGATTGGCAGTGGAGTTTTATGGTGTCGAGGTGCCAGCCCGGCACCCAACCTTCCACAGAAGGCACACGCGTACACACATTCACACCTAGAGCCAATTCGGAGTGTGCAATCCACCTACAGCATGTCTTTGGGATGTGGAAGGAAACCGGAGCACCCAGAGGAAGCCCACGCGACCACAGAGGACATGCAGAGTCTGCACAGAAGGCACCCCAGCTGAGAACTGAACCGGAGAACCTCTTGCTGTGAGGTGGCAATGCTAACCGCTGCACCACCGCGGCCACCCAACTACACACATTTCATCTAACTAAGCATAATTAAAAAAGTGTGTAGTGGGGCAATCACCCTGTACCCCTATTTCCCCCTTACTTAAATATAACAACGTGATGGGCACACTACAGTGAAATAAAGGGAAAACCCCTCGAAGTGCAACACCAGTTAAATGTCAATGTTGCCAACGTTAACAACAAAATGTCAACAAAAAAGTGTTATGTCACTATGCATCTGCCAAGTGATAACCAAGGAGCATGTAAGTTAAAAACATTGTTTTTTGCAAGGGGGCAAGCCCCTGCATCCGATACCCCCCTGCTAATTTTGTAGTCTAACTATGAGATTGCACAATACAAGTAAAATTTCATGTTCACCAATACTAGCAATGTAGCCATCTCACACACCTGTAGATCATCTGTTATCCAAACACAGTCAAATCAACAGATGACTCAAATGACAGTCAACTTAATTCCTGTATATATACTCATTCACACATGCGCGCACACACACACACACACACACACACACACACACACACACACACACACACACACACACACATACACACACACACACAAATACATACACAGACAAGTAAATGTCCTTTGCTTTTACATTCAGGCAGACTTTCAACCTCCAGCCCTACAAAAGACACCTTCTGACTGCATGCACCTCATATGTTTGAATGTGATAATGTGATCAAGTGAAATTATGACCACTATAATGTATTTCAACTCATTGTTTTAAGACATATGTACTGCCCCACCCTGACAAGCCATACTGGTGATCACTTAACTGTGTACAAGTAAAGATAATGTCCTCTGCTTTCAAACAGCCTGACTCCTCACTGAAAAAATTAAGTCATCATTATGACTATGTCTAGGTGTGGCATGTGGTAGACATTAAAGTGAAAGAAATAATGGCTAAAGCAATGCATTTCAACTTGCTACTCTCAATACACATGTACTTCTCCTCCTTGACAAGCCATATATTTCATTACTCAACTGCAACCAAGTAAATGTAATATGTTTTGCTTTCACACCGCACTAGACTCCACACTTCCAAAAGACAGACACTTTTCATGTACATCTCTGATGCTCACTGTGTGAATAGTGGAAGAAATAATGACAACAGTAATGTGCTTGCCTTGTTATTCTCATATACATGAGCTGTCTGTGTCTAAAACACCATATCAATGATTGGTTAATTTGTTCAAGTGGATGTCATAGCCTGGTGGTTCAAACATTGCACCCTCCTCAAAAAAGCCACTTTCTGATTGATTACATCTTTAACATCTGTGAACAAAGTGAAATGAATAATGGCCACAACAATGTATTTTAAGGTTTTGTTCTCCGGCCACCAATTATTCTTCCCTCACAAGCCAAATAAATAATTAATTTTGATCAAAAACTGATACTTGTTTTTATACACAGTCTGCCTCCTCAGCCTCACCTCCACAATAAGCATCTTTTTAACTATGTACACCATACAGGTCTGACTGCGATCAAAGTGAAAGAAATAATAATTAATTAATTTTGTTTGCTGGTGTCAAACGCATGCATTCCCCATCCCTGAAAACCATAGTTATGGCTGTTTAGCTGTAATCAAGTAAGCATTAGCTGCTTTCACACATGGCCTGTTTCTCCACCTCTAAACCAAAAATGTCCACTTTTTGACTGTACAGCACGTCATCAACAATTATGTAAAATTTTGTGCTAAGAGCAGCATTTGCTGCTATATATATAGAATCCTTCCCTCTATCACGATAGCCACTAGAAAAGAAATGGCTATGTGGATCATTTATGTGGGCAGATTATGCAAATACTACCAACAAACCTATCAGGTGTCTTATAAAAAAATTAATTAGTAACACCAGTGCAGCCTTTATGTTTTATAATTAACACTGTATGCCTGCAAACTAAGAACTTCAAGGCTGTACTGCTCTTACTAATGGATCCTGATGCCTAAGAATACTGTTAGAATCCGAGCCCAGGGGGATTACAAGCACAATGTGTGGATCTACTCAATGAGACTCTTGGCAAAAAGTCTAATGCAGTGATCTCCATGAAACTGCAAACAACTGAAACAAGTTTCACTTGATTATGGATTACATACAAATAATTAGCTACACTTTACAACAAATGCATATCTTGATTACCCACAGCACAAAGTGGCATCAATCACCTCATATTCCAATCAATTTATTGCCATTTATACACAAATGATCAGTTTAAAAAGAAACAAATCTTCGCAGAGGCCATTGACAGTACATGGAAGCAAAATTATTGGAATAAGAAGATTGGCGTAGGCATAAAAACGTAAGATTTACAAATATACCTGAATGGAAAAAGGAACTGAGCTGATCTATGATTAATGACATTTCTGAGTGCACTGATATTCCAAGGGACTAACTGCATATTTTCCTCCCATAAAACTTTCATATAAAAATGCCCTGTCACTGTCTTGTGAAGTTAGTAACTTATGGGCTAAAAGATAAGATACATTCAGCAAAATAGGCACTGTGCTGCAAACAAAGAACAAAAAAGTATATGTGGATCAATACTCCTTTCAAAAGACCAGGGTAAAGAAATAGGCTTTTCTAAATATTATCAAGCTCTGAAGGCAGAGCAAATAGAGATTTAAACCTCATTCTGCACAAATAAATATCTCCATGTCAAGTTTTTTAGTCACCTTTGATTCACTTAAGCAGGTGACATCAGACTGCAGTAATCTTCACCTAAGTGCAATGGCAGTCAGACGTCCTGCAACTCTCTAATGCATGGGCTGCAGGACAGACTGGTGAGTGCAAATGTGCTTCCCTTGAAGTTCTCCCATTTTCAAAAAAATGGTTGACAGACAAACAGCAGCATTGGAGGTGGGGAACATCAAGACAACACAATCAAAGCTTCATAAATAACCACATAAAAAGGGACAGTGTTTTGTCCTGTTCTGTCCCTGTAGATTGACTGACTGCTACATGTGAGGGTGTTTTTTTTTCTTGACTCTGTCCTGGATCTAAGTAATCATAGACTACATAACTGATGTTAGCTCTGACTATGGTAGCAAAAAAAAAATATCTGTACTACATTTTGTAAGTTTAAGGCTTGCAGCATGTTATATTTTCCATTTTTTTCACGCTGTGAAAGAACAAAGTATGTTTTTGTGCCAATGGCATTGATATGTTTAGGCAGAAGATGTTAGTATCCTAAATTTTGTAAAGGCCATCTCCCCAATCAGAGATGATGACACTATTCAGATGGTGGGTAATACAGGGTTTTCAAACATTTTGAAAACTACCATAGCTTTTAAAGGGAAGGCTGATAGGGTTGCTTCATGGTATTATCTGCCATTTAACTTAGCTTAGTAGAGTTTAGCCTGTGCAGCTGACTTGAAACAAACCAACAGATACTGGAAATTGACGACATTCTTTCATTACATAAATGTGATAAGGAATGAAAATATGAGGGAACAGAAAGCGACTAGAATGACAACCATACGGAGTGAATGACTGCAGACATGTCACACTAAGGCATAAGTAGCTGCTTATGCCAATGTTGTTGCCATGCTGTCTCCCCTGCACAACTTGAGGTTTCTTGCCTCCTCCCTGACTTTGGCTTTGTAAACATTTCAAATGGTTATGCAAACATAAATTAGTTTGTTATTAGAGATTAAAGTGTGTTTATTTACAAAAGTCCAGAGAATGAACCATTTTTGTCAGCTGAATATTTATTAGTTCCAGTTTTTATTTTTTGCTGTGGACAGCCTCAAGTTTAACCAGTCCCACTTCTACATTTTAGTTTAACAGAAAGAGAAGATACATTTACCTATACTCCTACAATGAATATCTTGCGGTTAACTACAGCAAGAAGTATTACAGGCATTTATTAGCATGGAACCCCTGTGCAGATAAGGGGTTAACTGCTTTATAAGAGAAGGAAAAAAACAGTAGTTGGAAACAGTTTTGTGCAATATCAACGTCGTCCAAAGGCTTTGAACATAGTTTTATCATGATGTGTCAGTGGTCTAACATATGTGGTAACAAAGGCAAAAGTACTTGTACCTATAAAGAAACATGGCCCAGTCTTCTTCTTATACAGGAGTCAAACTTAACAAATGCAGTAAAAAGGGCTGTTGTTCTTATCTACTTGATAAGAAACAAGGGGTTACTATTCTTGTAAAAACAGGTACCACCCTTAAATTATGGGAGAATAGAATGGATCTACATGGGCAGTCAGTAATAATCAAAGATTTGTTAGGGGACACATAATTAAATTAATTTATATCTTTGCTCAGGATTGGTAAGACATTTGGAGAATGAGCGTCTTTTCAAGAGACGTAGGGATTTGGTGGAGACTGGAATATGGCGTTCTCCATAGATGAAGCACATTCGTGGCCTAGAACTCTCTGTACTCCAACCATAGGAAAGTTTATTACTAAAACATATCTGCACTGGTGTGTGTGTGTGTGTGTGTGTGTGTGTGTGTGTGTGTGTGTGCGTGAATGTATATACACACACACACATATATATATATATATATATATATATATGCACAGATATACATATATATATATATATATATATATATATATATATATATATATATATATATATATATGGGTCACCTTAATTTGACTGACAACTCATTTGATTGACAAAACTGGGGGTGTGGGGGGCAAAGCTCCCCTCCTAGTTTGGTTTTAAAGAACAATATAACACAAAAAGTACAGAAGTACAGAATTCAAACCAAACTAGGTGGGAGGGCTAAACCCCCCCCACCCCACCTAACTATATATACTAACTCCAGGGTCACTCTACACTGGGGAAGAGGACAGATCCCTGTTATTTGCCTTAAAGTGCACTGCATGTATTACATGTCAGTCAAATAAGTTTCAGTCAAATGACTTGTCAGTCAAATGAAGGTAACTTATATATATATATATATATATACATATACACATATACACAAAATCACACAAGCACATTCAAAGGCCGACTTAGATCACACTTCATTGCTAACCCTTTCTGTAACTGCAAAGACCCCCCCCCCGCATCCTCGCTGCACTGTAGGCGGACTACTCGCTGAAGCCTCCAATGTGTACATCATACTGTCATCTGCAATGTACTTTTTGGAAATATTGTAAATAAGGACCTACTCCTGAGTATGTTATTTACTCAGATTGTACTGTTATTATAGACATGTAACTTCTTGACTGTACAAATATTGACCTACTCCTGAGTATGTTATTTACACAGATTGTACTGTTATTGTAGACATGTAGCCTCCTGACTGTACAAGTATCGCCCTACTCCTGAGTATCTTATTTACACAGATTGTACTGTTATTGTAGAGCTGTAACCTCCTGACTGTACAATTATCGACCTACTCCTGAGTATCTTATTTACTCAGATTGTACTGTTATTGTAGACATGTAACCTCCTGACTGTACAAATATTGAATTGACCTACTTCTGAGTATCGTATTTACACAGATTGTACTGTTATTGTAGACATGCAACTTCCTGACTGTACAAGCAAAGACCTACTTCAGAGTATTGTATTTACACAGATTGTACTGTTATTGTAGACATGTAGCCTCCTGATTGTACAAATATTGACCTACTACTGAGTATATTATTTACACAGATTGTACTGTTATTGTATACATGTGACCTCCTGACTGTACAAATATCGACCTACTCCTGAGTATCTTATTTATTCAGATTGTACTATTAGTGTAGACATGTAACCTCCTGACTGTACAAGTATCGACCTACTGCTGAGTATCTTATTTATACAGACTGTACTGTTAATGGAGACATGTAACCTCCTTAATGTACAAATATCGACCTACGCCTGAGTATCTTATTTACACAGATTGTACTGTTATTGTAGACATGTGATCTCCTGACTCTACAAATATCGACCTACTCCTGAGTATCTTATTTATTCTGATTGTACTGTTCGTGTAGACATGTAACCTCCTGACTGTACAAGTATCGACCTACTGCTGAGTGTCTTATTTACTCAGATTGTACTGTTATTGTAGACATGTAACCTCCTGAATGTACAAATATTGACCTACTCCTGAGTATCTTATTTACATAGATTGAACTGTTATTGTATACTGTATATTGTATATTGTAACTGTTTATGTGCCGCATACCACTGTAAAAACATGTCTCTTGTAATTTGTGTGTATACTGATCATGTCTAAATAACTAAATGTGTCTGTAATTTTTCCTTGTGGAGCTTTTCTCCCCGGGCCTCTGCTGAAAAGGGGCCTTTTCGGCTCAGTCAGACACCCCCGGTTAACAAATGTAAAATAAATAAATAAATAATACATGTAACGTCTTGAATGTACAAATATCGAACTACTCCTGAGTGTCTTATTTACACAGATTGTACTGTTATTGTAGACGTAACCTCCTGACTGTACAAATATCGACCTACTCCTGAGTATCTTATTTACACAGACTGCACCATTATTGTAGACGTGTAACCTACTGACTGTACAAATATCGACCTACTCCTGAGTATCTTACTTATACAGATCGTACTGTTATTGTAGACATGTAACCTCTTGACTGAACAAGTATCGACCTACTCCTGAGTATCTTATTTACACAGATTGTACTGTTATTGTAGACATGTAACCTCCTGACTGTACAAATATCGAACTACTCCTGAGTTTCCTATTTACACAGATTGTACTGTTGTTGTAGACATGTAACCTGACTGTACAAATATCGACCTACTCCTGAGTATCTTATTTACACAGACTGCACCGTTATTGTAGACGTGTAACCTACTGACTGTACAAATATCGACCTACTCCTGAGTATCTTATTTATACAGATCGTACTGTTATTGTAGACATGTAACCTCTTGACTGAACAAGTATCGACCTACTCCTGAGTATCTTATTTACACAGATTGTACTGTTGTTGTAGACATGTAACCTGACTGTACAAATATTGACCTACTCCTGAGTATCTTATTTACACAGATTGTACTGTTATTGTAGATATGTAACCTCCTGACTGTACCAATATCGACCTACTCCTGAGTATCTTATTTACACAGATTGTACTGTTATTGCAGACATGTAACCTCCTGACTGTACAAATATCGACCTACTCCTGAGTATCTTATTTACACAGATTGCACTGCTATTGTAGACATGTAACCTCCTGACTAAACAAGTATCGACCTACTCCTGAGTATCTTATTTACACAGATTGTACTGTTATTGTAGACATGTGACATCCTGACTGTACAAATATCGACCTACTCCTGAGTATCTTATTTACACAGATTGTACTGATATTGTAGACATGTAACCTCCTGACTGTACAAATATTGACCTACTCCTGAGTATCTTATTTACACAGATTGTACTGTTACTGTAGACATGTAACCTCCTGACTGTACAAATATCGACCTACTCCTGCGTATATTTACTCAGACTGTACTGTTATTGTAGACATGTAACCTCCTGACTGTACAAATATCAACCTTCTCCTTAGTATATTATTTACACAGATTGTACTGTTGTTGTAGATATGTAACCTGACTGTACAAAAATAGACCTACTCCTGAGTATCTTATTTACACAGATTGTACAGTTATTGTAGACATGTAACCTCCTGACTGTACAAATATTGACCTTCTCCTGAGTATTTTATTTACACAGATTGTACTGTTATTGTAGACATGTAACCTCCTGAATATACTATGTGAGTATCTTATTTACTCAGATTGTACTGTTATTGTAGACATGTAACCTCCTGACTGTACAAGTATCGCCCTACTCCTGAGTATCTTATTTACACAGATTGTACTGTTACTATAGACATGTAACCTCCTGACTGTACAAATATCGACCTACTCCTGCGTATATTTACTCAGACTGTACTGTTATTGTAGACATGTAACCTCCTGACTGTACAAATATTGACCTACTCCTGAGTATTTTATTTACACAGATTGTACTGTTATTGTAGACATGTAACCTCCTGAATATACTATGTGAGTATCTTATTTACTCAGATTGTACTGTTATTGTAGACATGTAACCTCCTGACTGTACAAATATCGACCTACTCCTGAGTATCTTATTTACATAGATTGTACTGTTACTATAGACATGTAACCTCCTGACTGTACAAATATCGACCTACTCCTGCGTATATTTACTCAGACTGTACTGTTATTGTAGACATGTAACCTCCTGACTGTACAAATATCGACCTACTCCTGAGTATCTTATTTACACAGATTGTACTGTTATTGTAGACATGTAACCTCCTGAATATACTATGTGAGTATCTTATTTACTCAGATTGTACTGTTATTGTAGACATGTAACCTCCTGACTGTACAAGTATCGCCCTACTCCTGAGTATCTTATTTACACAGATTGTACAGTTATTGTAGACATGTAACCTCCTGACTGTACAAATATCGACCTTCTCCTTAGTATATTATTTACACAGATTGTACTGTTGTTGTAGACATGTAACCTGACTGTACAAAAATAGACCTACTCCTGAGTATCTTATTTACACAGATTGTACAGTTATTGTAGACATGTAACCTCCTGACTGCACAAATATTGACCTACTCCTGAGTACCTTATTTACACAGATTATACTCTTATTGTAGACATGTAACCTCCTGACTGTACAAGTATCGCCCTACTCCTGAGTTTCTTATTTACACAGATTGTACAGTTATTGTAGACATGTACCCTCCTGACTGTACAAGTATCGCCCTACTCCTGAGTATCTTATTTACACAGATTGTACTGTTACTGTAGACATGTAACCTCCTGACTGTACAAATATCGACCTACTCCTGCGTATATTTACTCAGACTGTACTGTTACTGTAGACATGTAACCTCCTGACTGTACAAATATCAACCTTCTCCTTAGTATATTATTTACACAGATTGCACTGTTGTTGTAGACATGTAACCTGACTGTACAAAAATAGACCTACTCCTGAGTATCTTACTTACACAGATTGTACTGTTATTGTAGACATGTAACCTCCTGACTGCACAAATATTGACCTACTCCTGAGTACCTTATTTACACAGATTATACTCTTATTGTAGACATGTAACCTCCTGACTGTACAAGTATCGCCCTACTCCTGAGTATCTTATTTACACAGATTGTACTGTTATTGTAGACATGTAACCTCCTGACTGTACAAAAATAGACCTACTCCTGAGTGTCTTATTTACACAGATTGAACTGTTATTGTAGATATGTAACCTCTTGACTGTACAAATATAGACCTACTCCTGAGTATCTTATTTACACAGATTGTACAGTTATTGTAGACATGTAACCTCCTGACTGTACAAATATTGACCTACTCCTGAGTACCTTATTTACACAGATTATACTCTTATTGTAGACATGTAACCTCCTGTCTGTACAAATATCGACATACTCCTGAGTATCTAATTTACACAGATTGTACAGTTATTGTAGACATGTACCCTCCTGACTGTACAAATATCGACCTATTCCTGTGTATCTTATTTACACAGATTGTACTGTTACTGCAGATATGTAATCTCCTGACTGTACAAATATCGACCTACTGCTACGTATCTTTTACACAGATTGTACTGTTATTGTAGACATGTAACCTCCTGACTGTACAAATATCGACCTACTGCTGAGCATCTTATTTACTCAGATTGTACTGTTATTGTAGACATGTAACTTTCTGACTGTACAAAAATCGACCTACTCCTGAGTATCTTATTTACACAGATTGTACTGTTATTGTAGACATGTAACCTCCTGACTGTACAAACATCGACCTATTCCTGAGTATCTTATTTACACAGATTGTACTGTTATTGTAGACATGTGACCTCCTGACTGTACAAATATCGACCTACTCCTGAGTATATTATTTACTCAGATTGTACTGTTGTTGTAGACATGTAATCTCCTGGCTGTACTATGTGATTGTTTCGCATTTAACTGTTTTTTACCTTATATGCTAGCTTTCATGTTATCTAACTTATGTATTTACACTGTTACTTCCTTGGAGCTTTTCTCCCCAGGACTCCACTGAAAATGGACACCTGTTGTCCAGTTGGATTTATCCTAGTAAAAGAAATGTTAAATAAATAAATTAAAAAAAAAAAAAAAGATATATATATATATATATATATATATATATATATATATATATATATATATATATGTATATAGGCATCAGAGGTTTCCTTTTGCTATTTGCACCTGCTTTTCTTATTGATTGCAGTCCTGCTCTAGGATAATTAAATCTTGTGAGTACTAAAGAACATAGTTTCTTGACAAATCTTTTTAAAATTCATCTAATTTGTGTCCCAGATCATACCTTCTTGAGATTAAAGTTTACACTAAATAGAGACGACAAACAAAGGCAATGGAGAGTAAACCCTGGCTCACTACATTTGGGAGGTGGAAGGGGCAGGGCCCAGGAGCTCCTGGAGAAAGAACCTACCAAAGCATGATCTAGACCTAGAGAAGGAACCAAGCTTGTAATTCTTTGTAAAAGTATGTAAAGAGGACAAAGTTTCTGTTTCAAGAACACTTGTAGAATTCAACCCTTTGCAAAAAGTCACAGATAAAGCCACGCCCTGATAAAGTGAGCCTTGACCCTCCCTTGAAAGTGTAGCTGTTAAGTAATCTTAAAATAACAGTAGATGTTCAAATGATCACTACTACAGCAGCCTTAGCTATCTGGGTTATGGCCTTCTTAGCCACTTCCAAAGTTTTAAAGCACCTTCCACATGCGTAAACTGTTAGCGTAAGTTGAGCAGACTAAAAGGACAGATTTGGGTACCAACTCTTTCAGACCTTTCACGCTGACACAGAGAGGGAGGCTCAGCAGTGAAAGGACAATGTTAGGAACAAAAAAAAACAAGTGTCCACACTCTGGCATAAACAATGCACCCAAAAAACAAGGGGGATGTTGGGAGGTAGCGGTTACTACAGCAGTGATTATTTGAACATCTACTGTTACGGTAAGTTTACTAACAGAGCTGTACTATGATCATTGCTGCAGTAGCCTTAGCTATATGGGAGGATTACCCTGGCTTACTATATTTGGGAGGTGGAAGGGGAAAGGTCCAGGAGTCCCTGGAGAATGGTCATAGCATATCTGATCTAGACCAAGAAAAGAGACAGCCCTGTAGTGCCTTGGAAACCTATAAATAGAGGACAGCATTGCTGCTTCTAGAATACTTCTAGAAGCCAACCCTTTTCAAAAAACATAGATGAAGCCAAGGCTCAGGTACAGTTGCCTTGACCCTGCCTGGAATAGTTTTGTTGTGGTGAGTATAGCAAAATTGAATAGCCTGAGACAACCATTTGAAAATAGTCTGCTTCGACACAGGTTGTCCCTTTTTCTATCCTTCACAAGAAATCAGCAACTGATCCAATGATCTGAAAGATTTAGTTCTGTCAGAATAGTACCAGAGTTTTCTGTGGATATCCAAGGTATGGAATATCCCTTCTTCAATTTTAGGTTCAGGAAAGAAACTGGGGAGATGGATAGTCTGGCTTAAACTAAACTCAGATAACACTTTAAGCAAAAAGGATTAGTTCTCAAAGAAATCCTGTCTATGTGGAAAGTTAGATAAGACTGACTCACCATAAGAGATTGAAACGCAAGATACTCTTCTTGCAGAGGTTGGAGCAATCAGTAAAATAGTTTGCCATGTTAAGAACTTCAAGTCAGCCATATATCTGGTTCAAACGGTGGAAGTGGTAGCTTCTCTACCACAAAATTAAAATCCCAAGGGGGGGCACCAGTTTCCTTGGAGGCCTTTTATGAAAAACTCCTTTCAAAAACATTTTTATATGAAAATGTATTGAAAAAGAAGAAATTATGGGCAGACATGTTGAAATGGCCAATAAATGAACCCTGATGGAGGAATAAAAAAAATACGATAGTAACTCACACAAATCTTGTAAAACCAGAGAAACACTAGCCCTGAATGGGTGCTGGTTATGTTGTTGGCACAAACAAGGAAAGTTTTTCCATTTGCTAATATATGATTTTCTAGTAGCAAGCTTTCTTGCCTTCTTTTGTATCTGTTGCATGTCTTCAGGAAGCAGGTGCCTAAAAGGAATTAAAACTTTAGCATACAGGCAGTCAGATTAAGTTGATTGGTGATGGGGGTATCAAACACTTCTGATCTTGTGTGAGTAGATACACTGTGTGAGGAAACTTCTGATAATTGCCCCTGGCCATTTCCAAAAGAATGGAGAACCACTGGTGCCTGGGCCAGAAATCTTGGAGGACTCCTCCTGAATCTTCAGAAGTACCCTGTATATTAGAGGAAAGGGTAGACAAGCATAGAGGAAATTCCTATCCAAGATAAGGAATGCATCTGTCATCCAGGCCTTCTTGTATGGAGTCTTGGAGCAGAGTCTTGCCAGCTGATTAGTCAGAGAGGAGGCAAACAGGTCTACTTTAGGAACTCCCCACAGACGGATAAAGTCATGGAAGCCCCCTGATCTAGTTTCCATTTGTGAGGGTCTGCCTGTGTCTTGCACAGTTTTTACGCCAAAAAGTTTTTCTCTGATGGAATGTAGGATGCCTGTACAGTGAGAATGTGCTGTGAAGCAATATACAAAGCTAACAGGGCTAGTCAATAAAGGGGGTATGACCTGGTTCACCCTTGCCTGTTGATACACTATACAACTGTGGTATTGTCTGCAATAACTAGAAGATGTCCAAGGGACCAAATATGCTTCAGAGAGTTGTGTCCAAATCGGGCAAGCATCTCTTGCATATTTATGCACTTGTTTCTGTCCTTGGTGTCCCATACACCTTGTACTTTTATCCCTTCTGAAACTGCTCCTCAAGCAAAATCCAAGGCATCTGTGGTGACTGACTACTTTGGAGCTTGGGAGGAAGAAGGGGAGACCTGGTTAAGGGAAATTTACTGTTTCCACAAAGTGATTTTTTGTCTGACAAATCCCAGCACTGAAATTTGAAAAGACAAAGGATGTTGGTGCTGGGGCAACGGAGACTTCAATTACCACTGTATCTTTCTCATGTTTAGTCTTGCCATGGTTAAAATCACAGACCCAAAAATGCCAGGGTTTCCTTTGCAGTGACTGAAGTCTGAGTGGAAAACCTTAGAAGTAGATCTAGATATAGAACTATTTTTTTCCTGTGGAAAAAAAACTACTTGAACTGAGGTATCTAATAGGCGCCCCAGGAATATAATCCTGTGTAAAGGAGTCAAGAAAGAATTTTGAAAGTTATCTTGGAAGACCAGCTTGTGCAAGGGATCTCTCATGCCAGTGAGAGATTCCTAACACTTTGAAAAAGACTTCGCAAAGATAAGGAAGTCATCTAAATATGGAAAATGTGGATATCCTGCAGCCTGCAATGAGGTATAACTGGAGCTAGATGGGGCAGCTGACAGTCTAAAGGTTAAGGCAGAGAACTAACAATGAGATTCAGACACACAAAACCTTAAGAAAACGTCTGAAGTCTGGATAAATAAGGATGTGATAATCAGCAACTTTTAAATCTAGTGCTACCGGGAAACTTAAATGAGGAAGCTGAGATAACAGGTTATGAAGTGACGCATTTTGAACTTGGGCATGGGTACGATCACAAAAAGGTTTAGGAAAGAAAGATGCAGAACTGGTCTTTGGGCATGTTCTTACCACCTTATATGAAAGATCAACAGCCTGAACCAGACCCTGAGTCAGACCTATTAAACTACTTCTGTCTAGAGGGATTTGTACAGGAGTAGATCAATATTTATTTTTCTGTTTCTTTTTGACAGGAAAATTGGGGCAAACAGGTTTATTAATGGCAGCAACAGCTTCCCCAATGACAGGCATAATGTTCTATTTAAACAGGGGTATATTCCCTACCCCTTCTTCAAGACTGACAAGAGTAGTTCTCTCTCTCACTCACTGAGGGGACCCCAACAACCACAGAGGATGTGGCTCATCCCCAGTCTATAGTGGTTGTAGGTGCTACATGACGGATCTAGAGAAACAGAAAAGTAGTCTGAGGAATTAGTTTTCACCACAGAGTCACGCACGTGTGACTAAGGCAAACTGCTAGCCTGCTGTGGTGTCAAAGGCTGTTTGCTTAACTTTTTCTTTATGTGTCTGTAAGAAGGACTGACCATTGGACTTGTAGATTGTTACATAATCAAGCCGAAAATGGTGTCTTTTTCCCGGTAAAACTAAGCAGCACAAGTTGTTCAAAAGTCATAAAAAGTCACTTTTTTTATAGTTTCATAGAAGATTACTAGGCTAATGATTTAAGGGTACTTACAAGCCTAGCCGATATAACCTGATTTTACTTGATATACAGCCCCTTGGGGCAAGAGAATGTCATGGATTTGTTCCTGTGCATTGAGTATCTTACAGACTGCCCCTGTCCATAAGGAAGACAGGCACTACCCCAGGACAGAATTTGCGATTCCCCATTCATAGATCCAAACTGCTTTTGAAGTTGGCCAGGGAATGGCTCTGCTTAATGTGAATAGGAGGCCTATTCCAAGAAAGGGGCACTCTTTGAGACATGTATCAGTCTGTCCACCATGTTTTATTTGAGTCACTGACAAAGTTTAAATCCCTAGATCAGGTGACCCTTGTGCTGTTTGACTTGGAAATGTGTAGCAGCTCCATCAGGGCTGGATTTGTAAGTGCCTTGTAGGTCAGGCATAGGTCACTCCTTAACAAACTGTAGGAGACAGATAAAAAGGGATAGGGTTTTTAGTCTGCATAGTGCATATCGTTTACACCCTGTATTGTCTTTGTGAGGAACTACTGAGGTCGCTCCAGCTGCTGTAAGTGCCTAGTCCAGTACATGCCAAATAGTGCACTGTACTCGATTTCTGGTCTAATGAGGGCCAAGTACAGTGGGACTATAATTTCCTTGGATCTGGATGCCATATCTTTGCTTATACGTTCTGCCACATAAAAAGATCTCCTCACCACTGTGGACACATGGCTGTCAAAGTTCAGGCTACTGTCTATCTGTGTACCTAGATCTCTCACCTCTGAGTCTACTCTAAGGGATGCGTTATTGATGCTATAATTTGCAGGGGTATTTCACTTCCCAAAAGGTAAGAGAATGCATTTTTTTGTGATTAGTTTTAAGCCATGGTTCTGGCACCAATCATTTGTCTAACCTAGACCCTCCTGAAGGATATCTACATCATTGGAGGATTCAGTGACTGCCCCCAGCTCGCACCCATCTGTCATCCAGAGGCCTTCCACATTTGCCTTGACTTCAGAGACATATATTCTGAGCAGGAGTGGTCCTAGCACTGACCTCTGTGGCAACCGGCCTCTTACTGGATCTGGATTCACCCAATTTAACCACATGTCCTGGTATGAGGTGATTGACTATCCATCTTGTGACATAAGGATTTATGCCCAGTTTTGTGAGTTATAACACTTGAGCGGGGAACTGTATCAAATGCCTTGTCAGGTCAAGCACATGGTATGTACTGTTTTACCTTCATCCATAGCCTTAGTGAATTCTCAAAGAAATCCACCAGAGTCAGCAGGCATGACCTGCCCTTGAGAAAGATGAAATAGGTCAGGTCCAATGTTTGGAGGCCTCCTATGTCATTGTCTATCAGGTCCATGGTTATTTTTTCCATGGCCGTACACACAAGACTAGTCAAACTTATGGGTCTGTAGTTTCCCGGGTCAGTAGATGGTCCACCTTTATGCAGAGGGATTACTGGTGCTGTCCTCCACTCTACTGGGACAAAACCAATCCAGAGGCTGTGATTAAACAGAGATCCTAATGGGCCTGATAAGTCCTGATTTAAGCTGTTTAACAGGCAGGCTGGTATACTGTCAGGCCCATACTGTCGGGCCCCACTGAAGCCACATCTTTAGCTTTAAACAGAGCAGTAACAACCTATTCTTTGGTGATAATTAGAATCTGAGTGGTGGAGGGTATTTCCTGAGGGAGAACTGAGGGTGATGGAGAGATGAAATTTGAGCTGAATCTCTCAGCCAGCAGATTTGCTGTATCTCCCAGCTGAATACAGGTTCATAGGTTCATAGATTAGTACTAGACTAACTGCCCTTGCGAGCCATTTTAAGTCTAGCCAATTATCCTTTGTGAAACTCAAACCCTGCACCTTCTGTTTGTAATGCAAACACCTTAACCATTAGGCCACCCTCCCAACTACAACTAATTCTGCACATTGTTGGGTGCTGCCCTTAAGACTGCGGATATAACTGAAAACTGCCTTATGGTTATCCTTAGCTTTGGAGGCTATTTTTACCTTAAAGTCTGCATTCAGAGACTTGACTAGTTCCCTGATTTGCTTGTTTAGACTAATGAAGGACTTATTGCTCTGTTGTGTGCATTCCCTCTTACTTCTCAGCAAGACTTTCTTTCTTGTGTTGTACAACCTATTAATATCAAGGGTCCATTGGGTTGGCTTATTTCTGAGGTTTCACCAGGGTTTATTTCGGTCTGGTACTGCCGTTTCTATGCAGTTGGTTATATGTCCTTACAGGGCTTTTGTGTATGGCTCTGCATAGATTTCTGTGTTTTCTGGATTTGGGGGAGCTTGGAAACTAGCTAAGCCATCCCTTAATAGGGAGTCATTTACCTTACAGAAGTTCTTAAAGTTCATGGGGTTGGGTGGGAGGGCTAGGTTTACTTTTATTTCAAGGGAGACCACTTTGTGATCTGATCTTACCAGTGAGGAAATCACACTAGAGGAGGTGCAGACCCTGTCATATATGTGAGTACCAGATCTAGGATATTTGTTCCACTAGCAGGAGTGCAGGCTAGCTGCTCCACGGCATTTGCATTTACAAAGTCAAGAAATCCTTGGGCCTGCATGTTACTGGTTGTGTATGCCTCCCAACTAATGGAGAGGTAATTAAAATCACCCATACATATGGTACTGGGCTGGATGGTGAGTGATTCTAGTAACTTCAAGTATGATGTATGGGTTTCTGGTTCATAGTGGGGGACCTGTAGCTTGCAAGAATATGGTAATGGATTTTTCCCATGGTTAGTTGGACATGGAGTAGTTCAAGCATGTCATATTGTTTGATCAGCCTTGAGGTGTGTTTATCTCTTATGCAGATAGATAAACCTTTGCCTTTTGCTCTTTCATGTTAGTGGGTAGTTGGAATGTAAGAAATGTATTATAACCATGCACTGCTGGAGTGCTTTCCATGGCTTTGATCCATGTTTCAGTAACAGCACAGACATCAGCATTCTCCAGGGTGAGGAGAGCTTCCAGGGACTGCAGTTTCTTGTTCAGGCTCCTAGTATTGAGCAGTAGCAGCTTTAGCTTGTCCTGGGTAGCTTTTGTTATGTTAGAGGGTTTGCCTGTTTGGCAATGCCTAAACTAGGCACTATAGAGGTGGATAATGTTTTTGCCAATATCTGAAAACTTAAGAGGTGACAGCTGAAGACCATTCTGGCAAAGCAGCATGGCCTATGGACCATGTCCTGTTAGCTGACAAGTACTGGATCCCTTTAGAATGACACCAGTAACAAAGCTAATTGTTAAAGTCAATCATTTGCTGCTGGTATTGTGGCATCATCCTTGGAAACTGTAGAATGCTAGGCTCATACCTGCCTGTGGCACATTCTAACAGCTCAATTATGTCTCTCTTCATATAGTTCAAAGAGGTACGTCTCAGGTCATTCATGCCCAGATGGATTATGACGGAGTCATGTTTAGGGGTAAGTGACCTGAGTGGTTGTGTGATCTGGCAAATCCTGACCCCTGATGGGTAACTAACCGTAACTTTTCCATTATCCAGCCAGGTAAGAGGGACATTAGTGTGTCCACAACGGAGTCTCCTATGACCATAATATTGCGTCGTGGAGTGTTTTCCTTACGGGTTTCGTAGTTGAGGCACAATGAGATGTGGCTTTATGTGCTGCAATGGGAAGTGTCTTGTTTATGTATATGTGGAGTTTCTTAGGACTCACCAGAGAGGCCTTTGAGGTCTGGGTAAGTTACATGCGAGTACTTCCGCATATGTGGGTCTATGTATGTGGTCCTTTGGGGGTGCATTGAGTGATGTGTGTGATTCACTGACAGCGTGTTTGTTGCATTTTGTGTTTGTATGTGAGAATCTAGCCTCCAGCGTCGATGTGTAACTAAATCTCTCACATAAAGAAAAAAGAAGCTGGGAACAGCGCACCAAAACCGCACTTTATTTATCCACAAAAAAGTCACAAATAATCCACAAGGTAAACGCTTTAACTCAAGACAATGCGTTTTCGTCAACATGTATTAAGACTTCCTCAGACAAAGAAATGTTATTTGATTAGTCATTATATACTGAAATTAAAAAAGAATAGCCAATTGAGACAGTTGCATTTTGTTTAAACCAATGACAAGCATGGGAACTAAAAGGGCTTATTACATAAAAAAGCTGCATGTAATATAAATATACCTAAAATATTGTTAAAACCTATTCTAAACTTTAAAAACCTTTTGGTTGATCAACCTGGAGTTGAATAGACCATTCCTAAATTTATTCCCATAAATAAATAAATAAATATTGGTATGTATGTGGTCCTTTGGGGGTGCATTGAGTGATGTGTGTGATTCACTGACAGCGTGTTTGTTGCATTTTGTGTTTGTATGTGAGAATCTAGCCTCCAGCGTCGATGTGTAACTAAATCTCTCACATACTGCAGTTGTCTGTTCGAGAATTATGTGGTTGTCGGTGTACATAAGGCAATTGCTACACTGCCTCAATTACAGTACCTCAGAATACCCATGTCCACCAAGTTGGATGCAGAGACAGCAGGAAAAGTGCCCATCCATGGTTGCAAGAACTAATGTGTAGTTGAAAGGATAGGAGTGAAGGGCGTTTGTAACTGGATGAGGGAAGGGTGCTTATGTGGTATAATATGCAGCTAACCTAAGCAGCGATGCTGCCCAGTGCCAAATCATATGTGCTCTGAGCAGCAATAGTCCTGGCCGCTATAATAAAGTAAGTTCCACAATACACTTTCACAGTATAATGAAAATAAGCAATGTTTCCAGATGTTTGCATCTGTACAGGGCACTGGCACAGTGAACAGCTCTGTACAAATGTGCCGAATTTATACCAGCACTAGAAACAGAGAAAACTGAATGAGCCCTCTGGCCACTAAAGGTACTACACTTAGAGCCCTTTTATGTGCCTCCCAACTCAGACAGACCAGGTAAACACCTACTGCTTCTAGATGAATAATCCCAGTCCTTCTAATATAAAAACACAGTAAATGAGTGTCTCGAGTGAAATGCTACCACAAACAAACTTAAAGAAACAGATACAGCAGTGTACTTTAAACAGCTTATAAAAGTATGATTATTCAATAAAAGTACTTTACTTTGAAGAAATGAGCCAAAAGCAACTCAGTTGTACAGAATTCATAAAGGCACTAAAACAAGGCAAGCTGATTAATAAGCCCTCCAGCAAAAAAATAAAAAAATAAAATAAAAATAAATAAATAAATACATGCAGGAATCCATAGTGTGTTTCCTCAACCTATGCAGACCAGGCTACCACTGGCCTCTTGATGTAAAAACACAGAAAAGTGTTTGCTGGAGTGTAAAAATAAATTACTTTATCCAACAGCTAGCTAGATAATAAATTCAGAGCCAAGTAAATCAGTAGCATAGACAAAGAGAGGCAAAATGCAAGTTTTTCAAAAGAAGCAGAAGAAAGGGAATAAATAATCCAGGATATAAACAGCAGTGTAGAAAGGGAAGAGCTTATAAAGCTCAATATGCAGTAAAGGTGGGTGGCTTGAAATCAACAAGTTTAAAAAGCAGATCAAGGAATGGGACGGTAGGTGGGAAAATAGCATAACTAGCAGGAAGTCACTATCAGTGCTTGTAATTTCTGCATGCTTTGAGTCTTATCAGAAAAGACAAAGACCCAGAAATTTGCTGTGTATTTAAGTATCACTCAAGCAACCAATTAGCCAATAAAAAACAAACACATGAAATGTGTAGTCTAGAGAATTTAAGTGTCTGTCACACAGAACAAAAACACCAAACCAACCAGATTTCTTAGAACAGAAAACAAAGTGGATCAGTAAAACAGAAAGCTGCTATATCGGTTTAAGCAAATGACAAACAAAAAATATAGGTTCACTTTCCTCACCGAGCAGGGAGTCGCCAAGTTAGAATATAGTAAAAATCACTTTAATACACTTTGCTACCCACATTTTCCCCATACAAAAATTAGTTTTGGAATATTTTTAACAACTTTTAATCTGACAGAAAACAAAAAGTGTGCTCCCATTTAAAAATACAGTTAAGTCTCATGGCAGTCAGTTAAAGCATAAACTCCTAGTTAAAAATAGCTTTCCTAACCAGGAAAGGAAATATTAACATTTAAATATGGAGGGTCTTTTTCCCAAAAGGAACTTATCTGCCCAGCAGTGGAACAGCATAAGCCAACCGTTGATCCTTAAAAGCCCACAGAACAACGGTATCTTTAAGGGCAGTAAAGTCAAGAAGGGCCTGGCAACCAAACTAATCTTTTAGACAACTCAGGTTGAGCTGTGTAATGGTTTGGGCATGTGGAAGGAGCCCTGAAGCTTTGAAAGCTGGCTTAATGTTGTATCTGTGGCAGTATATAATTTGTATACCTTGGGTTACTGAAGCCGTGATTAATACGATATTCAGACAGTACATCTGTCTCTCCAAGTTATGCTGTAAAGAATTCAGAATGTTCAAAAACAGAAAAACTGAACTTTGGTAACCTGCACTGTAAATTCAGTATGAAGGCATCTTTTCAAGTTAATCTCAAACCAAATCAAATTTACAGATGAGTAAATGAGTGCCCCACATTCACTATAACATGTACGTCCATTTCAAAATACCCATGAATATTTAATTTCCATTTTCTTAAGTCTCTGCTGTATGCTTGGACAAAAAAAAAAAAAAAAACTCACTAGTTGCAAACATGCCATGCTCCACTCTTTTTTTCTCAGCTCATCAGTATTCCATAAGTGGGTAGTTTAGCTATAAAAAAAACAAGCCTCATGTCCAGACACACTAGGGTGAATGAAAAATTTCCCAAATAACAAACCAAATGGTAGAAAGGTCACACAGTCAAATCATTTAATAAAAACAAGAAGACTCAGTCAAGCTAGTGTCTTCACTTGTAATACCTTCAACTTCTTGTAGTGGAGGCCCAAGGGATATATGAAAATGATCCCTTACGTACTCATCAGTGTTTCAGCTATACACTTTCAATGGTAAGTACTAGACTATTTGTTGTTGGAGGCTATTTTAAGCCAACCAATTTCCTTCAAAGGTAAGAATCAAACACTGTACTTTGTGTCTGTAAGGTAAATAACTTAACCATTATGCAAATTTCCAACCCTCTGCATGCCCATGCCTGTTTACTTTTTAAGGCTTTGTCGTATATATTTGCTACGACTGATGATCCAAGAAATTAATACATTATTCTTCATTAACAGACCACCAGTCTGATTTTCCTTCCAATAGTAGGAATCAGACTTCAAGTTCCGAAATAATGAATTCCCACAGAGATAATGCAATATTTGCCTAATCCAATTGCATGACTGGAATGTGAAAACCCATAATTAAATTAAACTTCTCAACAGTATAGTACACTTTAATTTTACCCAGCAGCCAACTCTGGAGAAGCTGAAAAAGGACAGTCTCTTCTAGTCCCTCCAGTAGCCTGATACTACAAATGTTCTTCGCTTACATTTCCCTCCAAACATTAATCACGTGGATCTAAAGAAGTCGATGTCCTTTACTAATGAAAAGCAGCTAAACATCTTCGGCATTCCTCTTTCACCTTCCTCAATATTATGTAGTGCTCACCATTTCACACCGTTCAACCACAAAGAGTAACAGCATCAAATTCTTTCTGTTTCCTTCCATCTGGCATCTGCTTTATGGAAAACACTTCAAATACAAGTCTCACGACAAAGGTCTAGGACGAAGATTATTCTACTTGCTTGGCATGAAACCATGAACTTTCCTGGGAGATAAGGATCACATAACGCAGTGATCTGTCAACGTCTCTATTTCAGAAGCTGCAATTTCTATTTATCAAACAGTTTTTCTACACACACACACACACACACACACACACACACACACACACACACACACACACACACACAAAGATAAACACGCGCGTGCACGCGTGCACACACACACACACACACACACAAACACACACAAAGATAAACACACACACACACACACACACACACACACACACACACACACACACAAACACAAAGATAAACACGCACACACACACGCACACACACATACACACACACACACAAACACAAAGATAAACACGCACACACACACGCACACACAAATAAAGATAAACACACACACACAAACATAAACACACACACACACACAAATAAAGAAACACACACACAAATAAACATACACACACACACACACACACACACAAATAAAGATAAACACACACACACACACAAACATAAACACGCACACAAATAAAGATAAACACACACACAAATAAACATACATACACACACACACACACACACACACACACACACACACACACACACACACACACACAAATATAGATAAACACACACACACAAACATAAACACACACACACAAATAAAGATAAACACACACACACAAATAAAGATAAACAGACACACACAAATAAACATAGACACACACACACACACACAAATAAACATAAACACACACAAATAAACACACACACACACACACACACACACACACATAAAAATCCTTTAGCGCTTCCTTATGCATTACATTCTGTCAGATATCCACCTCTTTCTGAAGGCTATAACAAACATCTTAAACCTTCTGTCAAAAATAAAAACACATTTCCCAGAGTCTCTTCCAAGCAGCTTACCTTAATTCTTTAAACTCTGTGTCTTGTCATACTGCTTTTTACGACTGTATCCACTTGGTCTATGCACATCTCCACGATACACTTGAAGGACAGCATTCATTCTTTCTTCTAAATTATGCATATTACATGTTTGTCGTCTTTTGCTACACGACTTCTGGTACAGACTGTGCAGGGTTTCTGTTGTCCTTGTCTGAACTTCTTTATCTTACCTACGTCCTTCAACACTGGGTTCCCCTGAACTGTACACAATGTCTGAATGGGCTTCTTACCCACACTGTATAACCCTCTTTTATCTCTTTCCTGTACAACACAGTGTCCACAACATCTTTCTAGCTGGCTTCTCATACAGGCAGCTTGCATTTAAAACATTAGATACAACCGCCCTGTGTCCCGTTCTACTTCAACTATTGCTGCTGCTTTTTCTCCCTCTATTGTGTCTTCCTTTTTCTACATTTTACCTCCTCAATTCGTAATTTGCACTGAATTTAAGGTACAAGTGTTTGAATTTTCCTCAAATCTTGCAAAGACCATTTTTCTTGGACATTCTCTTACCCTTGTTACATCTTTAAAATATCAGCAACAGTGAAATATGTATCCCTTCTTCCACACATCTGAAATGTCACTTATAAAGGCCATGAAATGGTCAAATCTCTATACTGCCCAATATAGTACCACAGTGGCAACTATCATTTTATTTGCACAGACTCTGTTTAATTCAACTCACTGTACTGCATTTTCTATGCAGTGTTTTTACTATAACTACAATCTTAGAACCCACAATACATCTATGTAATATGTCTCTAATATTTTATGTTGTACTATGTCAAACACCTTCCTACAGTCCCAATACACCCTGCGTATCCCCTTTCCAAATAATAACCTAGTTACTCACTTAAAAAACTATTCGCTCTATTATATTTATAAAGCTAAGGATGACATACTTATGATTAAGTGAAATTAAGTTTTCACTGGTCAGTGTATTTAGTCATGATGGAATGCCTTATATAATAAGGCTCTATGCTGAATGTTAGTTGTACACAGCCAGAAGGCTAAGGTATCTATATTTTATTAAATAATGAAAAGTATTTTAACTTCTTGTGCATTTCAGACACACACTCTTTAAACTGGAAGAAAAGAATGCGGTTTGGTAAATTCTACTAAATTTGTCTGGTATTACTGTCATACTGTGAATTCGTCTATCAGTGGATTCTAAATGTATTCCAGAATTATTTACTTCAGCAGTGACTGCAGCTTTTTCCCTTCAACCAACTGACAGGATGGTTGTATCCAGCCTTTGTTTTGCCCCAGCTTGTTGTGAAAGTAAATCACATTTGCCATCTTTCAGTTTTCATAAAATTAAGCGTCCTTCTATAATTAATGTTGGTTATGCTGTCATTCCTCTCAAAATTTCAAGGTAAATCACATCAAGCCAAAGTGCCTTCTCACCCTCAGTGTCTGTATTTTTTCCCCAGGATCTCCAATTCCTTATATAAATCAGTCTAGCCTGACAACAAATAGTGAATGCATTTGGCCTATTTATTTTCTCTCCATCCATAACCACTGAGCAGAACATGAAGGATTATGACGACTTCTCTGTTCATAAACAACTTGCTATGTGTTCAAGACATGGATACCAAGAAATTCACTTAAAGAGTGAAGCTCGAGAGGTGAATCTTGTAACCACTACGTACCATGCACCACAATTCATTTAGAATCCATATATTTTCACCAGCCCCTTCTGTCTTCCCCCAAACCATTTTACGCTGCTTAACAAAACCACACTTTGCATGTAACTATAAAATGCTCCACTGCCCCTTTTGACTGATGCACTCTTTTGCTTTTTCTAAGCCTCTGTCCTCCTGATTGTTTACTTCTGCTTGAAATTTACTTGTATTCCTCCTCTCGTCTTCCAAGTATTTTCTAAATATTCACTTTTCTGCTCTTTGATGCCGCTTCATTTGAAAAGCATGGCAGTTTTTATTTTACTTGCACAGTTATTTCACACAAACACTCCTTCTTCCGTACTGATACTTTGAAATGTGGAACACAAAAGCAGCCCAACTGATATCACAGAAGAAACTCCTTCATATCATAAATTTCTTTATAACACTTTTCAAGAAATATTTTAGCAAATCATTTTATGTGAGAGTGAGTAGTTATATGCCTCCTGGTCATTGAGTCATTAGTAAAATGCTGCATGTCCCATATATAACATTTTCTTAACAGCAATCTGGAAGAGGGAGGGAACTAATTGCAGAACATGAAACACTGGTTGAATTCACAAATTTATAATTAAAAAATAAACTTGTTATACAACTTAACGAGAGAATCAATCCCAGTCAGCATAATCATAACCCACTGCAAAGTTGCTTTTATGCAGGAACTCAATCCAGAAATATAGATGACATCAAGAGATCACTCCTCACACTGTTACTACAGACTACACCCAGCCTGCAACGCTGTGTTTCTTTCCACTTCTTCTCTTTTTTCTTTCAATTAATCTTTTTGCGCTTATTTGTATGTATTTATTTGCTTGTTAATTTCAGATTCAACCATAACTCTTCAGCTGGAAATGGACAGCTTTGTCCAGTCGGACCTCCCTGGTAAACAAATGTAAAATAAAATAAATAATAAATAAACTGCTGTCTGGTAAGTGACTTGCTCAAGAGTCACACATTAGTCAAATGGAGGCAGAGAGAACCAAACTCCAGACTACAGGAAGCAGTTTGACAGCTCAAAACCTTAATCTAAATTCTTAACACTTATTCAGTGTACTCTAGGGAACAGTTGCCATTTCTTTGTCACATCATCATAAAGCCGTTACAAAAACGCACTGTGAAAACACAGTGCTCCTTCTGTTATCCTTACACACTTTGCTGTTGAGCAAACTTTCTTCAGAAAACTCGTCTAAACGGTGCTGTATTTAATCTTGAGAAGACAAGCAAATGCCTCACAGTAAATTCAGCTCTGCAATCAATAAATGTACTATATTTCAATAAGTGTTCAAAGAAAATTTCCAGAAAACACCATCCTTGGATATCATTACAGGTAGGCTCTCATTCTTGGTGTCAGCCCTTCAAAATTAAGTAAACATGTATTTATCATGTATTTTATACAGGAATAATGCCAAAATATCATTCAAGGCATGAAGCATGCTCCTCAAAGAAGCTGAACACAAACTAAAGTACATAAATTTACAAAACTTCAATGAATGATGTATGTTTCCCTCTTTGGCAGGCGTTCACAAATTGGATTTTACATAATCGAATACTGAGCAGTGCTGAGCAGAGGAGGTCAGTGTTTTAATGTGATGGATTTTGTGAGAAGGCATGTTTGACATGATGCATTGCAGCAATAAGATGCTCATATTTCTGCAATAAATCATGGCTACCTATTAGGTCATTCTCTCAGGGAGTAATGTGAAATTCCAAAATTATTTTCAGCTCCCTTCCCCCCACATCTGCACCACACCCCAACTAGTTTCCTTTAATTCTTAGTCAGTACACTCAGTACTTCTATTTATCAGAAATCACCTGACAGCTTTAAGGTTCAAATAATGAATATTAAAAAAAAAATCAAGTCATAATCACTTCTGGCTTAAAATAGAATAATTAAAAACATGGACAAAAATATGTTATACATTGAACCGCAGTACTTTACAAAACATTAGCATCTGTCTGTCTTATAAGATGTGCAGGAATTCCCTCATCGTACCTCAACGTAAAACGATTCCCAAGATGGGCTGCTGCTTGATAAAAGGTGTCATTTGACAAGCATGTTTTAGAAACTGTATGCTCTTTCTGCTAATTTTAGCTTCCATTCAGCACTCATTTTATATCGCAGTAGGAATAAAACATTAAACAAAGAATGCCTATGGCCTGATCTTAAAAAAACAGAACTCAGATTTGGCCTGAAACAGCCAGCCATAAACTTCTTGAAGCCACACACAGACACTGTAACAAAGCTGATGTGGCTCTGTCTCTTCAGTAGCAACGAGGACAGATTTATCTTGTAGCATAGTTGTGTAAGTAAGTTTACCATAACAGCAAATGCTCAAATGATCAATGCTGCAGTAGCCTTCCCTATGTGGGATGCATCCTGCTAAGGATATACCAGCCAGATTTCAAGCTTTACATTCTACTCATCCAAACCTTTAGACAGCTTGAAAAGTCAGGTTTGGGTGCCAAGGCCTTACGAGACACCAGCTTTCTCAGAATGCAGGTCTCCCATTCTCCCTTTCAGCTCCAATGCAGTCTGTCACAAAGGATGCCTCAGACTTTCCTTAGAAGGAGTGCAGAGTCTTTGGAACAGAAGAGACAGACCAAAGCGCGTGCGCACACACACACACACACACACACACACACACACACACACACACACACACACAAACAGGACAGCAATAGGTTCATAGGTTCATACTAGGCTATCGGCCCTAGGGCCATAACAATTCCCTGATATTTCTTCCCACAATATATACTTCCCTGGACCTCTGTCTAGCAGGGGGACTGACGTGATCCCCGGGGTGAATTTCCTATCTCCCATCCAATTGTCAAGGTTCCTTTTGAAGAAGGCCAAGGAGGCGCTCTGCTTGACATGTATGGGCAGTCTATTCCAGAGTATGGGGAGTCTCTGGGTCAGGAACCTATACCTCCAGCATGTTTTGTTCATTGTGATGACAAGGTTTAGATCCTTGGAGCGTGTGGCTCTGAGGGATTGTGATTTCTTTAAGTGTAGCATGTCCAACAGCTCAGGGTTTGACATGGCCTTGTATGTTAAGCAGAGACTGCCTCTGAGTAGACAATATGCCACAGAGTATAGCTGGAGTTTTGTTTAGACGGCCAGCATAGGGCATCTGCTTTAGGCCTGTGATTCTTTTAGTGAGGTATTTCTGTGGCCTTTCCAGCTGTTGCAGATGTCTTGTGAGGTACATACCAAATGGGGCGTTGTACTCTATAATGGGACTAATGAGGAATGAGTACAGTGGGACAATTACCTCCTTTTTTCTGGATGAAAAGCCCTTAGTGATGAGGTGTGCCACACAGAAGGATTTCCTGACTGTTGTGGCGATGTGATTATCGAAGGTGAGACCACTGTCCACCTGTGTCCCAGAGTCTATCATCACACTTTCAGTGTTTAGTGTGCTGCCACCTGTGTGGTAATTCATGGGTACATGGTTTTTCCCAAAGGTGATAACTATACATTTCTTGGCATTAAGCTTGGGCCCATGGCTCTGGCACCAAGCATCTGTTTCTGTAAGGCCCTTTTGTAGAATATCCACATCATTTGGGGATTCAATAATGGCTCCCAGTTTTCAGTCATCTGCAAACTTTGTTCGCCTGAGTCCCTTAGTGTTGGCCTGTACTTCAGAGAAGTAGATGCCAAACAAGAGCGGTCCCAGGACTGAACCCTGAGGTACTCCACTTGTCACTTTTCTAGAACTGAATTTGGAGTCGGCTACTTTTACAGTCTGGGTTCTGTCAGTAAGCCAGTTGGCAACCCATCGAGTGACGTAGGGATTTATGCTCAGCTTAGTGAGTTTATCTAGGATTCCAGAGTGGGGGATGGTGTTGAACACCTTGGCAAGGTCCAGATACGTTGTGTGGAGTGCCTTACCCTCATCCACAGCTCTGGAGACTGATACAAAGAAGTCAATCAAGTTCAGGAGACGAGATCGGCCCTTCATGAACCCAAACTGGGTGGGGTCCAGTGTTTGAAGGTTGCCAATGTTTTTGTTTACAAGTTCCATGATAATGCATTCCATGCCCTTGCAGATCAGGCTCGTCAGACTGATGGTAGTTCCCGGGATCCAAGGTGGCTCCCCCCTTGTGGAGTGGGATAACTGTAGCTGTGTGCCACTCAGTGGGCACAAAATCTGAGATGAGGCTATGATTAAACATGACACTTAGGTAAGGTGCCAGTTCATTTTGTTGTTCATGTAGCACACAGCCCGGGATGTCATCTGGTCCCATGGATGCTGTATTATTAGCTTTGGACAGTGCAGTTTCTACCTGTGTGGCCGTGATTACCCGAATTTGACAATCTTTTTGTATTGAGATGGGCCCTTTAGGGGGTGAAGTTGGCACTAAATTGATCTGCCAGGATATTGGCAATATCGTTGGGATCAGTATATTTAATGCCATTCTGTTGTAGCTCAGAGCATATCTGAGCATTGTCAGTTAGATTCTTGACATAACTATAGAATGCCTTGTGGTTGTCTTTGGAATCTTTGGCAATTTTATATTGGTAACTAGCTATGGAGGATTTTATGAGGGATCTCAGCTTCTTACTGACCTGGTAAGGGTGTTTTTTGCATCCTGGGATTTTCCTCTTTTTTGCAACAGTTTCTTTCTTCTGTTGTATAGCTTGTTTCTGGGAGGAGACCACCAGATTGGCTTCCTTTTTTTTGGAGGAGAGGGTCTTGGTTATATTTGGGATGGCACAATTCACCCACGACTGGATGTGCTCGTACAGTGCCTTAGTGTAGGATTCAGCAGTCGAACTTGCTGCTCAAGTCTGCATGGGTGTCATGAAGTTTGTCACTTCTGACTTGAGTAGCATGAAGTTGGCTTTGGAGAAGTTTTTTATGGAGGTTTCCTTACTGGGGGGTGGGGGTGGGATGTAGATGTCAAGGGTGATTTGCTTATGGTCAGACCTAACCAATGAGGGGGTGACCACTGGTGTGGAATATCTATCTCCCATGCTGGTAATGACCAGGTCTAGGATATTGGAGAACCTGGTGGGACAATGGATTAAGTTGATCCAGGGCATTGGAATTTATGAATTCCAAGAACAGTTGGGAAAAGGTGTTGGTACCCAAGTAGTTTTCTCAAGTTAATGGCAGGGTAGTTGAAATCACCCAGTATTAGGGTGTTTGGTTGTATCTTAATATTTTCCAGTATGTTTAGAAAGGTGTAGTGAGAATCTTGGGGCATGGTGGGGGATCTGTAGCAAGCTACAACTTCGATTGCAGTCTTACCTAGTGGTAGTTACACCTGGAGAAATTTCAGATGCATTTTGTTGGGCAACTAGCCTGGAGGTGTGAATATCTTGGATGAATATGGACATTTCTCCACCTTTAGTGTTTCGGTCTTGGTTTGGTAGCCGAAAAGTGTGGTAAGAGTTGTAGCCTGGTATTGCAGGGGTGCTCTCTGGAGCCTTGAACTAGGTCTCAGTTACTGCACAGATATCAATGTTCCCCATTTTTAGGAGTGCCTCAAGATAATGCATTTTGAGGTTTAGACTTCTAGCACTGAGTAGCATTACCTTCAGATTTTGCATGCTTGTATCTGTTATGGTGGTGGTTTTGTCCTTTGAACCTTGACTAAAAAAGGCACTATAGGGGTGGCAAGAGCTTTAGCCAGTAACCTGAATCCCAGGGGTGACAGGTGCAGACCATCTCTGGCAAAGCATCGTGGTTTGTTGATCATGTCATCCCAGGCAGACAGATACTGGATCCCCTTTGAATGACACCAGAAGCTTAGCCAATTGTTGAAGTCAATCATTTTGTCCTTATACTGTGGTATCATTCTGGGCGAAGGCAGGATGCTACTCAGGGCTAGGGTCATACCTGCCTGGGCCACATGATCCGAGAGCTCTTCCATGTCTCTTTTCATGTAGTCCAGAGAGGTACGTCTCAAATCATTCACTCCAACATGGACAATGACAGAGTCGTATTTGTACTTGCTGTGGAGTGACTTGAGTGCATGCTTTATGCGGTGGATCCTGGCACCCGATAGGCAGCTGACTGTAATTTTCTCCTTGTTCAGCCTGGTGAGTGGGACATCAGCCTGACTATAGAGTCACCTATGACTAAAGTGTTGGGTACATTGTCTTGCCTTAGGGGCTGTTGTTGGGTGGCACACTGGTGTTGTGAGCTATGTGTCACTTTGGTTGTGACTGGTGTTTGTTTGCGTTTCAGCTTCGGAAATCCTTGTTGCTTGGGCAGGTTAATGTTAAGGGCCTCCGCATAACTGGGTTTAGTGTTGCTATGTGTGGGTGTTGATGGGCTATGTGTTGCTTGAGGTGTAGTGCAGGTGTTAACCTTCTCCTCTTGACTGTCTAGCACAATCATGGCTGGAGAGAGCTTTGCTTCAAGTTTGGCTATGTAACTGCATCTCTCGCAGGTTGTAGTGTTGGGTGGTAGGAGGACAGGGTTGTCTGTGTACATGAGGCAGTTGCTGCATTGTCCCAGTATGCCCAGATTCAACAGGTGGACAGGAGACATCACTGGAAGCTGACCCTTGGACATGCCTGTTTAGGTGCTTTTTTATAAAGTACAAGAGCTGTTTTCCCTTACCTTTGCAAGATACTTTGCAATTATAGGCTGAGTGCCTACAATTAATTTCTCCTCATTAACAAGGAGAGTTGAGTGCTTGTATCAGTTTAAGGCTTCCTGGTGCTTTCCAGCAGGTTCTAGAGCAAGTGCTAGTCACAGGGGTTTAGATTTTAGTATTACTACTGAGAAACCAGCTACTTCTAAGGGAATATTTGAAGAGCAGACTTTCTGGCACATGGAATAGTTTAACCGTAGCCCCACGGTGCTGCACGATGAGAAAAATGCGCAAACACGCGCGTTTTTAAGCCAGAAAGTTGAAAGGGATAGAAATCAGCCCAAAATGGCTACAATTACAATTTCAGAGCTGGAAATCACTCCTCTAGTGTCAGACAGGCAGTACAATGCTCACCACTCCCACTGGTAAGCAGTAGGACTTCCCTGTACCGCAGCAAGGTCTGGATAGCTCTGAACACAGAAAATAAAGTCCTGAAACCAACAAAGCCTGGCATCTGGACTATTCTAGCTAGGAAAGGCGGGAAATGAGCAAACAAGACAGTATTTTTTTTTTTTTTATTGTTAAAACAGGCTAAACTATGCAATAATACACTAAAAACACAGAAAATGCTAACGCACTTGAGTGTGTAGCCCTAAACAGTAAATACAATTAAAACTCTACAAAATTAGCAATTTAAAACTTTTTAAATGAAGCAAGGCAAGTGCACAACTGAAAAACGATTTAAGAGGCAGTAATACAGTAGAATAAGTAGCTAGTCTACATATACAGAAAAGTCTATACATACAGAAAAGCAGCTAAAACACACTAAAACAATTCAGATCCAGTGCAACCTAGAGCACTTGAGTTGTAGCAATATTAAGGCAAATGCAGTTTTAATAAATGCACTAAAATATACTCTATATTTCCAAAATGTTTGAGAAGCACAGTCAGAACACAAGGATATTCAGACATTTTTTTTTAAGAAAGGGAGAAAGGAGGAACAGAAGGAAAGACACTAAGTGGGCTGGTCTTCTCAGATGTTCTCTCTGTATTAGTTAGAATGAGCTAATGACACTAGACTGGGAGGAGTGTCCAACATCAAGTTTAGAGTAGAGGGGTGAGCAACTGCAAGGCCAGCAGGTATAAAGACAACATGCCAGTAGGGAGGGAGGGAGGGTGGAAAAAAAACACTGCAGAAATATTTATCACAAATGAGCCAATAGCTATGAAATACAGTACAAGTATGCAGTATACAATAACATTTCTATAAATATCTAGAATAAGCAATAACTACTACAAATAAGCAAAAAAATGCTATGTATTGCTATATATCACAGATCAGCTGCTCCTCCTCAGATAGCTCTGTGTGTAATGGCTGAATGGTGTAGTGACTATATTGCAGCAGAAATACATACAGAAACAAAGAAAAGACAAACCATATCAGTCTAATCCAACTATATGCAGGGGACAAGCCCCCCTGCACCCCCCACACCACCTGCTACTTAAATATATCAACTCTGAGATCGCACTTCACTACACTAAATGAGTTATGTTGTAGTACGGTACATTAAAAGGGAACATGATTAAGGTTACAACAGGCAGCCATGAAGCATGTAATGGTACGTTTGTCATTTTCTTCTGTGAAGTACGATCTTGGAGTTGATATATTTAAGGAGAAGGGGGTGTGGGGGGTGCAGGGGGGCTTGCCCCAAGAGTGTTTCTGTATGTATTTCTGCTGCAATATAGTCAGTGATGGTGTCTTGTATGTTTTTCGATATTATGAGAGTCGATATTATGAGTTTTCAGTATTTTGAGGTTTCGAGATTCAGTATTTTGAGATTTGGGATTTTAAGTTTTCGAGATTTTGAAGTGAACCCATATATATATATATATATATATATATATATATATATATATATATATATATATACATATATATATATGAGATGTTGGCACTTATAAATGTTCTCTTACAATCATGTATGGTCTCTGGAGACTCTACACATGTTTACAAATGACACCACAGTGATGAGATACATAAACAAACAAACAAGCAAAGTGAACCAGATCTTATCCTCTGTGTAGACTAGCCATGTTAGCATAGGATATAGTTTTACAGCACAATCTTACTCTACAAACATACAGAACATGCTGACAAGCAAAGTATTGTGGCAGACAAGCTAAGCAGGACCAGGGCAGACCCTCATGAATGGAAACTAAATCACAGGGGGTCTTCCAAGAAATGATCCAACTGTGCAGAACACCTCAAATAAATCGATTTGCCTCCCCTCACAACAAGTTGGCAATATTCTTCTCTAGAAGTCCATACAAGAAGGTATGGAAGACAAGCTTTTTCTTTTTAATGAACAGGAATGTTCCTGTATGTTTTCCACCCTTTCCACTAATATCCAGTGTCATGCTGAAAATTTAAAAGGTCTCCCCAAAGATCACTGTGGTGATTCCTTTCTAGGCTAGGCAACTGTGGTCCATGCTTCTCTACAGTCTGGCATTACTCAAACAAGGCCAGTGGTGGTTGATGCATCTCAACCATAAATGACTGCAGCTGACTGCCTGGATCATGGACCTTTAATACTTTTTAGGTATCTTTTTTCCGAGAACGTGCAGGAGCTATTAAAGGAGGAAAGGAAATCTGCTACTAGAAAATCATATATATTAGCAAATTGAAAAGGTTTTCCAGTTGGTGCTAAGAAAAGAAGCAGCATACATTCAGAGCTAGTGTTTGGTTATGAATTATTTGTGCGACTTGCTCTCCTCTGGCCTGCCTTACTCCCTAGTTAAGGGTCACTTGTCAGCCATTTCAGCATGTCTTCCCATGCATCCCCCTCTTTCAATACACGTTACATCAAAATGGTTTTCAGCATGTCTTCCCATGCATCCCCCTCTTTCAATACACGTTACGTTAAAACGGTTTTCAGCATGTCGTCCCATGCATCCCCCTCTTTCAATGCACGTTACGTCAAAACGGTTTTCAGCATGTCTTCCCATCCACCCCCTCTTTCAATACACGTTACGTCAAAACGGTTTTCAGCATGTCTTCCCATGCATCCCCCTCTTTCAATACACGTTACGTCAAAACGGTTTTCAGCATGTTTTCCCATGCACCCCCTCTTTCAATACACTTTATGTCAAAACGGTTTTCAGCATATCTTCCCATGCATCCCCCTCTTTCAATACATGTTACGTCAAAACGGTTTTCAAAGGGGTGCTACATAAGAAGCCTCCTGGAAAACAGTGGCTGCTCCTTGGGATCTAAATTTTGTGTTAGAAAACCTAACCCTTGCTCCATTTGAATCAGCTCATTGAGCTGACTTGAGGTTCTTAACATGGAAAACAGTGTTACTAATTGCTCTGACCACTCCAAGAACAGTATTTTGAGCTGCAGGCTCTTATGGTGGGTCAGCATTATCTCATTTTCTACAGAACAGTGTTTCTTTAAGCACTTATTCTAAAGTGGTATCATGGGCCATGCTGTCCATTTTGGTTTTCTGTCCAGAATCTAACAGTGAGGGAGAAAAGCTACTTCACACCTTGGTTGTTCACAGACAAATCAGGCACTATCTTGAAATAACAAGAACTTTCAGGGACTATGTTCAGTGTTCATTTCTTGTGAAGATTAGAAAAAAAGGAAACTGTGTCAAAGCAGACTATTTTCCAATTGGCTGTCTCAACAAAAATACGATTCCAGGCAGGGTCAAATCTCATTCTATCAGAGTCATATTAATCTATGCCTTTTTGGAAAGGGTTGGACTCCAGAAGTATTCTAGAAGCAGCAAGCTGGTCCCCATGTGTATACCTTTGCAAAATAGTATAAACATGATACTTTCTACATGATATAGGACAGGCTTTTTTAGGACCATTCTCGGGGGGGGGGCCCTCTTTCTTTTTCCTGCCAATCAGTTAGCAGAACCGGCAAGTGTGGCTCTCCCCTGCCACTCAAGGGCACTCCAACAGCTGCAGGGGGTGTGTCTAATCCATGGTTCTTGGTGGCTGTAGGGAATACAATAGCGGTAGCTAGGGAAGAAGACAAATGGTCTGGGAACCAGTTTTGGCCACAGCAGAGTCTCCCATCTTCAGCTAAGGTCCTTTTAGCAGCCTGCTGTCATGGCAAAGGCTGCTTGGAAATGTTTTTCTTTTTTGTGGCTGGCAGAAGGAACAACTGAGAAACAGGTATGTTGTTTCATGGTTAAGCCAAAAAAGATGCCTTATTCCTGGGGAAGCCTGGCAGCACTAGTTGATAAAATAGGTAAGCTGTGAAACAATAACTTTTTCCCTGTTAAGACACAGTAGAAAGCACATTAAACTTTTACCCCAGCCACCAAAAGTAAAATAATACAACCTTTACCACAAAAAAAGTAGTTCTAAATTAGTTTTAAGAAGTTTTTACTAAAAAGGTACAGTGATGTTTCCATTTAAAAGTACTTAAAAGCCACATGACAGTCAAATCTCTCAAGTGTACCTCATTATGAAGAACATCTCTCATTCTTATTTATTAAGTTATTTGTTTACCGGGAAATTCCACTGGACACAGGTCCTTTTTCAGTGGAGGCCCAGGGAAAAAAGCTCCACAGAACAATAAATGAGCAGCAGAGTACATGAAGAACAACTGAATATACATACAACAGACAAATAATACATACTGCAGCAAACATTAGCAATACATACAATATGAAACATAGTAATGAACAGATATACCAATATCTAGCTAGAGGCTAGTAAGATGTATATACAGGTAGTACTAAGTTCAAACGGATACTGTTCTAAACTCATAAACCTAAACCTTATATACAAATACTGCACTAAACTCAAGCAGATATAAAGCAGAAGCTCCACATGAAGGTGGAACAAGCTAGAAGGGCTAATGTGATGGAAGGCAAAGATGGAGGAGTAAGAGAGGAGACTGAGTGAATAGTATATATGGTAGTGAGAGGAAGCTAGGGTCTTAAAAAGCCCATGTTCCTCGAGGTTCCACATTGAAAGTGTTTGTCATACATTCAGAGTTAGGAATTTTTTAAACTGATATCCACAGTAAATAGTACTGAATTTTACTAATTTGTTAAAAGAATGCTTTATAAGTATAAAGCAGCACACTTTAACTATCTTGTAAGCTTCTTAGCTGAAGATGTCAGTAAGCCATTAGAGAGTGTTTCACATTTTGTGCATGTGTTCCACATTATGAGAGGTAGTATTCCTCATTTTGAAGATGGAAGGTTGAGAGTTATGGCGACAGTTATTAAAAACACTTTTCCTAGACTGAAAAATTAAGTTTCACAGAGAAATACAATTTATGTCAAGAAAAGTAAAGTGTAAGTTTTTCCCCCCTGGAAAGGAAAGGAACTTATTTCCTCCAATGTATGACCGTTAGTGACCATCAAACCCCAAAAGCCCACAAGAGAAGCACTCATGGGAAGCTGGAAAGCTCTGAAGGGCGTGGCGCCCAAACTGGACTCTTAAGTCAACTAGTCTTGTGCCGACTAACGGCTTGGACACATGGAAGGTGCCTTGAAGCTTTGGAAGCTGGACGGCTGTTATACCCTTAACAGGGTGTAACCCATATAGCTAAGGCTACTGCAGCAGTGATCACATGATAAAATCTATATACAATAAAGTGTACACATCAAATTTATCACCCCATCAAGAACAGAGCAACCACACACCACCAGTATAAATTAAATGAGACTGGTTGGAGACAATAATGGACTCCTGGGGCTAATTTTACACAAAGGTATGACTCAATCAAGATTATAAAAACAAAGCTCGTACTGTATTCAAGTAGGCAGACAGTATTATTCTGAACAAAATAATAAGACACAACAGTGTTTATTTCTACATGTAAAGAGTAACCACATGTAAAAAAATGGACTGTACTTGAAAGGTGATCTGTTATCTAATTTTAATTTTATCTTTAGTGTCTGCTGATTAGAATATGCTTCACATAAACATATGCCTTTAATGTTCTGACATAATAGACTATCCATAGAGCCTCCTGGCAAATGGCTGGTAAGTAACAGTCTATCAAGATAACTAAAAGAAATGGGGACTGAACATGCCACAAAGTCCAGAGGAGCAAATAGTCCCAGTTAGTTAAAAGAACCTCTAAATGCACCTCAGATATGCATCTGCAAAAAGATGTTAATCATTACTGCTATTAAAGATGAGCCCCCATATAAATCAGAATGAATTAATTGTTACCATAACCTGGATGGATGGATGAATACAATTCAATGTAGATCTCAACTGTAGACAGTTGAGTAGCCCACATCAGAGATACTGCAATAACTACAATAAGGCCAAACTGTGGTCAGAGCACATCCTGCTGGACAGAGAGAAAGAGGGCAATGGTGTAAGTAATCTATAAGCATAACACCCCCTCCCCCCAGGCATCAAAATTATTCAGTAATTAACTAATGAAGTTTGTTTAACATATAACTCCCTGGAGCTAAAACAAAAGTACAGTTTTGTACCTACCATAAATGTAGATGTTCGAAGATCCACATTGCTGCAGTCCTTACACTTGGGTAGTCCGCTGTCCTCGGTCGGCCCGAATATCAAAGTATAAGGCTGACGTCGGTCAAGGCGCATTTGACTGACATCAGGACGTCAGGGTACAAATGCGCATGACCGACGTCATATCCTCAGTCTTTTCTTGCCCCAGATGTCAGAAGACCCTAAAAGTAAAGGTCAAAAACCAAAAGACAGCAAACCAACAATCCTAGCACTAAAAATATGTACAATATATACAATATACACCCAATTGACCACCCAACCCAGACAACCGCCTCTAACTACAGAGGGGAAGGAGGGAGGGTAAATTGGACTGCAGCAATGTGGATCTTCGAACATCTACATTTATGGTAGGTACAAAACTGTACTATGTTCTTCATCTCACATTGCTGCAGTCCTTACACTTGGGTAGAATCCCAAAGCAGAGGTAAGGGAGGATGGCCAAATTATAAGGAAGCAGGAGCTGCCAAAATGCCCTGCAAAACAGCAGTGGCAAAACCAGCCCTGGATTTAGAGTAAAGTGGTAGGTGATAATGCCTGGAAAAAGTATGCACTGAACTCCAAGTAGCTGCCTCCAAAATATCCTTGGTTGCCACCCCTCTCAAAAAAGCTGTCGAAGTGGCAGTAGCCCTAGTGGAATGAGGCCTAATCCCAGCTGGAACTTCCTTGCCATGATGGGAATAACAGAAAGCAATGCAAAACCCAATCCACTTAGAAATAGTTTGTTTTGACACAGGCTTGCCCAGAGAACTCAAAGCAAAAGAAACAAATAACTGCTGAGACTGCCTGAACCCTTTAGTTCTGTCCAAATAATATCGCAATTGCCTGTGTACATCTAAAGTGTGCAAAATCTTTTCCCCTTTATTTTGGGGATTTGCATAAAAGGTAGGCAAATGAATAGTTTGGTTTAAAGCCACACTAGAAACCACTTTAGGCATAAAGGAAGGATTAGTACGTAAAGATACCCTATCCTTATGGAAAATTAAGAAAGGCTCAACTGCCATAAGGGCCTGCAACTCAGAAACCCTTCTTGCAGAGGTAATAGCCAACAAAAAAGCAGTCTTCCATGATAAAAACTTTAATTCAGCAGTAGCTGCAGGCTCAAAAGGTTGTAGAGTGAGTTTCTCCAACACAAAATTGAGATCCCAAGCAGGCGTAGGAGCTCTTCGTGGGGGTCTTATATTCTTTGCCCCTTCTAAGAAATTGCTTGAACAAAGGATGAGAAAACAATGGTGGGTCACAATCATAGTGAGCCGAAATTGCTGCAGCATGAACCTTAATAGAAGAGAAGGACAAACCTTTGTCCAGTAACTCAGTAAGATATTGAAGAGCCACACTTAAATTAGGCTCAGAAACATCAAAATCCTTTGCTGCACTCCAAAATAAAAATCTCTTCCATTTTTCTGCGTACACTTTCCGTGTACTAGGCCGTCTAGCTTCCAAAATAACATTCAAAACTTGCTGTGGAAGTGGAGGCCCACTATGGTTCAAAACAGAATATGCCAGGCTGTTAGGTGCAGAGAGCGAAGCTTGACATTGAGCAAATGACTGTCCTCCTGAGACAACAGGTGTGGAATCGAAGACAAAGGCCATGGAGGCTTCCGTACCAGGCTCCTCAGTAATGGGTACCAATGCTGTCGAGGCCAATCTGGAGCTATCAAAATCATCCTTGGCTTGTCTTGTCTGGTCTTTAGTAGTACCTTTAGGAGGAGAGGCAGAGGCGGAAAGGCATACACATGAAGCTTGCTCCAATTGAAAGAAAGAGCATCCACTCTCCAAGCTGTGGGATGAAACCTTTTTGTGCAAAACTTTGGCAGCTGGTGGTTTAGTGGGGAAGCGAACAGATCTATGTCTGGAGTTCCCCATGACACTGTCAATTTCTGAAATACATGAGGATCCAATTTCCACTCGTGGGGATCCATAATTTGTCTGCTCAACACATCTGCTAAGGAGTTCTGTGCTCCCGGCAGAAACCTTGCCTGAAGATTTAGCTGTAAACTGAGAACAGTCTCCCACAAAATCATTGCTTGCCTGCATAGAGGATAAGAATGTGTTCCGCCTTGCTTGTTGATGTACCACATGACAGTTGTGTTGTCTGTTAGAACCAACACCTGCCCTGGAAGAAGTAAATCCTTGAAAGCTATCAATGCAAACTGGACTGCTAACATCTCTTTCAAGTTGATATGTAGATGTTGTAGTCTGGCAGGCCACTTGTCTTGTATCCACTTTCCATTCAGATGAGCTCCCCAAGCTTTGTCTGAGGCATCTGTCGTTAGAATCTGACTCGCCTCTGGCCGGGTCACAGAGAGTCCCTTGTTTAGGTGACATTCCTGAGCCCACCACAAAAATTCCTTTTGAATGCAAGGTATTATTTGAATGACAGTGTCCAAATCCTGGCAGTGCTGTGTCCATACATTTTTGAGATACCACTGTAGCTTCCTCATATGCAGTTTGGCATTGGGAAGCACCAGAATACAAGATGCCATGAACCCTAAGGCTTGAAGGACTGTCCTTGCAGTCAGCCCGGACTGATGAGACAACTGATGAAAGTAAAGGGAAAGATTCTTTTGTTTGTCCGGGGTCAAAAAGGCCATCTGGGATGCTGTATTCAGTCTCACACCCAGAAAGCACATGTCCTGAGAGGGTACTAGACTGGACTTTATTTCGTTCACAGAATACCCCAGGCATCTTAGCACTGCTATCACATAATCCAAATGATGAAGAAGCTCGTCCCTTCCTTGAGCCAGAATCAGGCAGTCGTCCAAATAGGGATAAATCTGTATTCCTTTTAACCTGAGGAAAGCTATCACTGGAGCCAGAACTTTCGTGAACACTCTGGGTGCAGTAGATAAGCCAAAGGGCAATGCAGAGAACTGATAATGAGAAGTCCCAGCTCGAAAACGCAGATACTTCCTGCAACTCAGTCTGATAGGAACATGAAGATAAGCCTCCTTGAGATCTAAAGTTACCATCCAATGATCTTTGCCCAGCAGAGGTAAAAGCTGCTGTAACGTCAACATTTTGAACTTGGGAATGTCCAGATAAGTGTTGAGGATAGATAAGTCCAAAATTGGTCTCCACATGTTCCCTTTCTTTGGTACTAGGAACAGGCGAGAATAAAATCCTAGGCCCACTTCTGGCGTAGGGACCAGCTGAATGGCCCCTATTTGGAGTAACAGAGAAATTTGCTTGTGAGCCTCTATTCTTTGTGGAGGAGGAACGTCTGGCATGCCTTTGAAAGGAGGCAAGGTATGGAAATAAAACCTGTAACCGTGGTGTATGATATCCAATACCCATCTGTCTTGGGTAATTAAACTCCAATTTTCTTTGAAAAGTGCCAACCTTCCTCCCAAAGGTGCCGCCAGACGAGAAGGCTCTGGCAGCTGAAAAGGTAGGTCATTGGGTCTGTTTACGAAAGGACTGACCCCTGCCCTCACCTGAAGACTGTGCAGGAGAACTCCCTGTTCTAGGCCTGAAAGAGCCCTGAGCTCTGCCCCTACCACGTCTAGATCTACCCCTAGACTGGGAATCATAAGAAGGATACATCCACCCCTTAGTAGGCCAATTTCTACTAAACTTTGGAGGCTGAACCTGCAAAAAATCTTTAACAGTCTGCATAGACTTAGCCTTGTCTTCCATTTTCTTTAAAACTGTCTCAACAGGAGAACCAAACAACACATCAGACTGTAAAGGAGCATCTAAAATCCTTGATTTAACATGGTCAGATAAATTCTGATCCCTCAGCCAGGCGTGCCTGCGAAGAACTGACCCAGTGGCAGCCACCCTAGACGAGGCCTGTACAGCATCAAATCCACATTGCAAAGAATGCTTACCCACCTGTTCAGAAACATGTACTAAATCTTGCAACTCTTTACAATCAATACCTTCCGCCAGAGCATCAACCTTAGACTTCAATTGTGAAAGGAGATAGTTTTGGTATTTTAACATGTGAAACTGGCAATTCAAAGCCCTCATAGCTAGAGTGGAAGAAGTATAAACTTTCTTTCCCCATCTATCCAAAGCCTTGGCCTCTTTGTCTGAAGGAACCGGATTCTTGACAACAGAAGCCTTAACACCTTTAGGCCCCTGACTAACAGTTTCTGGGTCTGCCCTAGGACTCTTAAAAAGATACTTATGAGCTTCAGGCACCCTGCAATATCTATCCGGTTTAACAGGAGCAGGAGGCAAAGAATCAGGATTAAGAGAAGCCTCTGCAAAAACATCTTCCACCACATCCAAAACAGGAGGTATAGCCAAAGGCCTATGCTGGGGTAAAAACAAAAATTCCCTAAGCCTTTTCCTGGAATCAGAGAAGTCCTGACCTTCCCACTTAAAATGCTCCCTCATAGAATGAAGAGTTTCTGAAAAAGAAAAATCCTCAGGAGGAGAAGCAGAAGGAGTAGAATCATCCACATCAGAGTCCGAATAAGGAGAATACTCCTGCAAGTCTTCAGCCGAAGACTCTGAAACATCCGAAGCCTGCCCAAAACTCCCTGGCACAGGCTCCACTCTAGGTCTCTTATCAGGAGGGGGCAAAGAACCCCTAATCAAAGTAATCAAATCTTCTGCCATTTTAAGCATATGCTTCTTGGGCACAGTTCCTGAAGAACTAGGGGTGACACCAACTGAAGCTAAACCTGGCCTGCCCCTGGGAGAAGCCTTGGCAACAAAAGGAGAGGGCCTAACCACCTTAGGAAGGGAGGGGAGTAAAGTAACCTGAGAAGCCCCTTCAGCCTGATCTGCCTCCTGAGAGGCCACATCCTGCAATAACAAAGTCTCTCCCTGGGAACCCAAAGAAATCTCCGGTGGAACCACCGGCTCCACCGACACCTCTAAAGAACCGGCGTCCGGTACAGACGGTTCTTCCAACCTAGGCTTAATTGCTTTGTCCTTGCGCTTCTTCGAAGAAGCGGGTGTCGGAGCATCCGACGGCATTTTATAATTGCACCGCTTCCCAAAGACTAACCTGGCACAATCCAACCTTCTCTTTATAGTGCGTTTATTGAATCTAGCACAAGAGCGACACCCAACAACATCGTGCTCAGGTCCTAAACAAGGAATACACAAAGTATGATAATCTCTATGCGGTATCTGTTTCCCACAAGAAATGCAATTATTCACTTTTTCTGACATCCGGTAAACCACTGAGGCAAGAAAAAACTAAAATATTCCCCAACGGGGTACTTAGCCAACTTTGACTCGGTCTGAAACTTCGGAATCGAAAAATCTCAGAACGCCAACCGGCACTTGCAATGCTGCTTCTGCATCGGACCATGCGGCAAAAAAGACTGAGGATATGACGTCGGTCATGCGCATTTGTACCCTGACGTCCTGATGTCAGTCAAATGCGCCTTGACCGACGTCAGCCTTATACTTTGATATTCGGGCCGACCGAGGACAGCGGACTACCCAAGTGTAAGGACTGCAGCAATGTGAGATGAAGAACATCTAAATATCGCTTAACCCCTGAAAATGCAACACACATAAGCAAGAATGATTCCTCCACAAGAGCAGAAAGGCTTTACTTCTACCTATGGAGTGCTTTACTTATTTTATCCCAATGCTGTAGATGGTACTGTTGACCACAGGAGTATTATCCCCCTTACATACAGTACTACAGAAAATAAAGCCTGCAGAAGGGAAACATTCGCTTTTATTGGAAAACTGTATAGGATAACACTGCCATCATTTACACAAACTATATGACGGTTCAAGTGAGGAGGGGGGGGGGGCTAAAAGTTACTTATGCCAGTTCCTTTACCAAGATTTTGGTATGAGTACAGACAACTAAAAGACAGAAGCCTCTCTGATGTACTGAATGATCTCAGAGATGGTCAAAGAACATTTGCTTCCTTGAAAAAATGTACAGACCACATCCACAGGACTATTTATTGTGGCAACAGCACTAGATTTCAAAGGCAAGGAACTGTGTGCGTCATTATATGGAAAGGTGTGACTGCAGTACAAAACAAATATGACTTTAGTCTTTTAAATGTAGAGTTAATAGGTGACTTAATTACAGCCTACAAAGATACACTCATGAAGTACTGTTTAAGCATGTATTTTTATCATGGCCCACAAACTCATGATGCAGGATTATTCTCGCTAATCCCTGCAGAAAATTCTAAAAGAAAATGTAGACAGCTTTTGATTATTTTGTCATTTTTACCACTAAGACTTGTGCCTTAGTGCAGAGAATTTAAGATGTGGCTGTGAATTATATGATGAGAATTCAAACACTGAACTGGATACAGAAGGGACTGCTCAATATGCACTCATATATCCCAAAGAGATAAAATGTGAATAATACCATCTAAGTGCGTTGTTAGGAGAGAACATCATAATTCAACTCTATATGCATGTGATCCCAACAGTGTGAACCTAACCAACAGTGTTTGTACGTCTAAACTGTTATTTACCCTGAAGAAGTTTTTGTCTTTTTTCCTGATTAATATAACAGACAATGTATTATACCTGTATTGCAACAAAAAAGATCTGAAGGACAGATATGCAAAATTTCCCACTATCATGAAGGATATTGATACATCTGAACTGCTTTGACTTTTCAGTTAAATCTATATAATGACTAATTCTGAGATCTACCCTATGATAAGTTCAAGTCTAGAGACTCAGATGTCACATATAAAAATAAAATAATTATAAATTAGAGTGTTAAAGCTTGAATGATAGTCCAAATGTGACCATAGCCTTAAACTAAAGAAATAAATACATAAACTGTGAAATACATTTGATTTCCACCTTAACTATAATAAAACAATTATAAATTAGAGTGTTAAAGCTTGAATGATAGTCCAGATGTGACCATAGCCTTAAACTAAAGAAATAAATACATAAACTGTGAAATACATTTGATTTCCACCTTAACTATAACTATCAGTATTAGTCATGTATCTAGCTTCTACCTCTAGAAAGCATTCAGATATATAGGGGTTGGGAGGGTGGCCTAATGGTTAAGGTGTTTGCCTTACAAACACAAGGTACAGGGTTTGAATCTCACAGTGGATAACTGGCTAGGCTTAAAATGGCTCAAAAAGGGCAGTTAGCCTAGTACTAATCTATGAATCTATGAAATAGAGCAAAATCAACTCAAATGCACCTCAAGATGTTACTGCTTAATGCTAGGAGCCTAAAAAAAACTACACTTCCTCCAAGCCCTCCTCACACTCAAGAATATAGATATCTGTGGGGTCTATATTAAATCACTGAACGCTTAAAAAAGCGAATGGTGATTAATCGACCCTATGTAAGCGAAAGCTTACAATGTCGAAGTGTCAGAACAGCAAGAGAAAAAAATCGCTGTTCCAACAACAAAAAAAATAAAAATGAATTTCACACACCCCCTACTTAAATATACTAACTCTGAGACCGCACTACAGTGCCAAAAACGGAAAAGTACAGAAGCAGCCAAGCAAATTCTTTCCCAGGGAAAGAATTTGCTTAACAGCCGCTTCAATATTTTCTGTTTTCTGCCTTTTAAGTTTGACCAATATGCATTCGAAAGAATGCATCTTCGGTCTTCTAATATAGACCCTATCTGTGCAGTTACCAAGACATGGTTTAAAGTGGCAGACAGTACCCCGGCAGTGCAAGGTTTCAGTGCCTTCCAAACTTTTAGACCAGTAGCTGCACAGACAGGGACTAAAGGTGAAGGTGTCTCGATGTACATCAATGACAAGCATACCTCTAGGGTGGTCAAAGAGGATGATGGATGACAAGTTGGGAGTTCCTCCAAGTGCCATAGACAAAATATAGACCATAGACAAAATCCTGTATCATATCCTAGCCAGCTACAGGTCATCTCCATGTCCCAAGAAGCTCACAGTGCATATTTGCACTTATTGGAGACACATACCATGCACCCTAACATCCTACTCACAGGAGGCTTTAAATACCCCTCTACAGACTGGGAATCCTACATGGCCTGAAATCAACAGGCACAGAGATTTATAAATACAAACACCTTTGACAAAACAGTGAACACGCTCACTATAAGCTACAACATACTGGAGCTTGTACTCACAAATACAGGAGAATGCTGCACCCCGCAATGTCTCATCCTCCATAGTAAGATCCAACTACAAAGTTGTCTCCTTCAAAGTCAAAGTCAACTCCGTAACCCCAGTAAAACTAGTAATAGTTATGAACTATTCCAAGGTAAACTATCTTTTACTAAGTGATTATTTGTTAAATGCTCCTCCAAACCCAGAGAATACAGAAGCCTGTGCTAAATTGCTCTCAGATACTCTGTACAACAATGTCAATGGCTGCCTACAGGCTGCTCCACCTACCAGAAGTAAGTCTAGAACTAGGCCCCAGAAACAAACCACCCTGGTGGCACCCCAAACTAAACAGGATATACAACAAAAGGTAAACAAATATAGCAAAAATCAGGAAGGGTAACTCCTGTCAAAATAAAAACTCTTTTATCAAACTAAATACACAACTAAGAGGGCTAATCAGGTTAAACAAAGCCAACTTTGAGGTTAAGATAGCTTCTTAGGTGAAAGATACTTCTTCAGCTATGCCAGAAATCTCAAAGCCATACACATCAATGTGCTGAACTGGTGGTTAATACTGCCACATTCACTGAACGTGGCAATATAGTAAACCTGTTAGCAGACAAATTCAATTCCAACTTTACCCTCCTCTCTTTCCCGCAACTGTCCCCAAAGAAATACCTCAAAACATAACCACTCCAACTATAACTAGGAAGCAAGTACTGGCTGCATATGCAGAAGCCAGGAACACAGCCTCAATGTGCCCCAATAACATCCTGGCATGTCTCCTGAACAGTCTAAATTATGACTTATCAAGACCCTTGGAGTCATTATTTAACTATAGTCTTAAAACAGGCTTTGTGCCACAAGAATGAAGGACTGCAATGGTCACACACACCCCCATAAGGGAGGGTCTTCAACAGATCTCAGAAAATACATACCCATTGGTCTCACTAGTCTTATTTGCAAAGCCATGGAAAGAATTATTAACAAGGACATAGGAGGTCTCCAGATGGATCCATCCCAGTTTGGCTTTGCCAAAAGAAGGTCATGTTTATTGAACCTGGTGGAAAGGTCACTAAGGCAGTGGCTGAAGAGAAGGCTGTGAATACTGCCTACCTAGATCTGGCTAAAGCAATTGATATAATATCCCGCTCAGGCATTGTCAACAAACTTACAGAACTAGGCATAAACCCCTTTATAACATGCTGGATGGCTAGGTGGCTCACAGATAGGACCCAAGAGGTTAGGATCAGTGAGATGACCTTCACAAAGATGCCAGTCACCAGTGGAGTCCCTCAAGGCTTTGTTCTGGACCACTCTCTTTGGCATCTACTTCTCAGAGGTCAAAGCCAATGTCAAAGGCCTCTGGGTAACCAAGTTGCCAGAAGATTGTGAACTGGGAGCAGCCAAATGAATTCCCTAAAGATAAGAACAACCTTCTAGAAGGTCCAATACAGACAAAATGCTTGGTGCCAAAGCCTTGTCTTAAAAGTCAATGCCAAGAAATGCATTATAGTACCTTTCAGAAAGTCAGCCACCACGGGGTAACTGTGTCATCAATAAAACACCCCTAAAAGTTGATTCACTAGTCAGGGATCCTGAACTCCTGTACAGGATAACCTAGCCTTTGACCAACACGTGTTCAAGATAATAAGAAAATCCTTCTTTGTTGTTCAACTTCTAAGTAAAAGCATGCTATCTAGGTCCAGAGAGGTCATCATACCACTGTACATGACCCTCATCAGACCCATCAGAGAGTATAATTTCCCCTTTGGTATATACAGCATCTGGAATGTTGATAAAGGTTCCAAAAAATACAGGGAGTAAACACAAAGTCCTACGCTGACCGCCTAAAAGCCCTGTCACTTTATTCAGTATCATATGGATTTCTGAGCAGTGATCTTTGCCTGGTGTACAAGGCAACCCTGGATCCTGTTTTGGTGAACCTTTTGCACATTTACAAAATAAACAGCATCAAAACTACTAGATCGTACGTTTCTCAGAGAATTTCCATTCTATGAAACAGGCTTCCTATCCATGTGAAGCAGAGTTCTGCCCTAACCCTATTTAAGTTCAACTTGGAGCAATGGATGGGTAAATCGGGTCTATATTACGAACGCGAAAAAAACATATCGGCGAATACGAAGACGTCGACACGTATTGCGTGAAGTATGGAAATAGCGAACGTACAAAACCGCAAATTCCGAAATGTCGATTTGTTTTGGTTGGCCCATCTACGGTATAGCTCCATAAGCTAAGTGTGCAATAGATAGGACTGTAGTGTTAGGATTTGGGTTAAGGTAAGTGTATAGATAGGTAATGTATGTAAGGTTTAGTGTGGTGTTAGAAGTCGGGTTATTTTAAGTGTATGCATGTGTATTGTTTATTTTGTTTGGGTGTATGTCTGTAGGGGAAGTGTGCGGTAGTTACAGACCTTAGGGTTAGAGAGGGGTTAAGGATAGTGCATAGATAGTTGTGTATGTGGGGTTAAGTGTAGTGTTGGAGGTAGGGTTTTGTTAAATGTATGTATATGAATTATTTATTTTGTTTGGGTGTATGTGTGTAGGGGACGTGTGCGGTAGTTATGGAACTTAGGGTTAGGAAGGGGTTAAGGATAGTGCATAGTTAGTTGTCTATGTGGGGTTTAGTGTAGGGTTAGAGGTAGGGTTTTGGTGCTTTACCTTAGGTTAGAAGTAGGGTTTGGTTAGTGCATGTGTGTGGTTTATTTATTTTCTTTGGGTAGGTAGTATGTAGCGGGTGGTGGGGTTGGCAGACTATGACAGTTCGATTTTTTTTTTTTCGCGGTTTACTGCGTTCAGGATTTTCAAGGTTCACGGTATAGGTGTCGACATTTAGGTATTCAGGAATAGGGTTTTTTGCTTTGGTAATATAGACCTGGGTAAATCAGACATTCACCCCTGATCTGGTGCCTATTTCTCTGATGGACTCAGGCAGTCAGTAATCACTGCCTCCCATACAAGTAAAATTTGTGGGTCACATTTGAGTTGCACGGTTAGGTCTATAAGGACCACAGTGGTTGTTAGCCTAGTATACAGTTAATAAAACTGTGACTTAGACCCAGAAATAAGTGCTTTGCATGAGTTACTGATGGTACATAAAATAACATTTGCATTTGCATCATGGTATTTTGACAAAATAATACAGCAAAAAGGTAAAGTAATGCAAAACACTGTTGCAAAATGCTTACACATTCAATGTTTACTCATCTATCCTGAAGAGACAGAATTTCGAATTTGAATAATTTAGTAATTATCCATGACTGGTGTGGGCAGTGCTGGATTTACCCACAGTTAGCATGGTTTTATTGTGAGGATGAAGCCCGAGTGATTAAACAAAGCCAACTGTGGGTAAATCCTGCATTACCCATACACAGGAGTTAATTACTGCTATTATATACACACATTCTTTAAAAAAAGAAAAACTTACCTTTTTCTTAATCTTGTCATTTTACAAACAGATTTTAGTGCCCTTCCACCTGCTTCTGGTAGTCTAGGGGATCCAAGCGACATACCAGGCATGCTCTCTGCCTAGGTATGCGTCTGCTGTTGTCACCTGTGGAGGGTGTACATGGTCTGTAGTGTATTTTTAAAGAGAATGCCCAATTGCTTGTCTCAGAATTTTTTGGGCTGTTGTTTATAAAAGATGTGGTATTCTGGTAAATCACTGAGGGCTGCAGTCACTAAATAATGAATCACATCTCCTTTCTAAGAGGTAAAATGTTGTGAGGTATGCTGTGCAGTTGTTTGTAGGAGCACTTTTGGCACTGAAATCTATTGAGTTATTTATTTACTTCAAATGTTACTATTCTGCACAGAATACTTCTGCAGAACATGCTTTTTTTTAAATACAGTTTAAAATAGTGGCTCAGAGAAAGTAACAATATAACTTCTGTTAGTTTGTAGGACATAACATCACTGATTTTATTTATACCTTTGCCATGTGATTTGTGCAAAAATGACACATAATAGGAAACTCTACAAAATAAACAAATTAATGCAAATAAAAACAACACGACTAGATGTAAAGAACTGGTATAGATGGAAGCCAAGATAAAATTAGATAAAAGCTTGGAAAATTTACTGTAAAAGCAAAATGGAAGACAATGCAGTTGAATAAAAGAGTCTACATCCCACTCATATTACTGTAACTATCACCTTTCTTTTGTCTGCCTCCCATTTGATTTCTGTGTTCCAATGTTAAATGATTTAAAACTCTCCACAACTGTCACACCAAAAATTAGGTCTTTGACTATCCCATCAGCAGAAACATTGAAATACACTCTGATATTCAAGTGGTCATCGTTAGTAACAGAAGCGGATGCAGCTGCAGTAGTGACATTACAGTACTGTCTGGTATACATCTCTCCAGTACCAATCACAAAAATCGTTAATGTCACTGCTCCCTCTGAGACTCCAGTTCAAACTTCAAGGGAAAATGCCAGCTGTAGTAGTGGCAACAGAACTAACCTCAACTGTAAACATTGAGGCAAACTGCCAGCAATACAGTAATGAGCAAAAAGAAAAACTAAACTTTAGAGCGTGCAGTAACCGTCACGAAAAAAGGCGAACAAAACAATACTGATGAAAGTGTAATTATACAACAAAGACAAGTTAGTATAGTAGAACATGCCCACTGATAACAATGGGTTGCTGTAATGTGTCTATGTGTGCAGTGGGTTAAGAATGCATACTTTTTAAGTGTCCTTAAATCTGCAGGAAATTTACATATTGGGCTATACATAAAATACATGGTGCCTGCAAAATATGGTACTGTGGTGGTTGAAAAGTAGGTGTGTACCCACAAATATGGAGACACTGTAATACAGATTACGGGCATTTCCTCAGTATCAGTAAGTTTTTTGGGAAAAAAAATGGTACTGAAGTTATGCCAGGACTTATTTGTGTTGGCAGTGCTGTAATGCTCACTTTACAAGCTCACCGATTGCTTTCTCTAATCAATGTGCACATTTTGGCATAATAATTAGTTTTCATTGTGTAAATGCAATTACACAAATGCTTTCTTCAGGGAAACTATAATAACACTCTATATGCGTACTAACCGAATAGTATGAACCTAATCAAACAGTGTTATATGCTATCTAAACAATATTACCATGTGAAAGTTATTATCTTTCTTCTGTTCAACATAACAGATACTGCAATGTACTTGTCTTCCACCAAGGAAAGGACTGCAGGACAAACGTGAAAAATTACCCAACTATCAAGGATAATTATTTTATTTATTTAATTCTATTTATTTACTTTATTTGTATTTATTAGCAAGGGTAAAGCAGTGACCTCACAGACTTTTTCTAGACTCAGTCCAGAAGCAAATGAAGATTGTGAGAATCAAACCCTAGACCATATTAATCAGCTCATTAGTCAAATATCAAATGCAACCTACTAACGTGGGAAGCAATCACTACATGTTTATACAACTGTCAACATAATAAAGTGATAATATCTGTCTCTAAAATGAAGACACACAGAAGGAAAAACAAGAGAATGAAACTGCAGCCCGTCAGTGACTGACACCTGACTGCATTAAAAATGAAACTGCAGCCCGTCAGTGACTGACACCTGACTACATTAAATAGCCAGGATTCTTTCTTGAACATTGCAGATATAAGAAGCATCAGTTATACCATGGCAAATGAATTGCATATGCACTTTACAATAAAAACAATAATACGTTATCAATGTTGGAAAAAAACACTGTCAAAAACCACACCAGCACACTGAGAACTTAAATTCAACTGTTTTGTATGAGAAAGGAAATGGCTGCCCAGAAGCACTAGAAGTTCATCCAGGGGAAAAAAAACAGCTGCTGCCTTGCTTAAAAATTCAACCCATTGAATTATTACAACATGAAGATCAATATATTAAAATAATTATTTCACTTTCCATATATATTAATCGCAATGTGCATTAAGCAGACTTGCTTAAAAATTCAACCCATTGAATTATTACAACATGAAGATCAATATATTAAAATAATTATTTCACTTTCCATATATATTAATCGCAATGTGCATTACTGCTATAATTCAGCATTCCTATGTGCAATGGAAAGCCAACATCTCTGTTACACTGATATGATCATACAGGACACCTATTATAGTACAAAATACATTAAAATGATAAAAAAAGAAAAGCAGGCAGAGTGGTGCTTCATTCTGACCTCACAACCACAAGATCCGGACCACCATGCCATACTGCTATCATTCACCAGGAATGCTGGAACACCAAATGCAGAAGTAACACTACAAACCCCCCCCCCCCCCCACACACCCGAAAGCACAGGACCCCAACAGGCAGACAAAAGCAGATATAAAAAAATAATGTCCTCAAATACAGTTAACCACAAAGCTAAAACAACTCTACAAAATGCTAGCTAAACCACTATAAAAACTTCATCCATCACAGCCCCATTCCCTGTGCAGAATGCCTGGCATCTTCAGTGGCACAACACCCACCCAGCTCAAACATTCAAGCCTGAAACACCACCCACATGTGATGTTCAACTCTATTCCCATTCAGCACTAAACCCTAACAGGATAAAAAGAATGTCACTTACATTAATCCTGCTTTAGACGAAAGGCCAAAACAATGTTGCTATCTTAATAACATGCCACATGAAAACATTATAGCTTAGAAAAAAAGAACTGTCTGGAATAATAACTTAGTATTTAGGAACCTCATCGTAGGATCATAGGAGGTTACTAGACTATTGGCCCTAAGGCCTCTACAAGCCTAGCCATGTTATACCCTTGTTCCCTTATGGACCAAGACATATAGTCTATGTTTGCTAACCTGACTGGAAAAAGAAAAAGCATGTACTGATAACAACCATTATTAGTTTTATCACTGGCATAGAGAGGATTAAGGCTATATGATGTTATATTTCCTATAATGTAAAAAATCCAACCTAAGGCATAAAAACACAGCAGAGTTCTTTTTAAAACTATAAACATTTAATAAAACAAAAACAATGACAGTTAGCACTTTCACACAAAGTGCTTCTTCAGACCATAAAAACTAAAATAATACATCATCATTAAATAATATGAACAATTAAGCAATTAGAGAACAAGCAGCAATTAATTAATGTTGGAGACCTCTACATTTCAGCAGAGGTTTTAAAGAAACCTTCCCATTTAAACCGGGTAACTTATCAGCTTGTAAACTGACTATCCAATGTAGCTCCCTTAACTCTGTAAAATTTTTTATGTTACCTCCACGTTGTGTTTGATGGATTACTTCTATTACTTTAAACCAACTACAGCACCTATGGTATCATCAGTGTGTAAAATGGACCAGTTACTTCTAATAACCCTGCGTATCACTTCCACAACACTTGTAAAATATAGAGAAATGGGTAGTGTATCCAGGAAATTCTTTCGAGTGTCTAAACCCTAAGACATAGTATGCATCCTACATTTACTTATGAAAATATTCTAAAGGGGCAAACCTTACACATGTCTAGACTTAATAACCTCAATGAGAGGTTTAGCCACGACTTAACCTCTCTAATGTCTGAATTTAGACGGAGAGGCTATGGACACCAGCAAATTGATAAAGCCTGTGCTTTAGCCAGGAGCCAAAGAACCAGTAAAGCTAGACCGTATTTCTCAGATATTATTGTTAATACTAATAAGGGTTTAGACACACGAAAGAATCACTTGGAAGGGCTACCCATTTCTTTATATTTTACAAGTGATGTGGAAGTGATAAACGCAGGGTTATTAGAAGTAACTGGTCCATAGGTGCTGTAGTTGGGGATAGACCTAGATTTAGATATAAAAACAGAAAGTCCCTGAAGAGACAATTGTGCTATAAAGTGCATTCAGGTATGAGCTTTAACTGTTCACAGGGTATGAGGAAGTGTTTTCGATGTAATTTGTGCAAGTACATACAAGTTAGTAACGCCTTTACCCATGCCCTTACTGGCTATACTTATAATTTTAAAGTATCATCAGATTGTCGTACTTCCAACATAGTTTATCTGGCAACCTGCTCTGCATGTAGTGGGATTTATGTAGGTAAAAGTAATCGTACATTACATGAAAGAATAAGAGAGCATTTATACAGTACTTGGGTGGGGGATATCAGAAGTGCTCTAGCCAGCATACATTAGTGAACAGTACCATACATACTTTTAATTGTAGAGTAATAGAAGTAATCCATCAAACACAAACTGGAGGTGACATAAGAAATTTTACAGAGTTAAGGGAGCTATATTGGATAGTCAGTTTACAAGCTAATAAGTTACCCGGTTTAAATGAGAAGGTTTCTTTAAAACCTCTGCTGAAATCTAGAGGTCTCTAACATTAATTAATTGCTGCTTGTTCTCTAACTGCTTAATTGTTCCTACTATTTAATGATGTTGCTTCATTTTAGTTTTTATGGTCTGAAGAAGCACTTTGTGCGAAAGCGCTAACCGTCATCGTTTTTGTTTTATTAAACCTTTACAGTTTTAAAAAGAAGTCTGCCGTGTCTTTGTGCCTTAGGTTGGATTTTTTTAAGTTATTTTTGCTTTACTCCTGGCACGCTCTCTTAACGATTATTCTGCTTTTTATGCTGTTTGGTTTGTGTATTCCTTGAGAGCATGGCAGAAGGATTTGCTGATGCGGTTAAACTTGACTATATACCTGCTGTCCATGGAAGGAGAGAAGGGCTTGAGTGGTTTAACTGTTTGTTAAAAGCAGAATATAATCCCTTACTGCTACAAAAAGGGCTGGGTAATGAATCATAGATGCTATGCTGAATCAATGCATACTCATTTGAAGGACTTAAAAATGATTTGTACAAACTGAAATGGATGCAATGGCAGCGCCTGCACTTGGAAGCATGCCTGCATTTCCGTGTTATACTGAGGGGGCTGAGAACTTTAAAAATGCCTACCTATGGAGACACTTACAGTGAACTTTTGAGTAAATGGCAGCAGCTGAATATAAACTTGGGGTTTGCTTACATTCGGCTACTCATTGACTTCTTTAAACCCTATCAGATCGGACTTACAGCTGAAGTCAACAAGAAGAGAAGTAAATTACTTTCTGACTATTCTAATGAGACCTGTCTAAATGCTCTTGATGACATTTTGCCCAACATTGCTGCCTATGAAACTCAGTTATGAGCACAGAAAACAAGGAAACTGAATTGTGATTTTATTGATTTTAAAAAGGGGCATGTCTTTGCATGGGCATGGACAACTCGGTTGGCCAATGAACAACAGAGGACAGGTTTAGACAATCCTGCAGTTGGACAGAACAGCGCCAATTCAAACAAGACCTTCACCATGTCCCCTGAGGCTCTCAATCCTATTGAAGAGCCTATTTCCCTTGGTTCCACCTCTGAAGGCATTACAAACAGCCACCGGTAGTACGTCGGAAGATACATCCAGTTTCACAGAGCAAGAAACAACATGACTCCAAACCACAAAATTATAACTCCATAGCTCTCCCTCTACCCTTCAAATGGATGGAAATAGAAGACAAGGGGAGATCGCTTAGTCGATGGAAGAAACAGAGGAGGCAGCAACTTGACCCACCACCATCGTCAATGATGAAGAGATATCTGCAACAAATAAAGAGTCTGTAGTTGTTAATTTATCCAGTAAGTACTTAACTCCGCCTTAGCTTTCTGTGCTGGAATGTGGTTCATCTCTTTTACCAAAACAGAAAGTTAATTTTAGTGATGTTGTACTTGACATTAGAACATTTGACAGGAATGTTATGTTAAAGACTATTTTTTCCTGTTAATAATCAGTCATACGATTTTCAGACACCAAGTACTTATCAACCAGTTTTGAATTCGGTTCTGGAGACTTTTTGTAAGAAATGTGAATTAGACTTATTCAGACAGTTTCATGATGTTAATGCTGCTGGCAGAGTGTTTGAAAGGAATAATAATTTTTATAATCTGATGCAAAAAGTAAATAAAGTGCTCGAGGAGTTACATAATGATGGTGACATCATGATTAAGTCAGCAGACAAAGTGGGGCTGTTGTGGTTTTCGACTACAATTACTATTAAGAGTAGCATTATGTCTCTACTCACTGATGAAACTATTTATATGCCTATTGATATTGGACAAATAGCTTTCTTCTTCTTCTTCTTATTTTGGCTTTTCCTAGTTAGGGGTCGCCACAGCGGATCACCTGTCCGCTCATAATTGGCAGTGGAGCTATACGGTGTCGAGTTGCCAGCCTGACGCCCAACCTTCTACAGAAGGCATACACATGCATGCAGTCACACCTACAGCCAATTTAGAGTGTCCAATCCACCTCCAGCATGTCTTTGGGATGTGGGAGGAAACCAGAGCACCCGGAGGAAACCCATGCGACCACAGGGAAGACATGCAGACGACACACAGAAGGCACCCCAGCTGAGGATCGAACCGGAGACCTCTTGCTGTGAGGTGGCAACGCTAAATGCTGCACCACCGTGGCCATCCTAGACAAATAGCTTTATTAAAAAGGAATACTGATGCTGTGTTACAAGATTGTTTAGACAGTCATTTAATAACTTCTCGTTTGATTATTTGATGGTAACAATTCCCTACTATACCTTAATTCCAAGGACTCCCCAAAATTCATAATAATTTTTCAAATCCACCCTTTAGCCCCATAGTGTCTGGTAAGGGGTGGATTACAGAACCTTTCTCCATTTTTGTGGAGAAATATTTTAAGCAAGTTTTGAATAGAGTCCATTGTGTTTTAAAAGAAAGTAAAGAGTTTCTGTGTGATTTGTATGAATTTATTTCACTGAACGGTCCCATTGCCGATTGCCTCTTAGTCACATTGGACGTTGAATTACTCTTTACTGTGATTCCTAATATAGCAGGCATTGAGATGACTAAGGATTTCTTACAAGAACATAGTGATTTTCCCCCACAGTTAATAGATTTGTTGGGTTTGCTTCTAGAGATTGTACTAGAAAATAATGCATTTGTATTTGAGAATTTAATATTTTTACAAAAGGATGGCGTAGCCATGGGCACAGCTTGTGCCAATAGCTACGCCAACATGGTTCAGCCTCAATGGGAAGAAAGGCATTTTTTCATGGGCATGACTGGGTGGACCATGTTATATTCTATAGAAGGTTTGTGGATGATATAGTTTTGTTGTGGAAGGGACCCTTGGAGAGTCTACAATGATTTATTTTCTATTTAAATACCACTACTACTTTCTTGAAGTTTACAAGTAAGCAGTCCCTCTCGTCTATAGTTTTCCTGGATGTGTTAATAGAAAAGGATACCAATGGATGTTTAAATACAGGTCTCTTTAGGAAGATATGCAGACGTAATGCAGTTTTACAAAGACATAGTATGCATCCTGCATTTACTTATGAAAATATTCTAAAGGGGCAAACCTTACACATGTCTAGACTTAATAACTTTGATGAGAGGTTTAGCCACGACTTAACCTCTCGAATGTCTGAATTCAGACGGAGAGGCTATGTACACCAGCAAATTGATAAAGCCTGTGCTTTATCCAGGAGCCAAAGAACCAGCAAAGCCAGACTGTATTTCTCAGATATTATTGTTAATACTAATAAGGGTTTAGACACACGAAAGAATCACTTGGAAGAGCTACCTATTTCTTTATATTTTACAAGTGATGTGGAAGTGATACGCAGGGTTATTAGAAGTAACTGGTCCATAGGTGCTGTAGTTGGGGATAGACCTAGATTTAGATATAAAAACAGAAAGTCCCTGAAGAGACAATTGTGCTATAAAGTGCATTCAGGTATGAGCTTTAACTACTCACAGGGTATGAGGAAGTGTTTTCGATGTAATTTGTGCAAGTACATACAAGTTAGTAACGCCTTTACCCATGCCCTTACTGGCTATACTTATAATTTTAAAGTATCATCAGATTGTCGTACTTCCAACATAGTTTATCTGGCAACCTGCTCTGCATGTAGTGGGATTTGTGTAGGTAAAAGTAATCGTACTTTACATGAAAGAATAAGAGAGCATTTATACAGTATTTGGGTGGGGGATATCAGAAGTGCTCTAGCCAGCATACATTAGTGAACAGTACCATTCATACTTTTAATTGTAGAGTAATAGAAGTAATCCATCAAACACAAAGTGGAGGTGACATAAGAAATTTTACAGAGTTAAGGGAGCTACATTGGATAGTCAGTTTACAAGCTGATAAGTTACCCGGTTTAAATGGGAAGGTTTCTTTAAAACCTCTACTGAAATCTAGAGGTCTCCAACCATACCTCTCAACTGTACAGATTTTTGCAGAATGTCCAGATTTTTTGCCTCATATTTTTGGTCTATGTCTCATAAAATTTTGTTTTTCTGGCAAATCATTGGTAAATCACTGAGGGTTGAAGTCAGAAAATAGTGGCAGACATTTGAGTTTCAGACTTCATACCCTTCAGAAAATTCATGCTAATGTAAAACCTGTTATTCTATAAACTTTCTAAGTTTGTAAGAGCAATATTTAAAAAGTGTCCCTATTTTTGGTCCTTTGTCCCCCCATCATTTATGGCTTTGTCCAGATTTCTTGCTCTAAAAAGCTGAGAGGTATGTCTCCAACATTAATTAATTGCTGCTTGTTCTCTAATTGCTTAATTGTTCCTGCTATTTAATGATATTGTTTCATTTTAGTTTTTATGGTCTGAAGAAGCACTTTGTGTGAAAGCACTAACCGGCATTGTTTTTGTTTTATTAAACCTTTACAGTTTTAAAAAGAATTCTGCTGTGTCTTTGTGCCTTAGGTTGGATTTTTTTATGTTACTTTTATTTTACTGCTGACACACTCTCTTAAGGAGTATTCTGTTTTATATGCTTCCTGTAGTTCAAAGTTTGAATCCCATAGCATCCAATGGCTTTCTGTGCAGATCTGAGAAAGTGACTTAACAAGACAATGATATCAGAGAATGTATCAAAAACCTCCACGTGGATTAGTGCTCCACACCAGTTAAGATACATAGATATGAATGAACGGATGAATGAATGAATGAATGAATGAATGAATGAATGAATGAATGAATGAATACGCTCTTAAATGAAATTCTATTAAAATGCAACTAAAGAAAATGTATGAACTCTTACAGCAGGCCACTGAATATTAAATAAAATTGAAAAAAATGTAATGGATGACAACAATGTTATAAAACTCTGTTATGCTTTAACTTTGAATGAGAGCACCGACTTTAAATTATTTTAAGAAACTTTATAACTTGAGAGAAAAAAAAACATTTAATACAGAGACTGACTTTACTGTTTTTTATCTGATACATTTATATGCATATAAGCTTCAGTCTGTGATAAATAAAAATAAATTAAATATTTGAGGAAAAATGTCTTATTTTAATAACTATTGTGATTTGTTCTTTAGCTCCAAACAGCAACCTTTAAGTTTCCTTTGACTGTGCTACAGGTTTATAGAGTTCACTCTTTGAAGAGCTATATTCAGTGGAATAATGTTTAATTCTGCCCTAAGAACATAGCTTTGGTAAGTGTATTAAAAATCCTCATACATGATACACTTTCAGTTTTTTAGGATACAACATGTATGTGCTCAGGGCTTTGATAAATGGGCCAACAAGCTATTTTCTTTTCCACAGTTCTTGTACAAAATATGGACACTTCATGATGACGTTTGTGCTTTTACAATGCCAAAATATAGTCTCTTATGCAAGTTCACTGCTTTTGACATCCATGCTGTCACAAAATTAATCACAGCATATCCTAATAGTTCTGATATTACTTCTTCTATAGCTGCTCTATAAGTCTGTTTTGGTTATCACAATGTTACTCTGACTTGAAAGAAATTCTGTTTGGATTTCTTCTTTTTCTTTGAACCTTCCATCAATATAAGTCAGTGAATTCTCTGATACATTACCTGGGAACCTAGTTGTCAAATTAGTTTACTATAGCTGCCCTGATTAAAGTTAATTTTGGACTAAAGCTGTTCAATTTTCAGTTATATCTTCTGAACAGAAAACATTACACATTGCAGCTCTTGTTTAACTGTATTTCTGAATTTTATAGAACATCAAACATGCTGCAGTAGCGTTGTCGCCACATAATAAGACGTCCTGTTCGATTCTCAGCTAAAGCGTCTTCTCTGTGGAAACATGCGTGAATGGGCGTACCTTCATTGAAGGTTTTACGTCAGAGCTGGCAACTCAGCACGTAAAAATCTGCTGCCAATCATTAACGGACCGGAGTTCCACTGTGGCGACCTCTCACCGGGAAAAGCCGAAAGACACAACATAGAACCTCAAACATAAAAATACAGTCTGATTTAGCAGCCAGTGAAACATCTTCATAACCACTCCATATCAATCGTAAAATCAAATGTAACAATTCAAACTTTTGGACAGAACTGCAATATGGAAGCTCAACCTTGAATACCAAAGAGATTATGAATACAGGATAATGCCTAAAACGTAACACATGAATGGCATTTGCTACAAAGTATGTATCTTTTGTATCAATTAATATTAGATAGGAGTTTTTTTTCAAACAGTCATACTAGAAATAGAATTACTGGTAGATGACAAAAGGGAAAATAGAAAAAAAAGAAAAAAAAAACGATCACAATCATAACTAAAATTAAACATCAGACAGACAGCACTCATTTATGAGATACATAAATAGGGTTTGCAATCGCTGGAGCAAAAACTAACATTGAAAGAAAAGATTAGAGGGTAATCCCCCTCTTACTAAGGTATATTTATTCCATCTAAGATATAATTACAGGGATCCCATTTAGAAAGAAATATGCTTGTAATGTCTTGGCTTTTTGGTACTTTTAACTCATCTCTATAAATCTATTTAGGAGATGCAAGTATTCCACAATAAATGGGGGAACAGGTGAATTCCAGTGCCTAGTGATGGCCTTTTTTGTTACTACCAGCAAGGTATTTAGAATGTTTACAGCCAGTGCTTGGCTTGGGAGGCCATATATTATTAGATTCCTCTGCACCCCTTTATCCACTTGGTAAATCTTATCAACTTTATCCCAAAATACCTTCCAAACTCTTGGGTCTTTTGACAGCTCTATATAATATGTTCTCACAATGGTTTATCATTAATTTCTAAACAACGCCAGCACTGCGGGTGGAGATCACCCATATATATTTCTATCCTATCCAGGGTTAAAAAACAACCTATGAAAGCATTTCCCTACCAGTATTCTCCACTGTAGGAGAAAGTATTCATCAATGGTGCTTTAAGCAAGGCATTCAACTCAGCATCCACCAAATCTACAGATCGTCCTCTACTTATCATTCGTATGAACTCTTTTTGCATGACACTATAAATGTGGTTAAGGCCATAGGTTTGTGAAATCTTTGGTTTAGGAGAGCCAGCTTCCCCTGAGTAAACTAGCAAGACTTTGGCATAATGAAGGACTAAGAATCCTATCCAGCTGAATTGCTACCATAACTACAATAAGCCAGGCCTTAATTTGCAAATGTTGGATAATATGGTGCGAAGGAAGAGTGTACATCTGAGCCAAGTCTTCTCATGGCCTTAATAATGAGGCTAAAAACAAGTGAAATGTAATGGAGAGTCCTCTACCCCACCACATGCTTATATGGAAGATTGGCTGAATGTCTATGAACTTTGGGTGGGCTATATATGGAAATATATATGTCAACAGGGTATACTGGTACCATGATCCTTAAGCAGTCTGTGTACAAAGTGATATAGTGTATTTAGGTATTGTGAGGTTCCTACACACCTTAAATTTCATGGCATAAGATATTTACTTTGGGATTCCTTGCAGGATATATAGGAGTTTAGGATGCAAGATCATTTAAAGGACCAGTTTTTAGTTCTCATGTCATGTTCCAAGTACTACAATCATGGAAACAGTCTTCTAATAAAATCTCTGTTAATTGGACATTTAGGTTTCTTGTAGAAGCAGAAGTTAATGCTAAGCAGATACCTAAATATGTAATGAGGGGGGGCTATCATAAAGCCATACCTGGCGTGAAAAGTAGGAAGGCTGATCTCATTATGAGTTAGCCATACTGTCTTAGATGAGTTAACCTTATCGCTTAAGAGAGGCGCTCAGCTGATTAACAATTTCATACATGGGGAGGGGGTATGGGGGGGGTGACTCATTGGAATTAATGGATCGTCTGCACAAAGCACAACTCCCCCTCCCAATGAGTCTTGATAGCTCTCTTTAGACACTTGTGACAACATATTCCTAAGGACAAAAATCACTAGATCTAGGGCCAGGAGGAATAACAGCAGTGCTAATGGACAACCTTGACATACCCCTTTATATATTTTTAATAGTCTAGACATGTAAGGGTTTAGACGTACAGCAGTCACCACACCCTGATAAATTGATTTGAAGGCCATTATAAAGACATCGGAATGCCATATTGGTTCAGTGTCTGAAACTAGTAAAGCCATTTGATTTTGTCAAATGCTTTTTCTGTATCAATGGATAGCAGAGCCAAGGCAGTTTTCTTTACATGCTCTTTTTCAAGCCAAAACTGCATCTCTTAGCACTTTGTGCCAAGACGCTCTGCCTTTCACAAAGCAAACCTAATCAGGAAGCACCAAAGAGGGCAGTATGGTAGAGAGGCGGGTTTCCCAAACAATTATGTACATTTTAGTGTCCACATTTAGTAAAGAAATCGGGGGGTAGCTAGATGGCTTTGATTGCTGCCAAGATGGAGGCACACAAGCATCCCCAAGAATCTGCATACAGCTGGAATACCACATATGCAGTGCAGCCAGAAGTAAACGTTTATATATCTCTGTGGGTAGACATCAGACCCCAGTGCTTTGTTAGCTTTAAGTTATGTATAGCCTGAATACATTCCTGTTTAGTGAATGGCATCTCCAGAAGCATTATCTGGTTTTGTGTTTTTTTTTAGCACTTTAGCGCTATCTGGTGTTGGGTTAAGTGTGAGGAAAATTAACTTCCTGACATGGCATTCCATCCTTCACAGATTCATCAACATATAAAGTTTGGTAATATTTTCTAAATAATTCTGAGACTTCATCTGTCTTTAAATAGCGTAAATATATTTTGTCCTGTTCAATTAGTGATGGAATTTACTTGTCTAGCTTTTGACTTGCATTTCCTGTACAACCTAGATAAGACTGGTACAGCTATCTCATAATATTTAAGACAAAGCTTGTCTATTGCTATCTGTCTTTATGTTTAATATGTCCTGTAGCCTGACTCTAATTTCCAGCATTTCCTACAAAGTTTACTTTTCTTAATGCATGACTGCTGACTTGCAGTTTTTATATGCAGAATGTAAACTTGCCAGTTCTGTCTGCCATCCACGACAACCAGAGACCATTAGTTCACAACCTAAGATGTGTGTGTATATATCCTTTAAATGCATGCCACCGATAATGTATTTGATCTTTCTGGCCTCTGTGTGCCTGCATAAAATCATGAATGAGTTTTAACAATTGGTTCTGGAAGCCATGTCACTTGGTGTAGAAGGGGTAAAACCTCCATATTTGAGGTGGGAGGGCATAACTGTGGCAAAGTCAAAACAATGGCTAGGTGATCAGAATACAAGAATGGGAGTATAGACATTCATATATGGGTGAGCTCTAACAGTGCCTTGTCTGCATAGATCTTATCTATGTTGGTGCTGATGTTAAAATGGGGAGTGTAGTCGGTGAAGATAGGGGATGCATTGTTGCTATGGGGACCGAATCATATACACTTCTTCCACTCAGACTGCAAAGCTTTTAACTTGGGTGAGATCTTCAATCCTCTACCTGTAGTCAGCGGGTGAAGTAACATGCTTAAAGTCTCCTATTTATACCAAAGATCCCCTTATTCCACCCTGAATGTGCTGTAACAGTCATTTGACTGCTTGTGCCCTCATGTGAAGGATGTTAGTAAGCCATTATCAGTGTTATAGCTCTTCCAGCTAACCCCCCCATCACTTGAAATTCATCCACGATATCAACAGAGGCAAAGGAATGCTTCACTGTTAGCATTAACATGAGCCAAGGAAGCTAAACCTCACAGTCCCAGCTGGATAATTTTTGGTGTTCTGATGGAATAGATGGGTTTCTTGAACTGCCAATATACCAGCGGAATGAATCCTGAAGTACCTCACAGATGAGCACTATTAATAAGGGAACTGATACCCTTTACATTAATACTAAGTAATTTCATCCTCTGGCAGTTCCAAGGAGGTTATTGCTACCTCTATTGGTGGGCTAATTGGCCAGACCTTGTGAGCCCTTATCTTAAGATGGTGGCTGCTGTAAAGATACAGAATACATGAAACGGTCTCCAGGTGGATTGAAAAAATCCCTGGGATTGGACATAAGTAATGAATAAAACAGTAACAAATAACAAAGTAAACATATGTTAAATGTTTAACTTGAAAAATGCAGTTACCAATTGCAAACAATAACATAATGGAACTATACACAATTCAGTAAGGTGATTCACAAGGTAGTGGGGATATAGTTGTCCCCTGGTAATCCTTTACCCCTTATCCCTTGGGGAGGATCGTCATTGAACTGGATAGATAAAATCTCCCACTCTTCAAACCCCTATGGGGATAAAGATCATCACAAACATTGAATACTTGCAGCCATACTGAAGGTTAATTATATAGTTTTTGTGTTCGCATCTTACAGAGACGTGCACTTTCTCCTCAGTAACAAATCTATTCTGGCTGCTCCACAAGTATATTAAGTGAACATGATAAAGTACTCCGCCTAAGAAAGAAGTGGCATCAATGCTGACCATCACAGAAGGGGACAAAAACACTTAACCAGTTGAAAGAATCAAGTTGCCAAAGCGTCCAGCATTAATCCTGAGCGATCTGCTGATGGTCTATACTGGTTTGGTCCAGCAGCTTTAAGCACAGAATCTGCTATTTCTCTGCCACACTTAGAAAATGATGAAGTGTAATCCATGGTTTCAGGAAAAGTGATCACCATCTTTTCTTGGGATACTGGACTGCCTTTTCTGGTTGCTGAAACATATGAGATCAATCAAAGGCATGCTGGATACAACACAGATGCTTTTAAACCTTTTTCCTTTATGTGCCATAAATATGGTAAACATGTTTCCTCTTAACAAGTAGCTGTTTGAAACAGTCATTGTCAAATTGCACTTTTCTCCCCAGGTGTTGAACGTTTCTTTAGGCCCATGCAGCACAGAGTACCTTCTACTGCAATACAAGAATTTGGATATTCTAATGACACCCCGTTCTCTTGATCACCTAACTTATCACATAGCATCGGAATAAAGTCTAACAAGAACGGTATCTGCTGCTCTGCTTCCTGTGATCAAGCTATAACCTCCTGTGAAGTGAGCTCCAGCTGTGTGGTATGCTCCATAGCACCCATTATTGTAGCTTTAATATGCTAAACCTGTACTTGTAAATTTGCCTGAAATTATTTCATCAGTAATAAAAGGTGGGTGATGGAGTCCAACAGTTGCCTCAACTCTGAAGGAGGAATTTCTTCCTACCTTGACATCAGTAACCTGGAGTCATCTTGAGCTGATGGAACTGGAGCATCTAATGAATCTGCCATAGAAGAAACAGACAATTCAGTAGTGGGAGATGACCAGTATTTTTCAGGTTAGCTTTTACCTTTGGCAATGGCTTCTTTGGAGGAATGAACTCTTTAAAGCTCATGAGTATCCGAGCTGGTAATATTCGAAAGGTACTGCTCTAAAGCAGCAACAGGTTAAATAATAAAGTTTATTCCCCCAGAGCTCTGCAACCAGTTGCTCACGTCTTCTCTACTGGAACTAGAAGCTTTATTGCAGCTCTTTTTAATAGAAAAATCTGACTGTGAAGATTTTTAAGAAAGCGTGTTGTTCCGAAGAATGCAATCTCATGATAACGAGGACAGCCATAGGAAAATATCTCTATGTTTGTTTTCCTGGCTGTAATATGTTAAACTGAATACACACAAATTGTCTTGATAGTTTTCTTGATGTAAAGATAAAAGTTTCCTGTCAAAATGTACTGAAATCTACTAGAAAATCACTTACAGCTAAGCAGCAGCCATCTTGGCACTCTCTCCACCTACAGAGCTAGTATTGCTAGTGTATGTCTAACCTGTTTTACGTGTCATGTTTTGTCATTTTTATTAAACGTTTGGTAAAATATAATGTACATTTTATACTTTTTGGTGAAGTAATGTCTGAAATATATCCTGAATGGATCAGTGTTATTACCTCAGTAATCAAATTCAAATAAATAAACAAATTCTGTAGTTTAGAGTTATAATTTGGGACAGATTCATAAAATATTGTGCATGGCTCTGTGGGCCACATGTGGGAAAACAAAGCCCTGTCTGATTTACAAACTCCACTAAGGTCATGCAGCAGGATCATGTAAGACCCCACTGAATGATGCTACTCCACTGTGTCTGAAACACTTACCTTCAATACTAATGAGACCACCCTCCAATCATGCACCATTCAAAAACCAGGCAACAGTGCTGTACATTATGGGTCCCACAACATAAGCTATGCGACTCCAATGAGGCCAGGGCACTTCTATGGGCTAGGCTTGTAAAGGCTCCAGGGCCATTAGCCTAGTATGCACCTATGAAATACAATTAACGCATGCAATGTCCATGTCTATGGCTGTAGCAATCCCCTTTACCTGCTAATATGTTCCTCAGCAGACAGTACAAAGCAACATACAAGAGCTAACACAAAGTAACACCCCCAAACATTTCTGTCACATAGCAGTAAAATTCCTAACAGCAATGCAGTCCCAAATAAGAAGGCAACCCTCACCATCCCATAATGTTGGCAAGCTCACACATCAGACCTAAGGTTACTACCTTTTGTCATGCAACTGGACCAAAGCCACACCATTTGTAATGCCACCTAGCCCCGTTTCTCTCTAGTCCTTTCTGCACCCACTTTAGCCACCTTCATACTCAATTTATGATGTAAACAGGTACATCAGTGGGAGGCAAAATATTGCCTTTTGTCTTTTTTTGTCAGTCTCAGATTTGGCCACATTGTGTTAGCAATGCTTTTCTTTTAAAAAAAGTCATCACAAGTTGGATTTTTTTAACAATCTCCAGCATTCTGTTTATGCTGCTAAACAGAATATTTGAGTTTGTATAGATATAGAGTTTTCCAGACAATGGACAATCGCTCTGATTTCTGGATAGCCCAGAATAAAATTAATAGGTGGCAACTCTGACCAGATTCAATTATTACATGGTGGTCCTGGTCTCATCTGGATGCAGAATAACTGCAGTTTATTCATAAATCAGTCATTTATGTCAGCACCTTATAGCAGCTTACCACAGCATTACAGAGCAAGGTAGCTTTTTACTGAATTACAGAGTAAGGCAGCTTACTATTGTATTATGAAGTAAGACAACTTACTACATTACAGAGTAAGGCAGCTTACTACGGCATTACGGACTAGGCAGCTTAATACAGCATTACAGAGTAAGGCAGCTTACTACGGCATTATGGAGGAAGGCAGCTTACTACTGCATTACGGAGTAAGGCAGCTTACTACTGCATTACGGAGGAAGGCAGCTTACTACTGCATTATGGAGTAAGGCAGCTTACTACTGCATTATGGAGGAAGGCAGCTTACTACTGCATTATGGAGTAAGGCAGCTTACTACTGCATTATGGAGTAAGGCAGCTTACTACTGCATTATGGAGTAAGGCAGCTTACTACTGCATTATGGAGTAAGGCAGCTTACTACTGCATTATGGAGTAAGGCAGCTTACTACTGCATTATGGAGTAAGGCAGCTTACTACTGCATTATGGAGGAAGGCAGCTTACTACTGCATTATGGAGGAAGGCAGCTTACTACTGCATTATGGAGGAAGGCAGCTTACTACTGCATTATGGAGGAAGGCAGCTTACTACTGCATTATGGAGGAAGGCAGCTTACTACTGCATTATGGAGGAAGGCAGCTTACTACTGCATTATGGAGGAAGGCAGCTTACTACTGCATTATGGAGGAAGGCAGCTTACTACTGCATTATGGAGGAAGGCAGCTTACTACTGCATTATGGAGGAAGGCAGCTTACTACTGCATTATGGAGGAAGGCAGCTTACTACTGCATTATGGAGGAAGGCAGCTTACTACTGCATTATGGAGAAAGGCAGCTTACTACTGCATTATGGAGGAAGGCAGCTTACTACTGCATTATGGAGGAAGGCAGCTTACTACTGCATTATGGAGGAAGGCAGCTTACTACTGCATTATGGAGGAAGGCAGCTTACTACTGCATTATGGAGGAAGGCAGCTTACTACTGCATTATGGAGGAAGGCAGCTTACTACTGAAGTATGGAGGAAGGCAGCTTACTACTGCATTATGGAGGAAGGCAGCTTACTACTGCATTATGGAGGAAGGCAGCTTACTACTGAAGTATGGAGGAAGGCAGCTTACTACTGCAGCTCATGCATTAGCAAATAACTCCTGTAGCTATTTTATCTAGCATGCTGTGCAGTAGCAATCGCTGTAATTCAGTTCTATGAATTGTGGCACTCTCCAGTAGAGTACCAAAGACAGCTCACACAATGAGTTTATACTTCTGTGCACTACTGCTGTGAACACCAGAGTACACTCTTTAAAGAAACTTTTTGAAAGTGTTAGTTTCAGAGATATGACCTATGTTTTTAGCAAACCCTAAAATTGCACAAAATAAACAGCAAGTCAAAAGGAATACAGCAAGTACCAAAACTGTCTGCATTCTTCTAAAAACATTTTTTCCAGGAGTGAAAAGCCCTTGTGTACCTCCACACCATCTACTACTTACACAATGTATACCCTCGGCTACTTATACAATGTATATACTCTGCTACTTATACTATGTACACCATCTGCTACTTATACAATGTACAGTCTCTGCTACTTATACAATGTACACCATCTGCTACTTATGCAATGTTCACTCTCTGCTACTTATACAATGTACACCATCTGCTACTTATACAATGTACAGTCTCTGCTACTTATACAATGTACACCATCTGCTACTTATGCAATGTTCACTCTCTGCTACTTATACTATGTACACCATCTGCTACTTATGCAATGTACACTCTCTGCTACTTATACAATGTACACCATCTGCTACTTATACAATGTACACTCTCTGCTACTTATACAATGTACACCATCTGCTACTTATACAATGTACACTCTCTGCTACTTATACAATGTACACCATCTGCTACTTATGCAATGTACACTCTCTGCTACTTATACAATGTACACCATCTGCTACTTATGAAATGTATATTCCCTGCTACATGTACAATATGCATAACTCCAAGACCACTGCACCTGGGAATAAGGGGAATATTCTGAGGTACCAAGATATTTTACTTAAAATGAAAAAAACAAAAAAAACAAAAAACAAAAGTTATCTACTTACAATAATGATGGATCCATGCTGTCTGTTTCCATCTGGTTCAACCTTTTGGTTATCATATTCAAGACTCGCCATTTCAAAGACTTCAGGCCCCTAGGCTTCGCCACCTCTCCCCATAATACCTAGCTCTGTACAGAACTACCCCAGATTGATTTTACCCCTCTAAAATCTACTTCTACTGCTAATTCTAAGAACAAGGCACCAAGGACCCCAAATGGAGGAAGAGGAGGAGGAAGAACCGGTGGTCCAAGGATAGAGAGAAACAATACAGGAGGGGCAGCTGGGATGGATGGTTGACCCAGAATGGAAACGGACAACACAGATTTATTGTTAACAGTAAGTAATTAACTTTCGTATCTGATGGCATGTTTCCCACCCGAGTTTAACCTGTGAGACAGACATCCCAGCCAAGTTACACTCTTAGGAATGTCCTACAAAAGCACATTCCGTAATGCAGTGTAAACAAAGGAGGCCCCAGACCTCGACTAAATGCCTAGCTTGTAAGTGAGGTACAAAAGTGTATGGATCCACACTAGTAGCAGCAGCAGCACAACTGTCATCCATGGCATCTCTTAAGTGGAAAGCAGGAAAGGTAGTCATAGCTCTAGTAGAAAAACCCTTTGGTTTGCAAGGTAAAGCCTTCCTTTTCAAACTGTATCCAAATGAAATGCAATCAGAAAGGCCACTTAGATAAGGTGGACTTAGACACTGGATTTTCCAACTGGTCCTTTGAAAATGAAAAAAAGAAGTTATGTACTTATCATAACGTTCCATCTGAGTAGTTAGACTTCATTTGTTATCAACCTGTGGGTTTTGGATCTGGACTGGATCCGAGACAGCAGTTTCACCAGCATCAAATCTGAGCTCCAAGCTCCTCCCCTTACCCATAAAACCACTGCACCTCCTTCCTTCCCTCAGGTCGAGTTTGCCACCCAACAAATGAGCCCAATCATCAAAAACCTGACCCACCAGAAAACACAAGAAGGCTGCAAAGGCACTACCTCTGAGACACAGATGAATGAACCCAATAACAAGGCCAAGGGGAAGGAGGGAGGGATGGTTGATGACAAATGAAGTCTAACTACTCAGATGGAATGTTATGGTAAGTACATAACTTCTTTAGCTGAAGTAGTTAATTTCATTCGGTCATCAACCTGTGGGACAGAGTCCCCAGTTACCATAACTTTGGGAGGCCCTCATGGAAGGATATTCCGGAGCACCGCAGAGCCAAAGGGTGCTCTCCCTCTGGAAACCATGTCCAGTTTATAATGAGAAGTTAAAGTATGAGATGAGGACAAAGTAGCCACTGAACAAGTATCATCCAAGGGTACTCTGGACCAAAAAGCAGCTGACATTGCCATGGACCTGGTAGAATGGGCATGAACCCTTCCTGGAATAGACATACCTTTATCTTTGTAAACCTGCAAAATGCAAAAGAAAATCCACTTGGCAATTGTTACCTTGGAAACTGGTTTGCCTAGAAAAGGTCTACTGAAGGACATAAACAATTGGTCAGACTTGCAAAAGGACTTAGTCCTGTGTAAGCAGAAACGTAACTGCCTTTGTACATCTAACAAATGTAGTTTATATTCCCCCTTGTTCTGAAAATTTGGAAAAAAGACAGGCAGATTGATTGAGATTTGATTCTGAAGCCACTTTAGGCAAAAAGGAAGGATTAGTCCCAAGTGAGACCCTGTCTTTATGAAAAACCATATAAGGAGGTTTAACAGATAATGCTTGAAGTTCTGACACTCTCCTAGTCGAGGTGATAGCCACTAGAAAAGCTGTTTTCCAAGACAAAAATTTTAAGTCCACAGAGGCAGCTGGCTTGAAGGGCAGAGTAACTTCTTCTTCTTTTGTCTTTTTCCTGGTTAGGGGTCACCACAGTGGATCACTTGTCCGCTCATGATTGGCAGTGGAGTTTTATGGTGTTGAGTTGCCAGCCCGGCACCCAACCTTCCATAGAAGGCACACACACGCACACACTCACACCTAGGGCCAATTTAGAGTGTCCAATCCACCTACAGCATGTCTTTGGGATGTGGAAGGAAACCAGAACACCCGGAGGAAACCTACGCGACCACAGAGAGGACATGCAGACTCCGCACAGAAGGCACCCCAGCCAAGAATTGAACCGGAGAACCTCTTGCTGTGAGGTGGCAACTCTAACCGCTGCACCACCATGGCCGCCCCGAAGGGCAGAGCAACTAACATCTGTAAGTTCATAAAATTCAAAAATTTTATAATTGTTTAATTATATATGTCATTTCCTGTCTATTAGTATTTAAGACAGGCTTTTGAAATTGTTTATTTGTTATCTCTGATGAAGCCACAGGAGGCTTGTGGCGAAAACGCTTGATTTTTGTCAATAATAAACGTGCGTTCAGGCATTTTTTCTGTTTGACCAAGGTTGCTGTGGCACATAGGTAAAATTATTAGACGGGTCAGAGATAGGATTTACGAACATGAAAGAGATATTATTAATAAGAAAGACACAAAGGTAAGATCCCAAGGAGGAGTGGGGTCCTTAACCGGAAGCCTTAAAAGAAATGTCCCTTTAATGGTTTTCACCTACATGGAAATTAGAAATGGCAGCCAGATGAACTTTCACCATCGAACAGCTGGCACCCTGCTGGAAAAAGTGTGCTAAAAATTCAAGAACCGCTGGCACTGGAGCCGTAAAGGGATCTAAATCCCTCTGAGAAGCCCAGATCGAGAAACGCTTCCACTTACTATGGTAAACTTTTCTGGTAGATGACTTATGGGCTGCCACCAGAATAGACCTAACAGGGGAAGAAAGTCTGGGAGTCCTGGCAATCAATGGAACTGGAGCAGCCAAACCATGAGCTTCAGACTGCCCAGGTCTGGAAGAGGAATCCCTGATGGGTGCGAAATAAGATCCAGAATCAGATCTAAGATCCAAAGAGGAGCTACCAGTTGAGACCACAGACAGGGGAACCAGATCTGGCGAGGCCAGAATGGGGAAATGAGGATGACTCTGCTCCCCAACTGATGAGCCTTTTGTAAAAACTTTGTCATGAGGGGTAACGGAGGATATGCATAAAGAAGACCAGGAGGCCAAGCATGGACCAGAGCATCTCTTGGGGGTTTCCCCAGAGGGGGGATCAGAGCAAAGAACTCGCTGCACTTCACATTGAAAGGAGATATGAAGAGACCTCAGTAAGGCCAACCACACTCGAGGAAGATCTGCTCCGCTACACAAGGATTCAGACACTACTCATAAGGCATCAGGATAGTTCTGCTCAATTTGTCCACTGGTATGTTGGACCGACCCGGAATGTGCATTGCTATCAGAAAACGGTTGGTGGAGATTACCCATTCCCACACTGTCATGGCCTCTCGACAAAGGGGGTTGGATCTGGTTCCTCCCTGTTTGTTGATGTACCAGACCACTGACATGTTGTCTGTCTGAATCGTAATAGTTCCCACAGGAAGACAGGCATGAAGGACCTGCAATGCTAATAAGACCGCTCTCATATCCAGAACATTGATATGCAGATTGGTCTCATTTAAGGACCACGTGCCTTGGACAGTCCTGCCTGAGCAATGCCCCACCCACCCTAGTCGGGAGGCATCTGTGGTCACTGTGGCTTGGGGAGGGGCTGCAACAAAGGACCATCCCTCTACTATCTCCGGAGACTGAAGCCACTAGAAGAGGAACTACCTGCATGCCTCGCTTATGCGAATCAGATGCATCAATGGCCGATCCAATAAAGACCACTGGACTGCCAACGTTCACTGCAGAACCCGCGAGTGAAGATGAGCACAAGGAAGAAGAGTGATAATGGCTGCCATGAATCCTAGGGCTCTTAATACCACTACGGCTGGGGGAAGGGGATACTGAAGAATCGTGAGAACATGAAGATTTAGGCTCCAAACCCTCTCTGGAATCAGAAAGACTTTGGATTGCAATGTGTCTATTCTTGCCCCAATGTAGTCCAGGACCTGAACTGGTTCTAGAGAGGACTTAGTTATATGTATAGTGATGCCCAGCAAGTCTGACAACTTCTGGAAATAATCCCTGGCTTGACAGAGTAGATCAAACACTATTCACCAACACAAACTAATAACCAAGCCAAGGAAGACAAAAGTCCAGTAGAATGCTTTATTCAAACCAACAGCAACAGTACAGTTAAGCACTTTCATCCATTAGCACATCATCAACACTGCAAATACAGCCCAATCAGCAATTTAAATATTGATTAAAAACAGTCACATGACATAAACAATTAATCAATTAAAAATAAAATAAAATACTTCTTTAAAAACTAGTATATTTAAAAAATAAATACATCAGTATTAAATCCTAAAAAATGTTTAATTTTAACTAAGTTAGCATTGCAAACTTTTCAAGTGCAAAACAGATGAAATACAGCAGGTATCATTCAGCCCAGGCTCCACTAGGGAATCATGCCTAAATTGCCATTTTAACTCCCTAACTAACAAATGTTCCTCAACAATTCTCTCCCTGTCACCCCTCTTGAGTTGTTCAATAACAAAATACCCAAATTTGTGACCAGGGTTTTTTTTCAATATGCTTGAACAATGCATTTGTGTCTTTCTTATTAATAATATCTCTTTCATGTTCGTAAATCCTATCTCTGACCCGTCTAATAATTTTACCTATGTGCCACAGCAACCTTGGTCAAACAGAAAAAATGCCTGAACGCACGTTTATTATTGACAAAAATCAAGCGTTTTCGCCACAAGCCTCCTGTGGCTTCATCAGAGATAACAAATAAACAATTTCAAAAGCCTGTCTTAAATACTAATAGACAGGAAATGACATATATAATTAAACAATTATAAAATTTTTGAATTTTATGAACTTAAAACATTATAAAAATGAACTTAAAATTCATATGTAAATTATTCAGCTTAAAATTAGAAATGTTTCCTTGAATCTACAGGTAATTGCACCATACAAATACATATCTAGGGAAAAAATATATATATAATAATAATACCCTTATTGTAAAAAGCATATAATATTACACATAGATACACCATACATATCACCATAGACTTTTCAAAAGCAAAGAAAGGGTGACCCTCTTAGGGTGTATACTATCCTATAATAAAAATAATGATAATAATGATTTTATAATTATAAAACTAGTACTATATTCTATGTTATTTTAATAAGATTAATGTTTTATAATAAAACCAACTCACTTAGCTAAAAGGCTACATGAATTGTAAATACATAGATATTAGTATTAAGAGTAGAAGTATAATAAAAACAGTCAATAAAAGTAAACATCATAAGTCAAAATGCAAAACCAAGTCTGACAGGGACAGATGGACTTATTTATCTCAAATAGCTCTTCAATTTAAGAACAGCGGAAATATTGCAGTTTTCATTAAGCCCTGGCACTCTAAAGGCATCTACTTTGAGTTGCCATTCTAATTCTAATGTATGGTGCAATTACCTGTAGATTCAAGGAAACATTTCTAATTTTAAGCTGAATAATTTACATATGAATTTTAAGTTCGTTTTTATAATGTTTTAAGTTCATAAAATTCAAAAATTTTATAATTGTTTAATTATATATGTCATTTCCTGTCTATTAGTATTTAAGACAGGCTTTTGAAATTGTTTATTTGTTATCTCTGATGAAGCCACAAGAGGCTTGTGGCGAAAACTCTTGATTTTTGTCAATAATAAACGTGCGTTCAGGCATTTTTTCTGTTTGACCAAGGTTGCTGTGGCATTTTTTGTTTTTTATCAGTTTTACTTTTGGTCCGTTTTTGGTGAATTTTACCTATGTAATAGGTAGGACAGTGTAAGCAACTGGCAGCATAAATAGCCCAGTTTGTATTACAAATTATCAAAAATAATTCATTGGTACAAAATAATTTCTCAGCAGCCAGTACCTCTGTTATGAAACACTACAGAAGATACACTGGCAGTAATACTAGACAAGATAAGTTAGAAGTCAGGCAAATGTATATGGTTATTTCTTACAATGTTTTTTCTCATGAACAAGTTAAGATAATCAAGTATTTTTGGTCATTTTTATTTAAATTTAAAGTATTTTGTGATACATTATGCAGACTTCCTATATTTTCATACACAAGCGGTAGAAACATACAGGACATTATTGTACACAGTAAATTTGTTAAGCCAGTGGATAAGTTATGCAGCACTTTAGGTATACTGGGCACTAGTGGTTGTACTAGATGCTCAGCATGTAAATATGCTGTTAATTATTTTAGTTATGTCAATGGTGTTCCCTTAAGTCCTAAAGGACATTTTACTTATGTAACATCTAATGTTACTTATGTTCTCAGATGCTCCTGCAGTCCCTTTTATATAGGTGAAACTAAGAGAAGTTTTAAATTGAGACTGCAGGAGCACATTAGAGACATAAAGATGGAAAAAGTTGCTAGTCCTGTTGCCATGCATTTAAGTTGTTTCACAACAGCAATCCAGACTCTTTGCAAGCCAGCATCCTAGAACAAGTTAATTGGGGTGTTGGCAACTCTGAGGTTTAAGAATAAACATCATTTGTTATATACAGAAAGTATTTATATTTTAAAATACACTTTAAGTCCTTGTGGACTTAATACTGAATGTTCATGGAAACTTATGATAGAATTATTTTCTAAATATAATAGAAATATAGTATTTATGTTTTAGATATTAATTAATTAGGTAAGTGTTTTATAATTGATAGTTAATGTCTGTATAAAATGGCACTGTTTTTTCCTTACTGATGTACTCCTAGAAGGCATTTTTTGCCGAAGTGCTAGAGACTTGAGACATTCTTGCTAATAAAGTGCAAGCTGGTGAATTTTATATTTTTTACTGGCCTTTTTGTCATATTTCCATTCACTCCCATCCTCCCCTGCCTGTTCCATCCAACGTCCCTGACACTATCTGAACAAGGGTCATCCAGGATGCAGTCAGGGTTTTATCCCTCTACACCATGAGCTCTGACTGTAGCATCTAATAATGGGCTGTTGGTCAAATGATGGAAGCATTATGGCTGACAGTGAACTTTAGAGACACTTGCTTGACGACTGAGAACCCTTTTCTCAGTGGAGCATGGAAAACGAAAAGTCGTTCCGTCTTCCTACACCTGTGTGTCCTTCTCAGGTACCAAATGAGCCGAAGGCTTATGTTCAGGGTGTGAAGCAGCATCTCTCTCCTAGTCTCTGGCATCTGCTACAACAAAGAACACCAGGGAATGAACTAACTAGTGCAGAGAAAAGTCTGAATTGTAGGATAATCCTAAGGGACATCCTGACCATGAGAAGAAAGCAGATATGGTTCACTAAGCAAGAGAGCCTGAAGCTGCCAGACTGAGTAGTATCCTTGCCACCTTCAAGATAAACCAAACTAAGTGGATAAACACCCTCATGTTCTCTCCAGTCTATCTTATGTTGATTTATTGTGATTTGACAAAAACTTTGGATATGCTTTTTGACTAGGCTTGAAATGGTGTACAGACTGTTTGCCTAGCACGTAGATAAGACCTATAAACCTGTAAGCGTGATGCACACAGGAAAAAATCCAACAAAAACAAAGTCTTCCATGAAATGAACTTCAATAATGCTAAATTAATAGTCTCAAACGGTGTGTCACTTTAATCCATCCATAATGAAATTCAGGATTCATGGTGTGGGGGGGGGGATAAATTCCTCAACAGGGCTGATGATATACAATGTTAAGAAATTGCTTGATCAGCCATTCTGGGCCACAGTTCTGCCTTTCACAAGATCATGATCTACAGAAATAGTTGAAACATGCACCATGACCATGGAATAAATGAACCCCGTTTCATAAGGTTACCTAAGGTAGGTCAGAGTAACCTGCAGACTTAACTCATGTACACTAGGCACCACTCCGTTAATGAGGTGCCAAATTTCTGAGAGCTGCAGGCTGGATGACAAGCATATGGTGGTCTGATTCACAGTTACATGTAAGCATGAGAAATACCTTTTAAATTAAATAAATAAAGCATTTTGCCTTACTTTTTAAATTTAAAGCATTTTCTTACATTTAAGTTGTTTATCTAAGCACTGGATAATGGAAATGCTGTACTGCAATTTAGCTCATTGTCTCTATACTTCTTGGAGGCAGTGGTCTCCAGATTCCCTAAATCCTTAAAGAACTCTAGAGGTAAGGGAGAACCATCGACCTTCAATGCCCATGGACATGTGCTCGTGTAAGAGACGGTGCATGCCATACCACCACCAGAAATCAAGTGAATATAGTAGAGAATGCTGTGCCAGCTAAAGGCACAGTATGAGGCAAGAGGCCTGTGACTGGGCTGTTGCAGATCAAACTCTCAGATGCTGTGATCCCAAAAGTACATATCAATTTCCCACTAAGAGGTGGAGCTTCTCTACCGGGGCTCTGTTTGCCAGCATGGACCTGAGGGTAGGATCTAGAAAGGTACTCCACGGTTCTAAGTCACATGACTTGTAGCTGACTGACTAAAGGGACCAACCTCTGAGATCAGCAGGTTAAAGAAAAGTTCCAGTCAACCATCCAGACAGACGGCACTACAAGAATTTCAGAACATAACCGAAAGGTAGGAGCCTATGGTAAACCATCCTCACTCCAAAGTTCTTGACACAGCCTGATGACCAGTTTGGACTTGAGCATTCACTAGTCAAGGGTGCTGACCACTACAAAAGGTTAAGCTGATGGTGAGGCACTGGGCTGACCTTAACAGGCTCAAGTCTGTATCCACCTTCTGAGAGCTTGTCCCGGCATAGATACTTTGACATATGTCTAGGGCTGCAAGGTGGGCAACCCAGATGTTTCCAGACAAAGAGCTTACAGCCTCTGCCATGTTTGCAAAATAGCTCCCAGCTTTCCATTTCATGTAGCTGGGTTGAATCCCTGGCATCTGTATTCGTCATTAATGTAGCGGCCCTACCCAAGGCAGTACAGGCAATCTTAGTGCAAGTCTGAGATGGTGATCTGACAGCAAAACAGACATAGTACACTTAGACAAGAGAATTCAGCCCTCAACCAATGACTGCAAGGATCAAGATCCAAACTATGCATGTAGCAAAAAACAAAACTGACCGATAGGTTCTGGGAACAAGCAGGTTTATGTATCCAGCACATTACATAACAGTGTATACTGGCTGAAAAGGCACAAATCCAGAAAGTAGGATTTTAATGACAATAGGTAGAATTCCATTTGAAAAAGTAATAGTCAACCTCGGAACCATAAAAGAAGGCCCTTGTCATTAGAGCCAAAGTTTTCAAACTATACTAGTTACAGATTTTCAGGTATAAAATTAAATTTCTGCTTCGTTTTGCAAATAACACAGTCACTATTGAAATGTCTGTTTTGGAAAACATTACTCCAGCAACAATTGTACAAAATCTGCTGGCTTATACAGACTAAATTTCTCCTGGAGATGGGGTACAGCATTATACTCAATTTTGTTAGCATGGTTAGCACCAGAAGCTAGTTCATTCACATCTTTTCTACTACCCATCTGTACTCTTTCTGAGCTAGCAGTTTGTTTTTCAACCAAATCATAAATTCATGCTGGAAGCATTAAAAAGACAGCTCTTGTTTCCATTAGGACAAAACAGGCATCGTTAGATTGCTTCATGGATTTAATCTGCCTACCTTGACTGGGCCAAGGCATTCAACACAATTCTTCACTCAGACATCACATATAAACTCACTAAATTAGGCATATGCCCATATGTCACCCAATGGGTAGCTAGCTGGCTCACAGGATGCAAGATGTTAGGACAGGGGAGTCCACCTCCAATAAAAGATGAGTCACTAGCACAGCCGCTTGGAGCTTGGGGCTAGGGCCCCTCCTTCATGGCATCTACTCAGAGTCAAGGCCAATGTCAACGGCCTCTGGCCTACCAAGTCTACAGATGATTGCAACTAGGAGCAGTCACAGAATCACCCAAAGACACAAATAGCCTTCAAGAAGGCCTGACACAGACAAATAACTGTTGCAAGAGCCATGGTCTAAACTCAATGCAAAGAAATGCATAATCCTGTCTTTGAGAAGACTGCCACCTATGGAAGGTAACACAGTGATGAAACATTCCTACAGATAGACCCAGTGATCAGGGATTTGGGAACGCATGTAGACAGTAACCTGGCCTTTAACCATCATGTGTCTTCAGTGGTGAGAAAACCATTCTATGTTGTACACCTTATAATCAAGGATATGGCACCTAGACCCAAGGATGTCATTATTCTGCAGTGCGCAGCCCACATCTTATCAATCACTAAGTACAACACACCCGTCAACAGTGTGCAGCCCTCATCTGACCAATCACTAAGTACACCACACCCTTCTGACCAATCACTAAGTATACCACACCCTTCAACAGTGTCCAGCCCTCATCTGACCAATCACTAAGTACAACACACCATTCAATATGTATCTGACCAGGCATTTTCAATAACTGGAGCATTTACAGAGGTTCCTCACAAAAAGGGTATGGGGCATAAACAACTTGCTCCACAAGGACCACCTCAAAGCCCTATTCCTGTACAGTCTCCTACAGATGACTACAAGGCGATCTATGCCTGGTCTACACAGCGTGCTCTGATCTCACTCTTGTGCACCTATTGGACATTCACAAAACTAACAATATCAGAAATACCTGATCTAGCGACTTAAACCACACCTGCAACATAAATAGGACATACTGGAGGGAAAGGTTTGTGTCTCAGAGACCACACCTCCTCTGGAACAGGCTTCCCTGTCATGTGAAGCAGAGTTCTTTCCTAACTAAATTCAAGCGTAACTTGGGCCAGTGGATAGGGAATCAGAAATTTAAACATTGTCTGCCATCTATGCTTCTTATGGACAGTGGCAGCATTGCAAATGTTTAATTACCCTTTGTCCAAGCCTATATCCAACTTAAAAAAATACCCTGAGGTATCAGATCATGTCAGATACATTTGGATAAGTATGGCTAAGCTTAAAATATCCCCTTTGAAAGTTAGCTTAGTAATCCCCTATGAACTTACTGCTACTGCTGCATTGCCCTCCGTTTTAAATTTCAGAGATACATCTTTTCAATAGTTTGAAAGGCATGTAAAGTGCCAGTAAACATTTATTATGAAATTTGGAAAGAATTCTGTTTTCCCACCTGTCTCTACCAATGTATTTAAGAAGGATTTGTCTTCGGTATGGTAAAATATTTAAAGTAGACCAAATAACACAAAATTTCCAGCCTGTAGAAATAAAATGCTTTATTAGAACGGTTATCTGAGAAAGTGTCATCTCATGTCTTTTCTCTGTTGTTATAACAAATTAAATTTGATATTTTCACTTTCAAAGATCTTATGTTTGTACTTAAGGTCCTGTTAAAAATGCCGTGCCATATCTGCAATAAAGTTCTTCTTTCTCAGGTAGACTTTACTGAAAGAAGGACCATCCAGTCTTTCCAGTACATTAATTTATAATGTGTCCTTCTTTACAACTGTTTGGGAGATAGAAACCTAAAATTGCGCAGCAAGAGTTGCTTTCTGTTTTCTTCATCACTGTTAATGTCAAAGTGCAAAAGAACCATCACTTTGGCTCCTTCTCTTTAGAGAAACATTACTTTCATTCTCACATGCCTACCATGCGTCCGTTATAAATCGAATGAAACATGTTTGATTATCTGAATTAGCTGTTATCCTCTCCTCCACCAATCAGTTTGCGCACACACACACGCACACACGCATGCACACACACATGCTAACATAGCCTACAAGGGCAGTTAGCCAACTTCATACCTGCGAGTTGGGGTTTGTCATAATGACCGAGTTGTTTACCTTAGACACAAGATATACAGTCATACACACACACACACACACACACACACACACACACACACACACACACACACACACACACACACACACACACACACAGGTTTACATTCATTTACTCGAATTGCACTCAGTCGAATAATCTCATAATCATAACACTTCAATGAAAATTAGAAATGCCTAATACCAGTATGCCCGAAATAAATCCCAAATTCGAAACTCCCTACCACTCTGGACCCAGGAACAAGCAGTAACATGGGTCGAGAAGGGGGTGAGATTTGTCATTTGGACATACTGGTATTCGGCATTTTCAGCATTCGTATTTCAGACTTCCGCAAAGTGAATTTAACAGAGTGCAATTTGAGTAAATGAATGTAAACCCACAAAACAAATCCTACAGTTAGCCAGATGCAATCCACAGGCTAAAAATGCATTAAAGTTTCATTTCATTGCAGCCAGTTAGCCAAAATGACAACTGATCAAACTGAATATTTTTGAAATATGTTTCTGTTGGGAGAGAAGGAGGATTTTCTCTCTAACACAATAGGAAACCTCTTCACCTCTCATTTAATCGGTACAGATCAGAATGGGCACATCCTGTGGAAAAGAGAAATTCTTCTATAAAGCAAATGTGATTTTAAGTAGTTAGTTGTGATTAATTTAGCTCTGTCATGCTTCACTGAGAGGCAACCACATGGAGGTTGACAGGAGTCTGATTCCCCTGTGGTATACAACATAAATGTCACATCCTCTGTTTATCCAGTATAACTAAGTTTTCTATTTTTTTTTTATATTCTGGACTTCTGTTATTTTTATGTTGGTTGTTTTTGCCTTTTTTTGGGGGGGGTGGGTTGACATAAAGAAATACTTTTTCAAACAGTTATCGGGTAAAGGAATTTTTCTTCCTTTTCAGACATTTTATAGTACTAGTGAAAAAAAGCTCTGTCTCTCATCAGTTTCAATACCAGCGGCCCAGTTTTATAAGACTTGCTCTTCATGTAACTAACTACTTAGACACCAGGTCTTTTGGAAACTGACTCCCGGTGCAAGCCTGTTTAAAGACAGGCTTTGCATAGATGTAAGTCACTTCCTTTCGGAATCTGGCTCCAGTTCTTTCTGTGCGTCAGGGATCTGCTGATCATGCTTTAAGTTTTTATGCCTCTTGTACTGTAAGTCTGAGGAGTTTATTACTATTTCAGGGGATTCTGCTGTATGGTAGTGTGAAGTGTGAATGACATAAGTATTGAGTGGTACTTCTGCAGTGGTCATCAGAGTGTCTGTGAAAGGGATGCACAAATACATACGCATATTTTCTTGGAATTTGTTAGGAGCTTTATATGCGGTGACAGTGTCAAGCTTTCAAATGGTATTTTGGGAGGATGATGCACATTTTTGAATTACTGAAGAGGGGAAGGTCAATTATTTAGTTGGGTTGTTGTCTAGAAGCAACAAATAGCAGCGGTTCAATGTACTGAATACAGGTTATCATTTTACCATGGGTGTGATATATTTTTTTTACCAATTGGAGTAATTAAACTCTACTACTACTAATAATAATAATTCAGTAAGCAGAAATGCATATACTCACATATCAAGCTTTACACTCAAATGAAAAAGCATGAAACTTGTAAACTTTTATGAAATAAGAATGTAGGTTCAGTGTCTGGACTGTTGCACTGACCTCTTGTAATTCAGAAAAAAACATTAGTCAAAAGGTGAATGATTTTATTGCATATTTTCAAATCTTTGTATCCTAAGGTGGCAGTTGCTGCATAGTTTAAGGCTGGAAGCTGTATTTCTTATGGCACGGGGTTTGAATCCCCCAGTTCTCATTTCCCTACTGTGTGACCTTAAGAAAGTCACTTAATCAGCCATTGCTTCCTGATCACCCCTGAAAAGGGACCATGTTCAGTGAGTCTACCTGGTTAACAAGAATCATTCTTATTATTATTTATAACCTCATGTTTTCTGTGGAGCTGGAAGAGAAAGGTTTTCCTGTTGGTGGGATGGATAATGTTTTCAGTTTTGCAGTGTTTTACTCAATTTTCTTTTGAGGAATGAGATTTGTTTTTAGGTTTCTGAGCACTGTGTGAGATGGTGTTTTGTGTTTATGTCACTTTTCTTGGGTTAAGCAGTGTTATTTGTATGTTCGTGGTTATATATATTTGAGTGCTCTGTATTTCTGTACATTTACTGCTCTGGTTGCTCTGAGAGGGATTGTTGCAATCAAAATGTACGTATTCTGCCTTGATGAGATTAGAACTGGGTTTACTTATTGTGCATTAGTTGATTTTATGTAATTAATTTAATAAATGCAATACAATACCTATCATGTATGTCACTATATGATAATCACCTAATTTATGTATCTTTAATGACTCATACTGCATAACTAAGTTTGGGTTCAGCTAGTTCATTCTGCAGTATTAGTATTTTATTTGTTCAGAGCTAGCAAATCACATTCTAATCTAGAAATGTTTATGACTGCCTCGCGTCTCAAGTCAAGAGTGAAAACAGTCCAGGGAACAATTCACTTAGCCGATTAACAAATGTAAATATGCAAAATATATGCAGAGGAGAAACAATGTTTCTTTCAGTGAAATTATGGATAAAATCCATTCAGAGAATTCTGAAGTTATTTTGAAAGAAGAGAGTCTAAAATAATCATATGCTGACACTGTTACGAATAATGCAGGGAAAGTGGTGAGACAGAAACAGAAAAAAAGGAAATGCTGACAATCAAAGGAAATTAATTATAAGAATCCAGAATAAAGAAGATAAATAAATGGGCAAGTATGACATCTGGGATAATCTGATGGTACCAAAGACTCACGAGGTAAAAGGTTTCATTCTTATTCATAAAGAGACATTTGGTGACATTATATTTCAGACTGGTTCTGTCATGGAAACATTTTGGGAGAGTGTGAAAAAGAAAAAAAATGTTGTTGTCTTTTGGCTTTTCCTGGTTAGGGGTCGCCACAGCGGAACTATGGTCTGCTAATGATTGGCAGTAGATTTTCACGAACGCCGAGGTGCCACCTCGATGTCCAACCTTCAACGAAGGCACGCCCATTTACACATGTCTTTCGAACGCCCACCCAACCGTGGGGAAGACATGCAGACTCCACACAGAAGGCACTCCCTGCACTCAAGCCGAGAATCGAACGGGAGAACATCTTGCTGTGAGGCAACAACGCTACCGCTGCACCACCGCGGATATAAAATTTATTTATTTTTATTTATTTTTATTTTACATTTGTTGACCGGGCTAGTCTAGCTGGATATATGTCCATTTTCAGTAGAGGCCCGGGGAGATAAGCTCCAAAACAGATTCACTAAAGTACACATCTACAGAAGTACATATATCAGATGCAATTACATTCATCATTACGAAGACAATATAAGTGGTCATAGGTATATAGAGTATAAAAAATATATATATATATACACAAAATATTGACAAGACTTAGATGTTCAAAAGGATTAATACCAGAACTTGTATAATATAATTGTAGATAGGAAAGGAGGAATAAAAGGAAAGTAAAATGGAGTTAAAGGTGATTAAAAAATCAAGTAGTAATGCATGTCCCTTTTTAGTGAGAACACAAATAGGTAAGACTGTGTGGGAGAGGTAGAACGGTAGTTGTTAAGAAGAGATTGCTGCAGAGATGTGAAGGTGGGGTTGAATCAAGTGGCGAGAGCATTGTTCAGTCAGGTTTAGTACAGGGGCACATCCAATGTGCTTTAAGGAAGAGCTTAAGTTTATTTTTAAACAGAGTTATAGAGGGAAGAGTGGAAAGTTCAGAGGGAAGTAGGTTCCAGGTTTTCCCAATAGTGCTAGAAAAGAGAGAGTCTCCAACTCTATTGTTTGATTTATTGATATTTATAAGAAGTTTTTGAGAAAATCTTAGGGACTTCAGGTTATTGTAGGGGTGAATAAGGTTAGTTAGGATGGGTGTTTTGGCAGGTTGATAAAGTATTTTATGGGCAATGGTCAGTTGATTAAATTTCAGCTGTTGCTGTAATTCAAGCCACCCTAGGTACTTTAGATTAAGGCAGTGGTGTGTGTTTTAAATGGGTTACCTGTGGCAAATCTAGCTATATTATTGTAGGAGTTTTCTAGTTTCTTAATGTTATTTTTTGACAGATTAGTAAAGATGGGTGAGGCATAGAGAAGGGTGGAGATTAGCTGGGTGTGGGCATTAGTTATTCTGGTTGCAGGAGTGAGGAAGGGTTTGATCCTATAAAGAGAGCCAATTTATTTAGTAGTTTTCAAAATGTTGTTGATATGAGTGTCAAAGTTAAGGTTGTTGTCTATGGTGATACCTAGCAGTTTGGTAGTAAGGTCTTGGGATATGACAGTGCCATTATTGGATGTTACAGTGACGTCAATTGGGGGAGATTTATTGGTAGGTGTAAAAAGGAGAAGTTTAGTTTTTTGGGGGTTTAGTATGAGACAGCGTTTTGTAAACCATAGCTCTACTGACTTAAATAAGTCTTGTGTAAGGGAGTGAAGTTTAGATACAGATGTGGCTGAGCATATAAGTGTAGAATCATCAGCGTATTGTATACATGTAGCTTGGGGAACTACTTGGTGAAGGTCATTGATGAATATAGAAAACATGAGAGGGCCCAGTATGGACCCTTGAGGGACACCAATATTGACAGGGAGTTGGGTAGAAAGAATGGTGTTCCAGAGCACAGCTTGATGTCTATTATTTAAGTAGGACTTGAACCATTTTATAGCTAGTGTGTCAAGTGACAGAGATTTAAGAATGTTTATGAGTATATTGCGATTTACCATGTCGAAAGCCTTGGACAGGTCAATGAAAAGTGCAGAGGAAAGCATGTTAAGGTTACAGTTTTTGTTGATGGTGTCCATGAAGGAAAGTAGGGCAGTAGTAGTGCTATGGGAAGGTCTGAAGCCATGTTGGGAGTTGATGAGCAGGTTATTATGGAGAAGGTGGTTTAGCAATTGTTTGTGGATACATCTTTCCATAATCTAGATAAAGGAGAGAGTAGGGCCATGGGACGATAGTTAGAGAGTTTAGTGGAGTCTTTCCCCTTATGAAGGGGAATAATGTGGGAGACTTTCCAAAGTTTGGGGATGTATCCTTCAGTGATGGTTCTATTGATGAGAATGGAGATGGGGTAACCAATGGTGATGGTTCTAGTGATGAGAATGGAGATGGGGTAACCAATGGTGATGGTTCTAGTGATGAGAATGGAGATGGGGTAAGCAATGGTGATGGTTCTATTGATGAGAATGGAGATGGGGTAAGCAATGGTGATGGTTCTATTGATGAGAATGGAGATGGGTAACCAATGGTGATGGTTCTATTGATGAGAATGGAGATGGGGTAACCAATGGTGATGGATGGGGTAACCAATGGTGATGGTTCTATTGATGAGAATGGAGATGGGGTAAGCAATGGTGGTGGTTCTATTGATGAGTATGGAGATGGGGTAACCAATGGCGATGGTTCTATTGATGAGAATGGCGATGGGGTAACCAATGGTGATGGTTCTAGTGATGAGTATGGAGATGGGGTAAGCAATGGTGATGGTTCTAGTGATGAGAATGGAGATGGAGTAAGCAATGGTGATGGTTCTATTGATGAGAATGGAGTTGGGGTAAGCAATGGTGATGGTTCTATTGATGAGTATGGAGATGGGGTAACCAGTGGTGATGGATGGGGTAACCAATGGTGATGGTTCTATTGATGAGAATGGAGATGGGGTAAGCAATGTTGGTGGTTCTATTGATGAGTATGGAGATGGGGTAACCAATGGTGATGGTTCTATTGATGAGAATGGCGATGGGGTAACCAATGGTGATGGTTCTAGTGATGAGTATGGAGATGGGGTAAGCAATGGTGATGGCTCTAGTGATGAGAATGGAGATGGAGTAAGCAATGGTGATGGTTCTATTGATGAGAATGGCGATGGGGTAAGCAATGGTGATGGTTCTATTGATGAGTATGGAGATGGGGTAACCAATGGTGATGGTTCTAGTGATGAGAATGGAGATGGGGTAAGCAATGGTGATGGTTCTAGAGATGAGAATGGAGATGGGGTAAGCAATGGTGATGGTTCTATTGATAAGAATGGAGATGGGGTAAGCAATGGTGATGATTCTAGTGATGAGTATGGAGATGGGGTAAGCAATGGTGATGGTTCTATTGATAAAAATGGAGATGGGGTAAGCAATGGTGATAGTTCTATTGATGAGAATGGAGATGGGGTAACCAATGGTGATGGTTCTAGTGATGAGAATGGAGATGGGTTAAGCAATGGTGATGGTTCTATTGATGAGAATGGAGACGGGGTAACCAATGGTGATGGTTCTATTGATGAGAATGGAGACGGGGTAACCAATGGTGATGGTTCTATTGATGAGAATGGAGACGGGGTAACCAATGGTGATGGTTCTATTGATGAGAATGGAGATGGAGGTAACCAATGGTGATGGTTCTTTTGATAAGAATGGAGATGGGGTAAGCAATAGATTTGGCTGCTAAATGTAAGTATTCTGCAGGTAGTAGGTCAGCAGAAGGAGTGCATGGTTTGAGTTTTTGGATAAGGGTGAGAATAAATGCTGTTGATACAGGTTGGAAGACAAATGGAGGTGGTGGGTTAGATTCAGACTTAGATATGGTTATGTTTTGCGGAGAGAGTTGACTGGCAAGAGTTTGAATTGTTTTGGTGAAAAAGGTATTAAAGGCATTGGCAGTTTGTTTGGGGTTGTCCTTGTCAGTGCCTTGTGGGTTAGGTGTAATAGATTGACCAGGGTGTAATAACTGATTAATACTTGCCCAGAATTTTTGTGGTTTATTATGGTGGGTATGTTGAGAATGTAGGTAATAATTTTGTTTATCGGACATTAAGGCTTTTTTTGTTTCATTTCTCAATTGTTTGAAGTTTTGGAGGTCAATGGGGTTTTTAGTTAAACGTGATTTATTCCAATATTTATTTCTGGGATGGATCTTTCGCTTAGTTTCCTTAGAAAGCCAAGGAGCAGATTTGGTTCTGATCCTAATAAAGCGGGTAGGAGCATAGTGGTTGAGTATGGCTATGAAATTAGCATTAAAGTAGTCAACAGCCTCATCAAGAGAAAGGTGTTTTAATGGGGACCAATTACATGCTCTAAGTTCAGTTAAGAATAGATCCAAGGCAAAGTTTTTCTTGGTTTTAATTGTCCTAAATATGGGTTGAAAAGGTGGATATGTTTTAAGCCTGATAATGTAGGTTAGTAAGTGGTCGCTAATGTCGTTTGGAAAGGTTCCAGAATTGTAAGTCTGGGGTTGATTATTGATGAGTATCCAATCTAAGGTACTTTCTTTCTTATTAGTCTTGTTATTTCTAGTGGGGAGGTAATAATTTGGGTAAATCCGTAGAGATTAATATGGCTAGTGGGGTAGTTGTTGTTGCAACATTTCCAATCAATGTTAAAATCACCTAGGATGATGGTTTCTTGGGGAAGGTTTTGCGATAACCAACAAAGGATGCTTTCAATAGTAGTGATGTTATTTCCTGGAGGAACATAGATGAATATAGATAGATTTGACTGAGTTTAGCTGAAGCTTGGTAATAAGTATCTCAGCATTAGAGTCATGAGGGGGGTTTTGGTTGAAGGTGGTAATTTGAAAATCCAGTTTGAATAAGACAGCTACTCCACCACCTTTTTTAGCTACACAGTCGAGACGTAAGATGTTATAACCAGGTGGGGTAACTTCATTGTCTTTAGTCATGGGTTTTAGCCAAGTTTCTGTTAGACACAAAATATCAAAGGAGTAGAGTTCCAGGAGAGCATGGAGTTGTGTAATTTTATTACTGATGCTACGTGTGTTGAGGTGAGCTACTAAGAGTGAGTTGGGTGTTTTTTTTAGTAGATGGATGGTAGAGGGGTTTGGGGTAGCAAGTTGAGTAGAGGTGGTGGTATTTGGACCAGGGTTTGGGTGAATATCTCCATCCTTTAGGGAGAGAAGTAGTGTTAGATATCTAGTATTAATAAATTTACTGAGATAAAAAAAAAATATAATGCCTGGAATTCAAATGTGGTTAAAGCATTTCACAGGGAAACAAGAAAGAAAATACATGTTCAATTTCAAACTGAAATTGAAAAAGAAACTTTGAAGAGACACAAACGATGTAAAGAAGTTATGGACATTAGTAAAGTTTATGATAACAGAGGATTATGGACTGGTGAATGAAACTGTCATATTGTACTGAAAATGGAAAAAGAGAAAATTGTCCATAGTCCTAGTATAAATGTAGACGGAAATGAGGGTGTTGTAAAATACTGGGGGCAACCCAAAACATGCTGAAATAAGGGTGCTGTAAAATACTGGGGGCAACCCAAAACATGCTGAAATAAGGGTGCTGTAAAATACTGGGGGCAACCCAAAACATGCTATTTCTGTTGGAAGGGTGATCATTTAACAAGTAGCTGTGATAAAAGAAAATGTTATATTTGTGGGGAAAGAGGTCATGTTGCTAATAAATGTGAACTGAAATGTTATAAATGTAACAAATTTGGGCATTTATGGCTGGATTTGTACAGAGAAAAGACGAACACAAGGAAAATAAAAGTGAGGAAAACAAAAGCCAGGAAAATGTAGCAACAGAAGAAAAAAGGGAACCAGGGAAGCAAGAACAGGCCAAAAATAAAGATAAGGTTAAAGACAGCGATGAAACAGAAGACAGAGAAGGTGCTTCTGAAATAAGTGACGAGAGATATAAATTTGGAAAAAAGTTAGATGGAAAAATAATTCTATTGGTAAAAGAATAAGACAAAGAAAAAAAGTTTAAATGGTAAGTATAAAACAAAAAATAAAGGAAATGGATATGAAAATGAGTTAAATGTTTAAATTTATATGGATATAAACACTATGTCCAGGAAGCTACAACACAGATATAGTGATAACTTTAGAGTTCTGTAAATAAATGTAAATAGCATTAAAAATTATAAGTAGAAGAACAGACATCTTAAATTGGTGCAGTAAAAGTGTGATGTTGATAACATTGGAAGATGTAATCTCTCTTCTTGTGTTAGAAATCTTGCAAGCAGAAAAGCTTTGGGGAGGAGTTACAATATGGAACTCAAAAAAGAACCATGTTGTGACACAGTAGTGCTTCGTAAGAAGTTAGTGAAATCACTGAATGCGACACTTCTAATGATGTGAAGATTAACTACTTTAGATCTCAGATGGCATAATCAGGTATACAGAATTACAGCACTGTATGCCTATGTTACAAGTAAAGAAAGACATTTTATTTCATAAAAATTCTGATTATGTAGCAATAAATATGAATATAACATTGACAGGAGATTTTAAATGTGATTTGAGAGGAAAAAGGAAAAAGTGTCAATGTTATTAAGAAAATGCCTGAGGTTGTAAAATGTGCTAATTTAAAAATTTGGAGTATTAATTCATGGACAGAGTCGAGGAGTATACAATAGAGAAAAAGACTACTTCATCGTATCACAAGCTTTGTTGTTTTTGTTGTGTCTTTCTGCTTTTCCCGGTTAGGGGTCGCCACAGCGGAACTCTGGTCCGCTAATGACTGGCAGTAGATTTTTACGTGCCAAGTTGCCGGCCCTGACGCACAACCTTCAACGAAGGTACGCCCATTCACGCATGTCTCCACACAGAAGACGCTCTAGCGGAGAATTGAACAGGACGTCTTACTGTGAGGTGACAACGCTACCGCAGCAGCACCACAGCAGTACTAGTATTGCTACAGAAGAGATGCTTGTAACAGTTTTTTCAGATCATTCCGCCATATGGCTAGAGATAAATGAAAATAAGGAGTATATCAGATTGGGAAAAGGAATAAATTATGGGAAGATAATAAAAAGAAAATAATTATTCAATTACGGAAAGATCTCATTCACACTACAGTATGTTATACAAACTGGTCTGAGTGGTGGCTGTCCAAAAAAAAATATATATTTATACAAAATGTTTTAAGAATGGCAGGCAGATGTAAGAAAGGCAGATAAAGCAAATTATAGGACAATGTGCATAGATGCCTTAAAAGCTTTGGAAATAAATGACACAGAATATTTTGTGAATGAATGGAGAATTTATGAAAATAATCCAGGAAAAGAAAATGAAACAGTGTTTAAGAAAAGATATTACTTACAATGTAAAAGAGAAAAGGTATCAGCTTACTTGAATGGTGCAGTTAAAGGAAATACTAGCATAATAAGAGAAATAAAAGATGATGGAGGAGGTACGACGGTCCCAAGAACAAATTATGATTATTGTAATAAATTATGTGAAAAAATGTTTCAAGATAAAAAAGGTACACAAAAAAAGAATGGAATGATAAAAATTATCAGCTATGGAAAATAAAGAATTATAAAATGAAGTTTCCTTACACGAGTTAGAGAAAATACTTGGACAAGTTAATTTACAGTCATTTGCAGGCCCAGATGGAAAAGGATACAAATTCTATGAAAATTTTAAAGACTGTAAGAAAAAAATACATCCTAAAAGTTATGAATGAGTAGTTCAATGAAGGTTTTATGAATAAAGATATATGCAGTGATGTATTTAAAATTGAAGACAAAAAAATGAAATAAAAAAATGGAGACCTATAGTACTGAACAATGCAGAGTACAATATTTTTATGAAAATGATTCACAAAAGAATGGACAGTAAAATTAAAAACATTATGGAAGATGGCATATACAGTTTAAAGGGAAAAGGAGGCCAGGAACTGTTATTAATAGTAAGGTGAACTGTGGATAATATTATACATAAAAAAAGAGTAAACAAAGCTTATGAAAGGAGACTTAAATAAACCATCTGATACATTTCAACATGAACTTTTATAGATAATTGTGAGGGAATATAACATTAGACAAAATTAAGAATGTTTGTTGTGCAGCATATGACAAAAATAAAGAATGTTAGTGAATGGATGGATAAGTAAACAAACAGATATAAAGAATGGCATACATTGAGGATGTCCCATGGGTACTATATTAATTGCATTAATTCTGATTGTATTGATTAGAGATGTAAACATACATATGAAAGATGCTACGTATACAGCTATAATGAAGGGCTACAAATTCGGGTCATGTTGACTGATGCAGACGGCATTTCGCTAATTATGAAAAACAAAGTCTGGATTAAAGAAGTAATATGTTACATATATGAATTCTTAAACGTACAGCATGAATTTAAATAAAGACAAAAGTAAAGGACTAGGTGATATAGTACAGAGAGGAGGAATATCTTTTTCATTGAAAGAAAGTTCTGTGTTAGGTATAACATTTGGAGATAAACCTGTAAGTGAGGAGCAATCAGAAAGGATAATAGAGGACACACAGGAGTTTTGTTGTTTTTGGAAAACATAAGTTATTTTTAAGTAAAAAGGTGGTTCATTTGATTAATTCAGTTGTACTCGGAAAGGTATCATATTTAGCAAGTAGCTATATATTGCCAATAACATAAGAAAAAAAAATACCACAAGCAATTTTTCATTTACATGAGGTTTGAAACTAAATCCAGTGAAGAAAGAAGTCTTACATATAGATTAGGAAGAAGGAGGTTTAGGAATAACAAATCTGATTACATCTGTTGCTTCAATGAATTTGTACAGAGTACTGCTTTCGATAAATTATAAAAAGAAGTTATAAGTCTTTGTGTCTTTTGGCTTTTCCCGGTTAGGGGTTGCCACAGCGGAACTCCAGTCTGCTAATGACTGGCAGTAGATTTTTACGTGCTGGCTTGCCGGGCCTAACGCACAACCTTCAACAAAGGAACGCCAATTCACGCATGTCGCCACACAGAAGACGCTCTAACTGAGAATCGAACGGGCAACGTCTAACTGTAAGGCGACAACGCTACCGCAGCACCACCACCGCAATATGAGAAGTATTGGGATATGTTAAAAAATTCAGAACAGGAAAAGGATATATAAATGATGGGATGAGATATTATCAGGAAAAAACTGCAATACGGAAAATAAAAATTAATAAAAATAAGAGGAAACTGTGGTATAATAATATCACAATACAATATTATTATAATAATCAATGGGATGATTTAACAAATGAAAATTTAAAGCTATAAAAATATGAAAAGCAGGGTGTAATAAGCAAGTGGAATGTCAATTATGGAGATTACTAATTAATAAATTGCCAGTAAAAAAGCGAGTCTGTATATAGTGTAGCAAAGATGAACCTATAGAACATGTTTTCTTATACTGTATAAGGGTTACAAAATTGTGGGAAAAACTTTGTGAAGAAAAGTTTTTGATGGTATGAAACGGGTGAATGATACAAATATGGAAATTATTATTTATGGATATTATATGCATAAAAGTAAGGAATATGTTAGTCAAATAGATAAATGATTATTTTATGTTATTTGGAACACTTGGAACTTCTTCTTCATCCTTTCGGCTTTTTCCCGGTTAGGGGGTCGCCACAGCGGAACTCCAGTCTGCTAATGATTGGCAGTAGATTTTTTACAGGTGCCGAGGTGCCAGCTCGACGCCCAACCTTCAGCAAAGGCACGCCCATTCACGCATGTCTTTCGGAGGCCACTTGACTGTGAGGAAGACATGCAGACTCCACACAGAAGGTGATCCAGCTGAGAATCGAATGGGAGAACCTCTTGCTGTGAGGCAACAACGCTACCGCTGCACCACCGCGGCTTCAAAAGGATGAATTAAATCATGTTTAATGGTAAATAGAGATGAGCAGTAATTTAAGAAAAATCTGATGGTGATTGTGGAAAAAGAAGTGAGGGTCTAATAAGGGCAATGATGACAGAAGTCCAAATAATAAATGAAAGTAATATAATTATGATTGCATAATAATACAGGAGATAAATGGGATAACTGTACACTAGATAAAGTGTAAATATGTATTTTGTTAAATAATATCATAAATAATATTGTAAATAATGTTCTTTTTGATAGGTGCCATGGGATCTTTTATATCCACCTGTACTTCTTCAACTCAGGCAAATAGGACCTTGATTAAACATCTTATCCAAAGGACGACACACTCCACAGTGCAGCAGCCCCCTTATCCTGCACTGCAGTGCATCATTTATACATCCTTTTTCTCTGTGGTATGGGAATAGAACTCACAGCCTTCTGCACCAAAGATGAGTATGCTACCTGTTGCACCACAGACACTGATACATACATATATGGGTTCACTACATAATCTCGAAATTTTGAAATACCGAATGTCAAAACCTCGAGACAACACACGTACTGCACACACATATACATACATACAACTCCCCCCTCCACAATCAAACATATCATCCTACACTACAGATAAGCAAGGGGGCAAGCCCCCCTGCACCCCCCATGTGGGGGGCTGCACACCACACCCCCTATTTAAATATAGTAACTCCGAGATCGCACAGACACACAAGGGAAACTCACACGTACACATTTTATAGTCCTTCACATACACACATCACAGTCAGAACACACACTGACACACACTAAAGCCCCTAACCAACACACTTACACGTAGATACTTACCTGAATTCCACCTATACATTCACATACTGCAACACCAGAAGCGCTACTTCAATATCTCCGTACATCGGGATTTTGAATTTCGAGCTTCTGATCTTTCAATATTTAGGGGTTTCAGCTATATATAGTCTCGAGATTTTGACATTCGGTATTTCAAAATTTCGAGATTATGTAGTGAACCAATATATTTTATATATATATATATATATATATATATATATATATATATATATATATATATACATGTGTGTGTGTGAGTGTGTGTGTGTGTGTGTGTGTGTGTGTGTATATATATATATATATATATATATATATATAAAAATATATATATATATAGATATATATAAATATATATATATATATATATATATATATATATATATATATATATATAGATAAATATATGTATGTACATATATATATATACATATATATATATATATATATATCTATAGGCATATATATATATATGGGTCCCCTTCCCAATATTAAAATTTCAAAACATCGAATCACTGCTCTGTGAATACCAGATAATTGAAGTTTTGAAATATTGAACCTTATCAATGGAGATCGCCATACAGTGTTGTGGAACGGGAACTTTACCGTTCTATTCATTGTGGTGCAACCTTGGAGTTGGTATATTTGTGTAGCAGGGGTTTTGGGGGGGGGGTGCAGGAGGGCTTGCCCCCCCTGCAAAAATGTGAAAAAGACATTTTGTAACATGTTAGTTTTTTTTTTGTAAGGTTCGATATTTCAGAACTTTGATCTTCTGGTCTTCGATGATCAGAGGTTCGATGTTCTGAAATTTCGATCCTTTGAAGTAGACACATATATATATATATATATATATATATATATATATAGATAGATATTCACTATACAATCTCGAAATACTGATATATCGAATTTCAGTATTTCGAGACTGTATAGCCGAAAATCCACATAACCAAAAACCCACAACCGTGAAAATCAAAATTGCGACCATACACACACACACACACACACACACAACCACACATACACCTACCTAACTACACTACAAGAAACAAAACAACACACACAAATACAACATAACATACAATCAGACCTACTCTACATATAAGTAGGGGGGCAAGCCCCCCTGCTCCCCTCACACCCCCGCTACTTATATATACTAACTCTGAGGTCGCACTAAACAAACAAACACATAAAACCCAACACTACGCACACACGCATACACACACACACACACACACACACACACACACACACACACACACACACACAAACACACACACACACAAACACACACACACACTAAAATCCTTACCCAATACCCTTACGAATACACCACTTACCTTAATCCCCAGCTAAATCCATACACCGCACCACATGTTACGAATGTGACACCACAACAGCGGATTCAACATTTTCACATTCGATATAGTGGCGTTTTGTGTAACTGCACTTTCGACTATACAGTCTTGAGATACTGAAATCCGATATTTCAGTATTTTGAGACTGTATAGTGAACCTATATATATATATATATATATATATATATATATATATATGGGTCTAGGACATATACTCGACTAGCATATGTCCGAATCACAAAACATCAAACACACATACACGAAAGAGCTTAACATTGGAAAGCGCTTCTGTGTATGTGTAGTTCAAAAACAAAAAAAAAAATTACGTTTCTGCGGTGGGGGGGGGGGGGGTTTGCCCCCCTGCACCCACGACACCCACCCCTACTTTAATATTCTCACTCCGAGATTGCACTACAGTGGGGAAAACAGAATGTTCCCTTACCCGCACTGTAGTCCAATCTACGAAACAGGCACTCATACATGGAAGCGCTTTTAGATGTTAAGCGCTTTCATGTATTTGTGTTCGATGTTTTGTGATTCGGACATATGCTAGTCGAGCATGTATCCGGATCCCATATATACATATATATATATATATATATATATATATATATATATACACACACACACTCACACACACACACACACATACAGATTTATTTATTATTTATTTATTTTATTTGGAGTTGGTTTACCAGGAATGTGCAAATGGGCCAAAAATAACCCGTTTTCAATGGAGGCCTGGGGAGCAAAGCTCCATAAAGACAGTATTTATGAAAAACAAATTGACAGTCACATAGTAGGACAGTAATACAGATAAAAACAAGGCATTTAGAGATACAATAAATGAAAATCCACACTAAAATATAAGAATACACAAAGAAAACTATAAAGTATATGTAAGTATTTACAAATATTTACAAACATATTTGTTCCTATTATAAAACAGCTGGACAATGAGCACTTGGGGTGCCTTTTGGTGTTAGTGGGAATGTGAGGTGGGACAGTAAGGGGGAGGGGAGTAAGAAGTAAGGGTGTTATGTGAGATGGGAACAGAAGAATTCCCAGCGATTTTAGATCGGAGTGAAGTAATTTTTTAAAGGTAGAATGACTTGTGGGGGTAGGGAGTTCCCTGGGCGTGCTATGGAGAAGGACAAAAGGTTTTTGCCTGAAGGGCATGATGGTTTATGACATTCAATCAGGTTCTGGATGTTGGAACTTAACAGTCTTTCTGGAAGGTGCGTTTTAAAGGTAGAGGAAAGGGAGGGACAGAGGGGGGGAGTGAAGATGAGGTTATGAGCTTGAATGAGTGGAATGTAGGTGAGATCATTTGGCAGCTCTAACTAATTAATTTTGTGTAGAGCAATGCAGTGATGAGTAGAAGATTTGTATCTTGAGGCGAATTTGGCAATTTTACTATAACAGCAGGAGAGTTTTGTCTTAACGGTGGATTGTAAATTAGTAAGGAGTGGGGCACCATATAGTAGAGAAGGGATGAGGTATGTGGTAGAGAGAAAGAACTTGATAGAGGGAGTGAGATAGTCATTGTGGCAATAAAGCATGCCAAGTTTCTGGTGTTTTTTTTTTATATTTTTTGTAGGTGGGTGTTGAACTTAAGTTGGTCGTCAATGAGGCCTCCTAGGAGTTTAGCTTCACAAACTAATTTGAGAGATGTGTTTTTCTGGCTAGTGATAGAGAAGGAGTTTTTGTCTATGGTGGTTGATTTAGAAAGGGTGAATGTCATAAGTTTTCTTTTGGAAGTGTTGAGTGCTAGGTGGTTGTCTAACATCCACTGTTCTGTAGTGTTAAAGGCATCTTGGGTTAGCTTTATCAAGGTGGGGATGGAAGTGGTAGAACAAATGCTAGTTGAATTATCTGCGTCTTGGATGAGTTTTGCATTAGAAATAAAATGGTGGAAATCATTTATGAAAATATTGAAAAGAAGGGGACCTAGTATGGAGCCTTGCGGTACACCTGTCTGGGTATTAAGGAATGGAAAGGTGGCTTTTTTCCATTTTACTGCTTGTTGCCTATTAGAGAGGTAACTGGTAAACCAAATGAGAGAGGAGGGGGAAAGGTTTAGATAAGACAGCTTAGTTAGTAGGAAGCTGTGAGAAATGGTGTTGAAAGCCTTTGAAAGGTCTAGGAGTAGGGTAGAAACGATACAGCCAGAGTCATGGGTTTTATTAATAGCTTCAAGGAAGGAGAGGAGAGCAGTGTAAGTGCTATGGCCACGTCTGAATCCATGTTGTGTAGGGGTTAGTCGGTGGTTGTCAATGAGCTAGGGCAGAAGCTGTAGGTGAATACATTTTTCGAGAAGTTTAGAGATAGGATGGCGATAGGTCGAAAATTTTAAATATTATTATTACCACCTTTGTGAAGGGGCATAATAAAGGCCTTTTTCCAAAGCTGGGGGATGTGGCCTTCTTGAATTGACCTATTTATTAGAGTACAGATGGAGAAGGTGATGGCTTTTGCAGCTATCTTTAGAAAGGAGGAGGGAATGTTATCGGTAGAGTTGGAGCATGGTTTCAGGTTCTGAAGAAGTTTTTTTTATAGTAGATAGGGGGATGGGTCTTACAGAGAAAGGAGGAGATTGGGGGGTGAGTGTTCTTGAGGATGAAGGAGAATGGGATAGTAGAGGAGAGGATGTAGGGTCATTAGTGAAGGAAAATGTTAGTTTGGTAATAGATTCGATGAAGAAAGAGTTAAATTGGGTGGCTAAATCTGTGTCTGAAGCATTTGGATCAGGGCAGGGTATTTCTTTTCTGCCGGGATTGAGGAGGGAGCGGATATCATTCCAAAATTTTCAGGATTTGTTTTTCTGGCTAGTTTGGAGTACAGAGAAGTAAGCTTTATGGTCAGCTATAATCAGCTTTTTGACTTTGTTCTGAAGTGTTTTGTATTCATTAAGGGTGGTGGGAGTTTTATTTTTCTGGTATCTTTTCCAAGCTTTATCTCGAAGGCGCATGGAAGCTAGTGTATTCTTAGTTAACCAGTGGGCAGTTTTACTTACAATTCTTTTTGCACGCAAGGCGGCAAAGGTATCTACATGCTTTAGGAATATTGTGTTGAAGTAGGAAATGGCATTTTCAAAGGGGAGTGATTTTAGTGGGCTCCAGTTTGTTGCTTTTAGTGAGTTTGAGAAGGTACTGGGATTGAAAATTTTCAGGGAACGCATAAATATATAGGTGTGCGACAGTTGTAAGGGGGAGGAAAGGTGATGAGCAAATGTGGGAAGGTGATCACTAAGTGGATCGAGAAGAGTACCAGTATCAGAGATATAATGAGGGTGAGAGACTAAGATCCAGTCTAGGGTGCTACCCGAGAAGAAGTCTCATGAGGGTCTAGTTGTGGAATTGATTAGCTGAGTGAAATTATAGAGGTTTATATTTAGGGAGTTTGTTGGGGCTTGGAATGGATATCCAGTTAATGTTCATGTCTACCAGAATTATGGTTTCATTACTGATGTTTGTGGAGAACCAAGAGAGAATATCTTCAAGTATTGAGATATTATCTCCAGGAGGAATGTAGAGGGAGGCTATACATAAATTTTTGTGTCTGTTTATTTGAAATAGAGCTAAAATTAATTCAACATTGGCGAACTGGGGAATAGGTTTTGTATACGGAG